>NC_060280.1:81618365-81938283 GCF_021613505.1 Equus quagga | reverse complement strand
CCCTCCCTCCCTCTTTCTCTCTCTCCCTCTCCCTCCCTATCTCTCTCTCTCTCTCCCTCTCCCTCCGTCCCTCTTTCTCCCTCTCTCTCCCTCTTCCTGTCTCCCTCTCCCTTTGTGTCCCCATGTCCCCCTCACCCCCATCTCTTGCTTTCTTTGGCCTTTCTTTGGCTGTGGTTGGTGTTGATAGTCTGGGTTTTAGGCAGATGGCCAGTGTGGAGACAAGGCGGAAGGCAGAGGAGGTTGTGAGGTTGGGGTGAAGGGTGGGCTGAGTAGTGGGTGAGGGGTGGGAGGATGCTCGGACAGCTCCCCTCCTCCTCATGCAGGAGGGGGATCCGCTCTCCCTTCTGCTTGGCTCCTGCTGCAGCTCTTACCTTCTCCAACGAGCAAGACAAAGATGGCCTCCTCATGGGGAGGAGGATGGAGTGAGGGTGGGTAGCTTGGGGGTCTTTGCTCTTCCTGCCAGCCCTTTCCTCATTCTCTGACCCTGGGCTCTCAACTCCTGGGGGCACTGGGCTCTGGCTCAATAGGGGTGACAGGTCCCCAGCCTGCCTTCCGTCTGCCCTACCATAGGGAAGCCAGACAGAGAGGGTGCTGGCTGTGAGGACTCAGCTGGGATTTATCATGCAACCTGAATGGGGGTTCAAGCCCCTGCCTGAGACTCCCTACCTCATTCTCTTTTATTCACCCGTCTCCCTTCTTCCCTCCCTCCCTCCATCTCTCCCTCTCTGCCCCCTCTCTCCTCTCAGTGCTGTATCCCTCATGCCTTTCCTTTGTCCCAGGAGATCTCCAGGAGAACAGGAGTGTTCTGAGGAACTGAGGCTCTTCTCAGTGCAGACACAGAGTTGTCATTGCAGCTGCGATGGCCCCGTGAGGCTGCAGGGCTGGGGAGGGAGAGTGGTTCTGTGGCTAAGGCTTTATGTCTTTTCCTTTGCCACCTGCTGCTGGAGGTTGGTGCCAGCTGTCACTTTGGGGCTTTGCTGTGGGAGATGGTCTGAAGGTTATAATGGGTCCTCTCCCTTTGGCTGGAGTGGGGAGTGTTGAGTGACTGGCCTTTCCCTGACGGCCTCTGGGGCTTTTGTCCACTCTGTCCCCCAGGCCGGGCGAGTCTTCATGATAAAGCATCCCTGCGGCTGGAGCAGGTGCGCTCTGAGGACCAGGGCTGGTATGAGTGCAAAGTGCTCATGCTGGACCAGCAGTATGACACGTTCCACAACGGCAGCTGGGTCCACCTCACCATCAACGGTGCGTAGGGGCCTCCTTCCTGGGGAGGGATGCAACCCGGGGGGACTGCGCGCTTTAGGGGAAGCCTCCTTCCTGCCTGCACCCGGTCCCTGCTCTGACTCTCTGCTGCAGAGAGGGAGTCTTGGCACAGCTGGGTGGCACTGGATATCGGCTCCTGCCTCCCGTGCCTCAGTCATCTCCCTGGAGCCTCTGGGTCAGTGGGGTGCACAGGAGGAGAAGCTCCCTGCAGTGTCCTGGGCATGAGGCAGGGGTTTTCTGTGAGTGGTGGTGTCAGAGTTCCTTAGAGGGAGCTAGGAATCTGGTTCTTGAAAACAGAAGGGGAAAGGCTCTGTGGAGGCTGGATCAGTAACTGCTGGCACCATTTCCCAGCCTCAGGAGGACCTGCCTTCCCGCCCTCTAGTGGGGTTCTTGGAGCCCTGCCATTACAGTCTTCCTTTTTGGGTTAATATTTTGGTTGCTTGTTAGATATGTTCATTTGAGTAATGTGTATTAAGGGTCTGTTGTATGCCAAGCCCTCACTAGACGAGGGGAAGAGGACGAGCACGCCCAGACACGGTCCCTGCTGTGCCGGGTTTACTGTCCGATACAAACTGAGAATCCTGCGAAGAGTCACAGTCTTCGTGGCTATCGTTTTTTTCTAGCTCAGGTTAAGTGAACTGTGCTGTGTGTTGATGCTTTTCAAGTGTCCGGGCAAGGGCAAGGGAGCCTTGTGCAGAGGCCCCGGGTGAGTTTGCTCAGTTCCCAGTGTTGGCCTAGGCTGGACCCTTGGGGTCTCCCTGGATGGAGAGTCCCCTCGTGTCCCTGGAAGTCCTTACTTGGGATGAGATACCCTGGAGGAGCCAGGAGAAGCTGGAACCGTGGAGAACGTTTGAAGGAGTGTGGCTCTCATAGTGGGAGGGGAGCAGGGCTTTTGTTCTGTTTTGTTTTCTGGCCAAACCCCTTATTCTTCTACTCAACTGATGACAGAATGTGTTCGGCCGCTGCTGTGCTGCAGACACTGCTGGGGACCGAGGCCTCTCCGCGCGTGTACTCTGGGTATGCGCCACCTAGCTTGGGTCCTCACGGTTTTGCTGTCTATGACTCTGAGTGCTTAGTTGGGAGAGGGGAATTGGTGTTGCTCCAGGCTTGGGAGCTTCTTGCAGTATTGGTATGACCTGAAGGATGGCTCTGTTTGCCCTGCCTTGTGGGGTTGGGTCATTCCTCCCAGGGCTGGGTCAAGCTGTGCTCCTTTTCAACCCAGGATCCTGGATGAGCAGAGTGTTTTAGCCAGAGCACTGGCTTCTGGGAAAAGCACACTTAGAGCTGTAGCCCTGGGTCAGTGTTGTCCCGGCTTCCTGACTCGTCAGATGCAGTCAGCTCCTGTCGGTCAGTCCGAGAGACGGATGGGAGGCTTCCTTCAAGTCTTAGGTGGGCTGTCTCCACCACCCAGCAAGCTTTTGAGTCACCTCCTATTGATGCCAGCTGTTGTGTGCACTGGGAATGAAAACTCGTCTTAATATTAGCCCAAGCAAAACGTAATTAGGGGGCTGAACCTGATGCTGATTGCTTCATCGCTTGCACACCGAGCCAAGAGCCCCACGTGCCTTCTTTCCTCTTGGGCCCTGCCCAGCCTGGGCTGGAATCTCCTCCAAGTGCCGCCTCCTTTCCTTTCGCATCATCCTGCTGGTGTCCTTTTCAGCAATCTGAGATGCCGGGTCTTCCGGGAAAGTGGAATTCAGTTTGGCATTGTGTGTTCTGTTACATCGCTCTCTTAGTTTGCATGAGTAGGGGTTGATTCTTTGGGAACTCCTAGCTAGCCCAGAGTGGAATGAGCATGGAACCAGACCCTGAAAAGACTCGGTTTATTTCAGGAATCCACTGCATATTAGCTGTATGATCCTGGGTACCCTAAGTCACCTCTATGAGCTCTAGTTTCCTCAGCCGCCAAAACCAGTGCCTACCTGCAGGGCTGTTGTGAGGATTAAATGGAATGCTGTGTGAGGAAGTGTCTTGCACAGTGTCTAGAACATTAATTACATGTGAGTAATTGTGTGTAAGATGCTGCCATCCTTCTCAAGAGAGAAAAAAGATGAAATCAGATGAAAATGGACCAGTAGGGATGTAGTAACACAAGAAGGACCTTAGGCTGGAAGATGCAGGGGACTGTGGGAGTTTGAAAGTCCTTGCGATTCCACCAGTAATTATCCATTCAAAACACGTTCTTGAACGTCTGCTCTGCGGCAGGCTCTGGGGCTACAGCAGTGGGCATGACCCAGACCCAGCTCCTAAGGAGACTTCAAGAAGCCACGTCTGGAGACAATTGCAATATGGGGTTTGGGAGCAGAGGGAGGGAGAGCTTCGCTGAGGAAATGACCCGTGCAGAGAGCCTACCAGGGAGGAGGAGGTAGCAGGTGCAGGGGTGGGAGGTGGGGAAGTGTGTTCCCAGCAGACCAAACAGCATGCCTGGAAGCCCAGAGGAAGGAGAGGCGGGGGGCTCAGGGAGCTGGGGCGGGTTGTTCACATGGGCACATGGGGCAGAGGAGCTGAAAGTGTGCGCCTTCTGCTCCAGGCTGTAGAGCCAGGGCTCATCCCACACTAAGGAGCCCACCTCCCAGATGGGTAGAACAGAACAGACCTCCCAAGCTGAGAGCTCTCCCTCCCTCTATTCCCCTCCCCCGCCTTCATCCCAAGTTCTGAGGTTCTTTCCAGTATAAATATTTCCATTATTGAAGGTAAGTGTCTGGAGTGCCAACATTCCATTGCTTCCAAACCAGAATGTTTAATGTCAGGCATTTTGTGACGGGATCACCTTTGGAAAATGAAAGGCCAGTGAAAAATTAGAATTACGAATTGTGTCATTCTCCTTCTGTGTTTTCTTGAAGACACAGTTGGGTGGAAACAAACCCAGTTATTTCTTTATCACATAGAAAATACCCGAGAGGCCCAAGCCAAGCCTTGCCTCAGTTTGGTGAGTTACTTGGTGGAAAGGCCTGCCTATTTCTAACCTGCACTATTAATTATAGGGCACTTGTGAAAAAGAATTAAGCCTGGAAATGCAGCTGGCAAGCTAGTACCTAATTCAGTAAATAATCAAGAGTCAACCCATTATTTTCCTGAAAACTCAAAATTGTTCAATGTACTTTCCTGATTAGCACCTAAATAATAAAGTATATGTAATTAGTAATTAATTTGTCACTTCAGGATGTAATTTAATTTATCATCTTTTCTTTTGAGCTTGACACAGGAGGTAATAGAGACTGTGGCTGTATTAACTGTGTTTCAAGGGACAGGCTTGGCAAGAGGGCTCTGCTGGGGATGAGCACACCTTCCAGGACAGGAGAGAGGCCTGGCAGTGAGGGCTCCTGGATTCCGCCACAAGAATTTGGGATGACTTTTACCTTTATATGTAGTGTATTAGACATTGGATGAGAATTGACTTTCTTGAGGATGTGTGTTGTGTGTGTTTTTGAGTGTGATGATGTGTGTTTCCTAATTTATTCAGTATTCACTCTCCAAGAGCCCCTTGCTTGCCCATACTGAGCTAAGGCTTTGGGGATTGTTGAAAAAAGTGGTCTTACCATGGTCCTGCTCTTAAGTTTTCTGTGTTTGCATTTGTGTGGGTCTTAGGTCTGTGTAGGTGTATGCGCCCTCATTCATTTCATTCATTCGTCCATTCAGCAGATGTTGGTTGAGTACTACGTGCCAGGAACTAAGCTGGGCATACAGCGGGATTTATGGAAAAGATCTCTGCTCTCAAGGACAGTTAGTGGTAGGTGCTTTAAAGAAAATGAAGCAGTCTAAGGGGATGGAGAATGCCAGAAGTGCCATCCTAGCTGACCAGGTAAGGCAGACATGGCATTTTAGCAAAGCCTTGCATGAACAGAAGGAGTGAGCTCTGATGTAGAGTCGTAGGCAGAGAGGATGGCAAATGCAAAGGCCCTGAGGTTGGACGTTCTTGGACATTCGAGGAGGACAGATGGTCAGTGTGGTTAGAGCACAGTGAAGGAGAAAGTGATGGGAGGCGAGCTTGGCCTGGTGGGGGCGGCAAGGGCCGAATCTCAAAGCACTCTGACCAGTTCCCAGGGCAGGGCCATGTGGGGAGGGCAAACCCCTCTCAGAGCTTCTCATGAATGCCTCAGAGGCTCCTGGAGAGGTGATGGGATGATAGTGATGGCCAAATAACCCTCCTTTTATGTATATTTACATTTTATAAGATCCTTTTCACAGACTTTGTCTCCTTCATTCCTCAAATCACTTTTGAAGGGTGAGGGATCTCGGTAAAGCCCAGAGGCTGAGTGACTTGCCCCGGGTTACTCAACGAGCGGCAATCTAGCACTTGAGCTGGGTCCTGACTTTGGGTGCCTTGATGGGCTCACAGTGGTCTGGTGCAGCCTGGCGTGGTGGACCCTCAGGGCTGGTCTTCAGAAGTAGGGGCCCCTCACTTCAGAAGACCGCAGAACTGATAGTCCAAGGGGTCAAGATTGACCAGATTACTTCTATAAGCATCTCAGACAAGTGAGACTGAGTGTCTTAAAAGCTGATTATCCAAAGAGGATGGATTTTTGTCAAAACTCCAATGCAGGTGATGGCGGGGGTGGGGGGGGGGAAGCAAGCTAGCATAATCAGAGAAGAGTTAAGAGGGGAGTAGCCTGCAGAGTGGGCTGACTGCCTTTATCCTTGGAAGGTAGAAAGTGAGGAATGTGGATTTTCTCTGTAGGATCTGGGAAAAGGAAGATTCTGTGTAGTCTTGGCCTGTGGTCTGTGTGAGGCCTAGATGGGGCTCAGAGGGTGAATGTCCTGGAAATATGAGGGCTGGTTGGGCTGGGGTTGAGGAAGTAAGGGTATCATGGATGATCAGGAGCCAAAGGACTGAAGGGTGATGGAACAGTCTGTACACCTGGCGGCAAGTGTGTGCTCTGTGAGGGCCATGAGAGAGCTGTCTTGTTTGTCCTCGTGTCCTAGTTGCTGAGGATGGTGGCTTCCTTATAGTAGATGGTCAATCAATATTCCTTTGTTGGGAATTAGCCAATTACAATGGAAAAGGTTAGAATTTGTACCCAGCCAGACTGACTTTGAATTCCAGGTCTCCCCACCCTTGTAAGGTTCCGAGGCAGAGCATTTTACTTGTCTCCCACTTCCTTCCTTCATCCTCACACCTTGCAGAGAGTTATGTGTGAACATATGAGGGTTCTGTATGAACACACCTGATGTGGTGCCTGGTGCTGGCGGGTACTGCATGCAGGACAGCGGCCCAGCTAACTCTATCCTGCACTTTCGTGGTATTTTTGCAGCTCCTCCCACCTTTACAGAAACACCCCCCCAGTACATCGAGGCCAAGGAGGGTGGCAGTGTTACCATGACCTGCACAGCTTTTGGGAATCCCAAGCCCATTGTCACCTGGCTCAAGGAAGGGACACTCCTAGGTGCTAGTGGGAAATACCAGGTAAGAGTATTTCTACCTTGGGGCCGCTGCCCTCGCACCTCCTTACCTACCCTCCCTTCGCCCCTTTCTCCCACTTCACACGACCAGGAACGCTCTGTGTGGTGGCACAGAGTGAGATGGAAACAGCAGGCAGACTGGCTTGGCCGCAGGCATGGGGTCCATGTTGTTGGAGGGAGATGGAAAACAAGGTGCTTGCCTCGGTATCCCCCAGGTGCCTGAGCCCCGAGGCTGCTTCTGCCTGAGGATGGCATTGGTGGGGCCACAGGGTGCGTGTTGAGCTCCATCTCTCCTTGGCCCCAGGTGAGAGATGGCAGCCTGACGGTGACATCAGTCAGCCGAGAGGACAGAGGCGCCTACACCTGTCGCGCGTACAGCATCCAAGGGGAGGCTGTCCACACCACCCACCTGCTTGTCCAAGGTAAGAACGATTTCTCTGGCTTCTTTATGCCCCGGGCCTTTTGCAGGGACTTCCAACCCAGCTCAGCGGTGGAGGAATTTTCCTGGGGCGTGGTTGGCACAGCTGGAGGTGAGAGGAGAGATGGGCAGCCCATGAGGAGCTAGGCAGGGGCTCCTCCCACATATCATGTACCTCATGGCTAGAGCTCCCACAGTGGCCTGCTGTGGCCATCACACGGGGAGGGGTGGTGGTGGAGGGTACCATGCTGAGTGGGTTTCCTGTTTCTCTAAATGCCCAGGTAGCATCCTGCCATGCCTCCACCTTCCCCAGGGGAGGAGACTTCCCTCAGGTCTCCATCCATTAGTGATGGCATCAATAAATAAAGATAGGAATTCAATCCAGACCCAGATGCTTAAATAACACTGGGGCATTTGGCAGATTGCTAGTCTGCCCTACCCAGGCCCCAGAGTCCCCAGAAGGGGCGGTGTGGTCCCTGTGCTGAGCCCATCTACCCACTCCGCCTCCCACCCACTGCCTGCGCCTGCCCCTGCGCCTGTGTGAGGAGCGAGTGAGGGGTGGTGGTGGCTGTCTAGGCTGCTGGGCACGTGCTCTTCCCACCTCCTCCTGCCTGGGAGTGCTGAGCGGCGGCATGGGCCAGTGGTCCTCTGTAGCTTTGAGGAGAGCACCCTGCTCTCAGGAGAGAGCCAGTTGGCAGCTGCGGCCTGTCTGGAAACCCAGCACCAGGGACTCCTGGAATTTCGCCCTCATTTTCCCTGCTTTCCCCCAACCTCCTCTCCCCCAAGCTGCCCTCTTAACCTTGGGCTGGTAAACAGCACAGCCCCTTCTCCTCCAGAGGCAAGGTTATTCCTGACTCTGGATTGAGAAGAGTGGCCTTTCTCCCTCCTGCATGTCTCCTGCTTGGGGCTCTGCTGAAGAGAAGGATGGGCAGGAAGGGCTGTGTGTCTGTGTGTGTGTGTGTGTGTATAGGCAGGGTTGATGGCTGGTTGTGGGACAGGATTTATAGAGGGATGTGTCTGGGGGCGAGGTGGTATGCACCCAGCAGAGTATCTGCATCTGGCTCCAGGGGGTGGGGCATGCCCTGGCCACACCCCCCAGACCTTTTGCATCCCTGGAAGCTGCAGGGAGAGTAGGACCCTGAGCGCTGGCAGCAGCTGGAGGCACCTCCATGACAACTGCCCAGGTTGCACTGCTAACCCTTGGGCCAGTGCTGCCCCCGGCTCTCCATCCCAGAGTCAAGGCACCCCTTCCTGTGAGGTCTTGGTGCTGTTGTTTTCCCCTGCCCCCCAGGTGAGGTCATGTTTGTTTCCTGTTTCCCCAGGGCCTCCCTTCATTGTGTCCCCTCCTGAGAACATCACTGTCAACATATCCCAGGATGCTCTGCTCACCTGCCGGGCAGAGGCATATCCCGGCAACCTCACCTATACCTGGTACTGGCAGGATGAGAACGTCTACTTTCAGAAGTGAGTGCCCTGCCCTGACCCCTCGGGGGGGTCCCCTGTTAGTCCCCCCAAGGGCAAGGCCATTGAGTAGGGGCCGCTGCAGGCTGCTCTTGGGCTCTTGGGAGTCTGTGTGTCTCACGTGTCTGCGTGTGGGGGCCTTGAGACAGACCCCAGGAATGCGAGGAAGTTTCCTTGTGTCATCCATAGGGGAGAGGGGCCTTGTTGCTACCTTACTCTGGTATCTTGTGGAAGACTCTCTTCTCCCACCTGCCAACCTTGTCCCTTCCTTGTCCCCTTGTAGTGACCTGAAGCTGAGAGTGCGGATCCTGATCGATGGGACCCTGATCATCTTCCGGGTGAAGCCCGAGGATGCTGGGAAGTACACCTGTGTCCCTAGCAACAGTCTGGGGCGCTCCCCCTCAGCCTCAGCCTACCTGACTGTGCAGTGTGAGTAAGGGCAAGGGAGAGCCCTGGTTGGTGGGAGTTCCAGAAGGTTCAGGCCACGTTGGCCAACCTGGAGGCTGGAGGGCAGCAGAGACCAAGCATCATTTGAGGCAATGTGGGTGGAGGAATGACTGAGGAGGAAGGAGGGACAGCCCAAGAGGAGACCGAGGCCTGGGCTCATCAATCAAAGTGAGGCTAGCGCTTGCTGGGCATCTTCTCTGGGCCAGGCATCACTACCTGTGTTAGCTGATTCATCCCGTCGGCCACGCTTAGGGTGGATTCAAGGATGGGCAGACCTTCTGAACAATTGTCCTCGCGTTGAATGTTGTGCCACGTCTCTGTCTGTACCTTGAATGAGATGCTCTCTGGTGGTTTTTTCTCCGGTATCTGAGGGAGGATAGCTTAAGCCCATGTAGGGTAGATTTCCTGCCAGCTCTCTGCCTTCCCCCACCGTGGACGGGTGTGTAGGGTGAGGGGGACAGAACCTTCTTCTGGGGTGGCTTGATCCAGTTCTGCCAACACCTGGCTCACTCTTGGCTTCCTCGTTGCGCTTCTCTAGGGCTGCCAAAGACCCAAATGAATGAGCTATTCCTCATGCCAGAACAATTGAGGGCTTCTGTGTGAGCACAATAATTCAGTTCTGATCTTGATGACTTCAGTGTAGTCTGCTTTCCCACCCCCTGGCAAGCTGATCATTATGAGAGAGAGGAAAGATGAGGATTAATTTCTTCCTTTTGATTTGTTGATAGCCCTATCACTCAGGTAACAAAGGCGCCACGTTGCTGTAGGTGACAGGCTCTCCATCACTTGAGGGCTGGTGAGGGAGAACTGCTCACCCCCAAGGACATGGAGTGGCAGACTGAGAAGTATAAGAGTCGAGAGACAGTGGCCTGGGTCAGTACTGGAGCTGAGGACAAGTAGAGGAACAAGTGGTGACTCCAGGAGGCGGGGCTTGCCCCAACTCTGCTCAGCAGAGGTGTTGTCTGCACGCATCCACTGTTGAATGGTGTGGTGGTGGAGCTAGGCTGGACCTGCGAGCCCGGCAAACTCTGAACCTCACGTTCTCATCATTTCTTCCCTGTGCAATGATTTTGCCGTGGGGGCAAAGGCATCCCCTCTCCACTTCCCTTGTCAACAACTTAAAAGGACTTTTAGCATGCTGTGTTACAAGTCCCAAGTTTTTAAGAGCTGTGAGGCCCTGGAAAAGCTCTGTGACCCAGGACATCAGGTCTGTCCTAGACAACTGCAGTAGGAAGAGGAAAGTCAGTTGATGAGTGATTTACCATGTGCCCGAGCTGTGCTGGAAATGAAGAAGCTGAGGGAGGCAAGAGTCCACCTGGAGCAGCATCCAGTCTGGCTGGTCACCTTGGCAAGAAGGTGTCTGTGGTGGAGGGAGAGAGCTAACAGAGGGTGGTCTTCAGAACGATGATGGATCTAGCCAGGATTAAGGCGCCCATCCTGAAGCTGTGGGCCACGATTCTGCTGAGAGAGGTGTGTGGTTCCTCGTCTCTCCCCAGTGCCATCACCCACTTCCACTTGTCCTTTTTTACCTCCTTCCTGCCTTCAAAGAGAATCCAGGGGGTGAGATTTTCAGGTGGGTGAGACAAAGATCTTTCTTTCTGCTAAAAAGCAGTGTTCAGAGTATTTCCCATTCATAAACGCTTTGAAAATCTTGGAGGAAAAAAAAAACCTGTATCATACAAAAGTAGGAAGCAATGTCTAAATATATAACTCGGCCTGGTATTATGTAATGCTGTTCTCTGAAGAGCTCCAAATGCTTAAAAGGTACTGGCTCCTTCATCCTCACTGCCTCCCTGGAAGTTCTGGATCTTTCTCCTCGGTAGCCCTGAGGGGAAATGGGGGAAAATTGAGAGGGGATGACTCACCCACATCACAGGATGTGTTACTCCTGCTGTTCTCCCGAGAGCCTTTCATCTCTTCTGTGGCCAAGGCTGACTCTGCATTCCAGCTGCACAGATGGGAAACTGAGGCCTGGGGAGGCTGGACAGGCAGTAGAAGAAAAGGAGAGAAGAACCACCATGTGGCCATGCCTCCAGTCACCTTGTGCATAGACCTGTCCTCTTTGGCTTAGAGCGTGGAGAGAGAGGGAACTTGGTGTCCAAGAGAGACTGGGACAAGGAGGATTGGGGCAGTGTGGTCAAATGTTGGCTTTGAGGTTCAGTGTCTAGGGACTGGGGAAATGGATGTTGAGAGCCCTTGCCCAGCAGGAAAGTCCATGCGTGGAAGCATTTGAGGAATGCCGCAGACAAGGGCAGACTAGCGTGTGCCTTTGAATGCCCCCAAGCATTCAAAACAGAAGTTCTTGAGAATACCGTAGGCTGGACAGACAGAAGGAGTCTGCAGCCTACCCTGGGGCAGCCTCATGGGGCCTCTGGGCTGTAAGCCTGTGGGCCTGGGTTTGTCCATCTTATTCACCGTGGTGGGCCCGGCACCGAGCACTGTGTTGAGTACAGAGGACACATGCAGTGCTTACTGAATGAGCGGATGGGGTGAAAGGTGGGGCTTGGAGTCGGAGTGTCTGGGTGGGACCCCGGGGTTTGTGTGGTGGCTCCATCCCCTGTCCAGATTTCTCACTTGTTGTCTTTCTTCTCTCCCACCCTACACTACCCCTTTGCAGACCCAGCCCGTGTCCTCAACATGCCCCCAATAATCTACGTGCCAGTGGGAATTCATGGCTATATCCGCTGCCCTGTGGACGCAGAGCCACCGGCCACTGTGGTCAAGTGGAATAAGGATGGCCGCCCCCTGCAGGTTGAGAAGGTGCTAGAGCGACACATGGGGTCAAAGTGAGATGCACCCTTCCGACACTGAGATGCTGCCTCTGGGGGTCTGGTTCCTGGCCAGGACCCCTTCACGCCTCCCCAAAAACCTCTGGGAAACCAAAGAGCTGCTTCCCATGGGGATCTGCAGTTGGCAGGGCTTTGGATGTTCTCCCGGGGCACTTAGATGACACTCCCCTGGGCTGGCCAGTACTCTGCCCAGGCCTGCTGCCAGGTTGGCTCGTGGAGCTGGCCCAGCTCAGGTCTGGCCTGGAGGAGGCTGGGCCTGAGTGTGTGCCCCTGACGATTGCCCCCTGCTCTGCTCTCTGTGTTCCGGCAGAACCTGGGCTGGACCTTGATGGAGGATGGCTCCATTCGAATTGAGGAGGCCACAGAGGAGGCTCTTGGCACTTACACGTGTGTGCCTTACAACACCTTGGGGACCATGGGCCAATCTGCTCCTGCGCGGCTTGTCCTGAAGGTGAGGCCCAGGGCTGTGGGCAGTCTCCCTGTGGGTGGACACCTGAAATACCCACCTTCACGGCCTTGCTGTGCTCTCCTTAGGACCCCCCGTATTTTACGGTGCTACCAGGCTGGGAGTATAGGCAGGAAGCTGGCCGGGAGCTGCTCATCCCCTGTGCGGCTGCAGGGGACCCTTTCCCAGTCATCACGTGGAGAAAGGTACCTCTGGGTTCTGGAGCTCCTGGGGAGTGTGGTGGAGGGGCAGGGGCCCGGGCACAGCTCTGTTTTGTTGGGGCCAGGTGCCGAGGAGCAAGGGTGACTCTAGAGTGATGGGCGCCCTGGAGGAGGGGCAGTGGAGGGGTACAGGCCGAGTGCTCGGGTGCTGCCCTCTCCATCCTTCTCTCGGGCCCCTGAGGTGTTGGTGGCTTCTCTTCTTCCCTGCCCGATGTGGCTCCTTCCCTGTTGCCCGCTCCTCCCTCCTCCTTGCCCCCTTGTTTGGCCAAGGTAGGGAAGCCCAGCAGAAGCAAGCACAACGCCCTGCCCAGCGGGAGCCTCCAGTTCCGAGCCCTGAGTAAGGAGGACCACGGGCAGTGGGAGTGCGTCGCCACCAACGTGGTCACCAGCATCACTGCCAGTACCCACCTGACCGTCATCGGTATGGGGCCGTGGGCAGGCGGGCTGAGGTCTGGGTGCTGGGGCCTGTCTGCTCTCTGTGGGCATCTTTCCCGAGTCCACTCCTGAATGAGCGGCCTGCTGCGTGCGGTCCTAGCCCTCTGTGGACTCTGTGTAAGGGAAGGTGACATGGGGCCTGTTCTGGGGAGATCTTTTTCCGACAGGGACAAGCAAAATGTACCAGCACCTCCCCTGACACAGAAATGAGGTCCCTGCGTGGCCAGTAGGACCTGCTCAGAGCTCTGAGTCCAAGGCCTAGTGGGGAAGCTGGAAGGATAGGAATGAGGGGGATCTGGGAAGGGCGACCGCATTGAGATCTACGGGCTGGGCTCTGAGGTAATGGTGTTCCTATTACCTGGGGCGCTGGGTATTATGCTTCCACTTCCTCTGCCTGAGGTGTGCGTGTCGTCAGGACCTCAGCCTGTACCATTTTGCCTGCCCCTCTGGGGACTGACAGCTACAGTCATAACAACAGCCAACACTTTTTGAGCATTTACCGCCAGTCTTAGGCTCTCTGTCAAGTGGTGCCTCATCATTTACAACTTACGAGGTGGGAGCTGGTGTACTTCCATTGAATCCGAGGCTGGCGTGGGTCGGACACCTTGCCCAGCATCGCACCACTAATTTGTGGGCCCAGGACTCAAAGCCAAACTGAAGTTGTTAATTGCTCTGTTGTGCTGTCTCTCAAATTGGTGTTTGGGTGGAATATGGCTGTCTCCTGAGACCAGAGAACTTTACAGGAGAGGTGCTTTTTGTCTTTGCCTTGTGACCCTAAGGGAGAGTGTTTCTGTGCTCACCAGGTGAGCACAGGACTTTGGCCTGGGGTGACAAGGGTTCTGGTTCCCTTTGGCCCATGTTCTTAATGCTCATGTGATCTCCTGATGCATAGACTAGACTGCATGGTGGGACAGGTTTCCTTCTTCAACCCTACTACCTAGTGGGGCCAGGGCACCAGCTCCTCAGAGCATCCCTCATCCCTAATCACACCACTTGGGATGCTGCATTTTGCTACTGTGCAGCAAGATTATGGGAGCCCAGCTCAATGGGCTCAATTCTGTTCAGTCTGAGAGGTCTCCACTTGGTCTCCAGGCACCAGCCCCCATGCCCCAGGCAGTGTCCGGGTCCAGGTCTCCATGACAACTGCCAACGTGTCTTGGGAGCCAGGCTATGATGGAGGATTCGAGCAGACATTCTCAGTTTGGTACGGACCTCTGTGAGTCACCCCCGCATGCTTTGCTCTCTGCTTCTCCCCTCCCCACCCCCCGACTCAGCCCCTGGGTTGGATGGAGGTTAGGAGAAGGATATGGTTCTTTGCCTGACAGACCTCCAGATGGTGAGGGGTGCTGACACAGTGACTAGGTTCTTGTGGGGGTTGGTGTGTCTGTGAGGGACTCTGGGCGTCCCTGTGTTCCCAGCCTGGAAGGTTTGGGATGCCAATTTGGGCCGTTGCCTGAATTGTCCATCACCCTCTGCAACTCTCTCCAAGCTTATCTCACTACCCCTTTTTGTGTCCTTGGTTCATTCTTCTTCTAGGTTCCTGTGTCCTCTGGAGTCTGGAAGAGACTCCTAATTCTCAAGGGCATTGTGAAACAGCCCAGCTGGAAGTGTAAAATCTAATTTTTATTCTGTCCCTTCCCCAGTGGTTCCAGAAATCAGTGTGACATGGTGCTCACCTTCCTGGCCTTGTCTTCAGCATCTGCATTTTCTCTCTAGGATCGTGTCTCTCTATTGTTTTTTTTATCTCTTATTAATTTATCCGGATGCAGTGATTTGCAATCTTTGCCCAAACCTTGGGTAGCTAGAGATATCAGCAATGCATGAAGCAGGCTGAAGACAGGAGGTACAGAAATGGTGGAAAGAGAAGCCACGGCTGACCTCCTTCCCGTCACCCTAGGATTTCCCTCTCCCCCATTCCTATCCTGAGCCAAGAAACGGCCACCTGCATCATGGGTGACATCCTTGAGCTGGGAGGACGAGCCCTCTCACTTCCTCCTTTCTAGACCTTTCTCATCTGGGAGCGTATTCCCAGCCAGGCTCGAGCAGGGCCTGGGGAGCAGAAAGCGCCACATTCCAGAGGGCAGCTCCTGGAGATTCAGGAGAGTTCTTGATACACTTCTCAACACACGGGGAGCTGAGGGGGAACCTGCCCTGTTTCCTGCTGTGGTGGTTTGCTGGATATTTCCCAGATTCTGATTATCCTAGAATTCTGAGTTCTGGATAGGCAAACTGGACCTCGATGGTGAGCTTGGGGAAATTTCTTCTTGCAACCAGAACATCCTCCCACCCCTTATCTTTCTTCATTCTGAGGCAGGGCAGGCGCAGGGGCCTCCTAACAACCCTACTTGGTGACAGCTACAAGATCATGGTGCTGCCAGGCCCCTGCGGGGCCTGGGAAGGGCTTCTGGCATGGCTGAGCCATCTTTGGGGATGCCCGAAGGGAAGGTCTGGGCATAGATTGGTCTATGCCCTTGGTCTCCCTTGCTGCCTGTGGCTCTGCTCCGCACTGCTGCTCATCTGCATTGCTTTATCACACTTTGCTCACTTGCTTTGGTGCCTGGGGCCGGGAAGGGCAGTTGCAGAGGTTGAGGAGGTCTCCTTCCCTCTTTTCTTTCTAACTGCCTCTAACTCTCCATGTACTGACTCAGACATTTGGCGCTAGCTTCTTTTTGCTGTGCTTTCTGCTGTCTCAGCTCAAACTCCTGGGCATACACCGTAGTGAGCCTTTAAGCCTAGAGGGGCACCTGGTGGGCATCCACCACCTTGTTACTCAGGGCTGCAGGAAGAGGGCTGCCAGTGTCTCAGTCCCACAGGATGATGTCTCCTCCCTGTGGTGGTGCCAGGGCACTGCACTGCAGACGCAGGCTTTGCTGCCCATGGAGAGTTAGGTGGGCTGAGTAGAGCAAGGGTTGACCCTCACCCCTCGTTCCACTATTCTCCATGCGTAGTATGACCTTCCCCTTGGTTGTGATTTCTAACCCTTAGGGCCCCAGGGATCCTGGTCCCCACGGTGGGGATACCCCTGGTCATTTTGCCATATACCCTGGGCCTCCTCAGATAACCAAACCTGGGTGGGCTGAGGGAGCCCTCTGGGTGACTCTAGGTCCCACTTTGGGCTGTCCCTGGGGGCTGGGTAGCCGAGCTCACCTGGGTTCCTTCCCTCACCCAGCTATTGCTGAGTTGCTTATCCTCACATCCCCATATGGTACCTGCCTTGTTCCCAGTGTCCTCGCTCTCCCAAGGCAGAGCCATTCTTATGGTTGTGAGCAGGATGAGGCTCTCCTGAATGCAATTGGTAATTTGACCAGTGTCTTGAGCATTACTTGTATCTAAGGGTCCTTTCTAGTAGAGGAGGTACCAGTAGTGGCTGGTGACCTGGCGTCCTGAGGATCTGCACAGCCAAAGTTGAGTAGGTCATCCCACCTTGGTCATTACCTCTTCCTGTCCTTGAACCTGGGGAGGCCAGGTCTGCCCCCAACAGCCCCCTTGAAGACCTTGTGTGCCTTCTCATGTCTCCAATGTAACCCACCCCACCCCCCTGTCCCCATCCTCTCTCTTTCTTTTGGCCAGGATGAAGCGGGCACAGTTTGGGCCCCATGACTGGCTGTCTCTGCCAGTGCCACCGGGACCCAGCTGGTTGCTAGTGGATGCCCTGGAGCCTGAGACAGCATACCAGTTCAGCGTCCTGGCCCAGAACAAGCTGGGAACGAGCGCCTTCAGTGAGGTGGTCACTGTGAACACTTTAGGTGAGGGCCTGGGCTGGGGTCTGGAGGATGTTTCCTGGAGGAGCTGACTGAGATAGATAGAGACGGTGATTGATGGTCCTAGCTGTCGCATTCATTGCTTACTATGTGCCAGGCACCTTGCTAAGTGCTTTATACGTCTTGTCATTTGATCTCCCAGCAAGGATCTGCATACCATCCTGTGGGGTTTGTCTGGACCAGAGTGCCTCGTCCCACATTGGAGCACTTTTGACCAGGTTCCTGTTGCATCCTTAGATAGAAAGAAGAGGCTTCCAACTTTACCTTTCCTTGTTAGGCCACATGTTTGCATCTCCCTGTGGCTGCACAGGGGACACTGGGAGCCCTTCGTCCTTGCACAGAGGCCCCTCCCAGTTCTTTCCTTGGGCCCCTGGCCTCATTTGGTGGCAGGCGTCTGGCTGATTCTCCCTGTCGAATCTTCTAGCCAGGCCGGCTTTTCCTTCCTTGATCGCATCCTGCCTGGCTGCACTTATTTTTGCTGTCCTCTCTCAGCCAGAGAGGGCAGCTGTGAACAGGTGGCACCACTCCAGCCACCAAAGGGGACAGTGGTGACAGGGCGTTTAGCCCGCTCTGGGGCTCCTTCACTGAGCCTTGTTTTTCCACCTGAGCCAAGAAGGGGATTGGAAGAGGTCAGAGTGCTGTGGGGAGATCTTTCTGCTTCCTTGGAAGAGGACAAAAGACATGTTTTGTAGTATCTTTTTAAGGATACTATCTTATTAATAATCTAATTACATTTAATTCTTTTTTCTTCCTTGTAGTTCCCAATTTTTTTTTTTAAAGGTTTTATTTTTTTCCTTTTTCTCCCCAAAGCCCCCTGGTACATAATTGTATATTCTTAGTTGTGGGTCCTTCTAGTTGTGGCATGTGGGACGCTGCCTCAGCGTGGTTTGATGAGCAGTGTCCACGCCCAGGATTCGAACCAACGAAACACTGGGCCGCCTGCAGTGGAGTGCGCGAACTTAACCACTCGGCCACGGGGCCAGCCCTAGTTCCCAGTTTCTTTTTCCTTTTGAAATACTGAATTCCCTTGTATGTGTTTTTTAGAAGTACTCTGAAAGTAGAATCATGAAGTTCCGGGCCCAGTTGCTCTGCCTGCCCTGCCCACCCGCCTCCCCCCACCCAGATCAGGAGGGCTTTTTATGTGACACTCTTGTCCCTGAAATGGTGCTTGGGCCAGAGCGTGGGAATGTGACTGTCCCTTTGGGGTCACGGCGCCCCCAGGGACACGTACTGAGCTGGAAGGCAGCACCAGGGCG
This sequence comes from Equus quagga, assembly GCF_021613505.1. Classification (NCBI taxonomy): domain Eukaryota; kingdom Metazoa; phylum Chordata; class Mammalia; order Perissodactyla; family Equidae; genus Equus; species Equus quagga. Next base: position 81,920,390 of record NC_060280.1, on the reverse strand, counting down.
GGCGAGGAGGCAGGCCCTCAGCGCTCCCTGTGCCATCTTCCCCTCTCATCTCCTCTGCTGCAGCATTCCCTGTCACAACTCCAGAACCCCTGGTGCTGGTCACCCCACCAAGGTGCCTCACAGCCAACCGGACCCAGCAGGGTGTGCTCCTGTCCTGGCTGCCTCCTGCCAACCATAGCTTTCCCATTGATCGCTACATCATGGAGTTCCGTGTTGGAGAGCGCTGGGAGACGTTAGATGATGCCATCCCAGGCACTGATGGAGACTTCTTTGCCAAGGATCTGTCACAGGTGAGGGTCTAGCTCTTCCTTAACTCTTCTTCCTAAGTTCTGGAAGTGACAGTTCTCTTTCTAGAGTCTCTGGAAGCTTTGAGTGACCCTACTCAGGGGTATGACGGCCAGCCCTGTGCTGTCCCTCACCGCTGGTCTTGTATTCGCTCAGCTCAGTGGCAGAGGGCAGTTGTGTTGCCTTGAGGAGTTTTTCTAAGTGCTGACACAAGCTAGGGCAGGGCAGGGCAGGGCAGGGCAGGGGCACAGCATGCCTAACCAGATCTGGCCTCAGCCCCTGTCTGGGAGTCTAACCTGGGATGGGCAAAGGATTTCCCAGCAAGCTTGTCCTCTAGGTTTGCCCTTTGACGATTAGAGGCCCTGGAGGGGAATACGTTGTTTTTTTCCTGCTGACCCCCCTTTACTGGCTCCCTAGCTGGAGAGAGGAAGCCGCTTATTTCATGAATACAGACAGTGTCATCTGTCTTTCCTTCCCTGGACGCTCTTTTAGTGCTGGAATTGGCTTATGGGGGCTCCTGAGAGCCCATGTGTGCATCTCTGCCCATCTCTGCTTTCAGAGACCTCCTGTGTGTAGCCTGAAATCAGTCATGGTGGGAGTATTTGCACCATGGCAGTTGGCAAATGCTACAAATCAGGACTATTTTAATCCCAGAAAGCCGGTTCGTAAACACTTCCAGTACACCACTGCTTCAGGTGCCTGTTCCTTGAGAGATCATTGCAGGGTTGGTGGTGGTGGGGTCAGGGCTGTCCCAGTCCCTCGGCTGACAGGGTATTGTCTCTGGGGCTGTAGGACACCTGGTATGAGTTCCGAGTTCTGGCCGTCATGCAGGATCTGATTAGCGAGCCCAGCAATATCGCCGGCGTCTCCAGCACAGGTACTTTGGGGGTGGGAGTTCTCTTACGACTACAGCGACAGAAGCCCCAGAGCCATGTGGGAGGCCCTTTGTGAAGTAGCTACTACAGGAAGAGAGGCTAGATTGAATCCAAGGAGGGCTCTGCTTGACTCTGCGTGAGTCGTAGCAGTTCTTAACCCCCAACGTCCATGCTTCTGCTTCCACGATAGATAAGATTTCTCCAGCTAAAGGGCTGTGTTTATAAAAGTTTCTGTAAGATAGCCACAGAGAGAACTTCAGCAAGTTTTCTCATTATAGCAGTCAAAAAGAGCTTGATTTAAGTTCTTTTGCTATGAATTTTCTGTTTCCTCCAGCGGTGAATTGGAGCAAAGAGACAACAGGTCAACAAGGACTTATTGACTGCCTCTTATAAGACTGCTTTATAATTATGGTGGTTTTATTTGGAAAATTGCTGTTTGGTGTTGTTTTGCATTACTCCTTCCTCTCCCTAGATTTTTCCAGGCTAAATAAAGCCAGCTCCTAGCATTTTCTCTATTTATCTTTCTTTCTTTTGGCCCTGGTCCCATTTCCACACATCTTCCTCCAGCTACAGTTCTGAAACATAGCAGGGTCCCTCCCCCGCCGTGAGCTGGCTCCCTTGGTATGGGAAGATACTCCTGCTTAGTGATCCAGCAGTGGCACCGTTCCCTTGGGCACTGCTCACACAAAGACCCCGAGGACCTGTGGGCAAGGAGCTTGGCCAAGAAGCTCATGCAGCATGTAACTCGTAGGGTTACGGAAGTGCTGGCGTGGCAGATCTGGGGGGGGGACTGGAGGGGCATGAGAAGGTTGGCGGGCGTGGAGCATGACTTCTGTCCTGTATGTTAGGCTATTAGGCACCGTGGAGCTTTTTTTTTCTTTTTACAGAAGTACCTCCTATAGGCAGCAGAATCCAGTGTACTTCTGTCTTGGCTTCCTCCAGGGAAGAGACTCAGAAAGATGGAGGAACAGGGAATATAGTATGTAGCCAAGGCCAGAATAGAAGACTTGAGGATTTGGCGGGCTCATCTCAGTGAACTGTTCTGTGTTTAGCGGCTTATGTCTGACTCCTGAAAGGAAACATGCATAGTTGGGAGAGTCCTCCTGGGTGAATGAGGGTGCAGCGACCTCAGCATTCCCCCTAATTAAGCCCCCGTTTCCAAAGGCTGTAATGTTCATTTTCCACTCAAGCAATCAGCATCATTTGGGTTATTTTTATCCATTGTTATTATCAACATAGCAATGGATTCTGGCCAAATATATCAGAATATATAGCTTTTCCCTTTAATGAACCTAGAGTGGTAGCCACTAATATGACTGTCCTATGAAGTATGACACAGCAGCCTGGTCTAGTCCTGGTCTGTCACATTCGGGCACAAAGTGAGATCAATTCTTTACTTGTAAAACGGGGAAATGGACCTGTGTTTACCATCCCTGCCAGCTCCAGGAGTCTGCACTGAGATCACCGGGACATGCTGATCTTCCCTGTAGAAGTCGCTCACCTTCTGTACTGTAGCACGTTAGAGATGGATGGATCTGAGTTCTATAGTAACAACTCGTCTCCCTGCGGTGGTATTTTACCCTCAAGGTGCCTCCACGTCTAGGTGCTCGTTTTGTAGAGAGGGCATGGCAAATGGCAGAGAATACTAGCTGGAGGTCGGAATAACTGCTGTAGTTTCGACACTGATAGTGCAGTGTCTATAGGCAAGCCGCTCAAACTCAGACAATCACAGATTTTTTCATTTAGAGAATGAGAACAGTAACACACGCTCTGTCTACCTCATGGGGTTAATGTGAGAATATCTGCTGATATGCATGAAAGCACTTTGCAAAGAGCACCAGACAAGTATAGATTATTATTGAAGTTATCTCTATGGGGTAAGATATAGATGCTCTTTCTTCTTTACAAGCTATGTAGTGATTTCTTGACTACTGTCAATGGCCCCTCTTCCCCCACTGTACAAACCACTGCAGTGTTAGAGTTGAGCATGGAGCCTGAGCCTTGACATTGTCTGTGCTACAGAAGTGGGGGAATACTTAGGCGCTGGGGGTCAGAGTCGGTGGAGGCCTTGGGGGAGGGAGGGACCCATGCATGTTCCCTGCCCCTTCCTGCAGACATCTTCCCGCAGCCGGACCTGACTGATGAGGGGCTGGCTCGGCCTGTGTTGGCTGGAATCGTAGCTACCATCTGCTTCTTGGCAGCTGCCATCCTGTTCAGCACCCTGGCCGCCTGCTTTGTCAACAAGCAGCGCAAGCGTAAGCTCAAGCGCAAAAAAGGTGGGTGTCTGCCCCCCGTCTGGTTCTGCGGGCCCCGTTGCCATGCTTTGCTTCAGGAGAGACAGCCCATTTTAGCATATCCCCCTTGGCAATAGGGAAAGTGAGGTCTTGTGGGTAGAACTGCTAGTGGGACTTGATTTGAAAGAGGGAGTAAGGAAGCAGGGATGGTGGGGAGAAGGATGGAAGCAGAGCTAGGGTGAAGGCACAGACCTCTGAACTGGACCACAGATGCCAGACGCTGAAAGGGGCTGCTTCCCGCTGTGGCTTTGCTTCTGGCCCTGCTGACCCCGGGATGAGTTTTGTTGTCTCGGGCCTCAGGAGACTCTCTCTCCACTTCTTTTTCCTTCCAGATCCTCCACTCTCTATCACGCACTGCAGGAAGAGCCTAGAGTCTCCGTAAGTGTCCCTGGCCCTGGGAGAACCATGCAATGGTGTGTGGGTGGAAGGTGGAGAGGAGACTGGTAGAGGGTTTGCCTTGCTCAGCCCTAGGACAGTGTTTCTAAGCTGTTTACTATTAATTGATCTGCAAGGTAATTTTAAGTTGTCCACACTAATAGAGGGAGCGATAGTATAGACAATCCAAATTAGCAGGTAATCTGTTTCTCTTTAGCTTTGGAATGTGTGTCTGTGATATTTTTTTTTCATCCTAGTAGGTTTGCCTTCTTAATATGTTTTGCTTAAGTTGATGTTAAAATGAGCTTGCATTTCTTGAGCGCCCTGGGAATGGAGTTGGAGGTGTGACTAGACAAAGTGTGGCAAACAACAGGGTCAGGGCAGAATCCAGGTAGAAGTGTGGGTGTTCATTCAGAAGAGGGACAGCATGCATCCAGACAGTTGAGAGTTGGCCAGAGTATTTCGTGCTGAAATACACAGCCTGTCTGCACTCCTTTTCCTTAGCGTCACATTCCTAGGTGTCTGTGCTTGTTGTTTGTCAAGAGAACAAAAAGAAGTCATGGACTAGGTGTCCCCCCCCTTCATCCCTCCTCCTCTGCCTCGCCCCCACAGCTTGTCCTCTGGCAAGGTGAGCCCCGAGAGCATCCGGACACTCCGGGCCCCATCAGAGTCCTCCGATGACCAAGCCCAGCCAGCAGCCAAAAGGATGCTGAGTCCCACCAGGGAGAAGGAGCTGTCCTTGTACAAGAAGACCAAGAGGGCCATCAGCAGCAAGAAGTACAGTGTGGCTAAGGCCGAGGCCGAGGCAGAGGCCACGACGCCCATCGAGCTTATTAGCAGAGGTCCGGATGGCCGCTTCGTGATGGATCCCTCAGAGATGGAGCCCTCGATGAAGAGCAGGCGCATCGAGGGCTTTCCCTTTGCGGAGGAGACGGACATGTACCCTGAGTTCCGCCAGTCGGATGAGGAGAATGAGGACCCGCTGGTGCCCACGTCTGTGGCTGCCCTGAAGTCCCAGCTGACCCCTCTGTCATCCAGCCAGGAGTCCTACCTGCCACCACCAGCATACAGCCCTCGGTTCCAGCCCCGCGGGCTGGAGGGCCCCGGTGGCCTGGAAGGTCGGCTCCAGGCCACAGGCCAAGCCAGGCCCCCCGCCCCCCGGCCCTTCCACCATGGCCAGTATTACGGGTACCTCAGCAGCAGCAGCCCTGGGGAGGTGGAGCCGCCGCCCTTCTACATGCCAGAAGTGGGCAGCCCCTTGAGCTCCGTCATGTCCTCCCCACCCCTGCACAGTGAGGGGCCTTTTGGCCACCCCACCATCCCTGAGGAAAATGGAGAGAACGCTTCCAACAGCACGCTGCCCTTGACTCAGACGCCCACAGGAGGGCGCTCCCCTGAGCCCTGGGGCCCACCAGAGTTCCCCTTTGGGGGCCTGGAAACCCCGGCCATGATGTTCCCCCCTCAGCTGCACCCCTGTGACGTAGCCGAGAGTCTGCAGCCCAAGGCCTGCCTCCCCCGAGGACTGCCCCCCGCCTCTCTCCAGGTGCCCGCGGCCTACCCGGGCATCCTGTCTCTGGAGGCGCCAAAGGGTTGGGCAGGCAAGTCACCAGGCAGGGGCCCCGTCCCAGTGCCCACTGCCACCAAGTGGCAGGACAGACCTATGCAACCTCTGGTGAGCCAAGGGCAGCTAAGACATACCAGCCAAGGTATGGGCATACCCGTGTTGCCTTACCCCGAGCCGGCCGAGCCGGGGGGGCACAGCGGCCCCAGCACATTTGGCCTGGACACCCGGTGGTATGAGCCCCAGCCCCGGCCCCGGCCCAGCCCGCGGCAGGCCAGGCGCGCCGAGCCCAGTTTACATCAAGTGGTGCTACAGCCCTCCCGGCTCTCACCTCTGACCCAAAGCCCCCTCAGCTCCCGCACCGGCTCCCCTGAACTGGCTGCCCGGGCCCGGCCTCGCCCGGGCCTCCTGCAGCAGGCGGAGATGTCCGAGATCACCCTTCAGCCGCCGGCCGCCGTCAGCTTCTCCCGAAAGTCTACGCCATCCACAGGCTCCCCTTCCCAGAGCAGCCGCAGTGGGAGCCCCAGCTATCGGCCCACCATGGGCTTCACCACTCTGGCCACAGGCTACCCCTCCCCTCCGCCGGGCCCTGTCGGGCCTGGGGACAACTTGGATGTGTTTGGACAGACGTCTTCCCCTCGAAGGATGGGGGAGGAGCTGCTCAGACCAGAGCCCCCCCCACCACCCTTACCTACTTCAGGGTGAGTGTGAGCTGGTTTCTCCTGCCCACCCACACCTGGTCATCTTCCTCCCCATCCCTTCCCCGCCCTCCACCCCTTCCATCTACCTGAGTGACAGGGCTTGTCTGGACATGCTGCAGCATCCCTTGGGAAAGGAGTTCTGGGCTTGGTGGCATTCACAGGGTATGGTCATTGGGGTTGGGGTAGCGGCTCACCTGCCCAGGTACCCTGCGAGGAGCATGAGGGATCTTTTCCACCCAGCTCAGCGCTCTCAGGGGGCCCCCAGGATGACGGGGAGTGTGCACACATGGACAGGGGAGGGAAGGTGGTGTCCGAGTGAGTGGTCAGCCTGGTTCCTCTTGGAGTGGAGAACTCTCCACATCCCTGTGATCCTGGCTGTGGGGGGGTTCCAGGATTTGCCCACAGACCTTGTATTCTGCCTCCTTTTCTTTTCTGGCCCCTCCTCCTTGCTAAGCAGGACCCTGAAACCTGACTTCCCTGGACCACCAGGCCAGGGGCGCTCCTGTTCCCAACCTCCTGCCCTTAGCAGCCTAGTGAGCGCTGGGCCCTTCCCACAGCCTCACCAGAGGGCGTATCCTGGAGGCTGGGAGCACAGTCTCAGGCCTGGAGCCACATACACCACCCCAACCTGTGTGCCTCGCAGGAAGCTGCAGACAGACAGACAGACAGACCAGCTCCTGCGGTCAGCCTGCCTGAGAGAGCACACTCTAAACTGTAGCAGCTGGTATTCCAGGTACCAGAGTTGGCCTGGACACCTTTCTGTGCCTCTTTTTCTCTTGTCTTTCTTCCCCTGCCCTCCTCCTTCTCCTCCTCTTCTTCTTAACTCCTCCTCTCCTCCCCTTCCTTCCTTCTCAAGTCTGTCTTTCTCTCTGTCTTCCTTCCTTCTCCATCTTCTTTGGGTTGGCCCGACTTGCTCAGAGGAGCCTGCAACGTCTCTGTAGTGCCCCCAGTCCCTCCTGCCCTCCCTCCCTCCCTCTCTCTCTTTTTCTCTGGTTCCGTCCTTTGGTCTCTCTTATTGATGTGGCCGCCTGTGCAGGGGAGCAGAGCAGAGGAGGCTGGCCCGGTGGTAGGCAGGATGGGAGGCGGTTGAGCAGGAGGGAGGCCAGTGCCCTTCCCCTGCCCCATTCACTCCCACCCTCTCTGGTACCTGGAAGTGCGAGCCTCACCTCCCACCCCCACCCTGCTCCTGTGGGGGAGAAGGGAGTGGGCCCAGGGAGGTGGAGGAGAGCTCTAGCGAGGACGCCAGGCAGGCGCCGTGGGGACCGTGCCTCTGTCTGTGCCGGAGATGCTGTGCGCCGCAGCCCTGTCGTCTGTGCTTTGTGCCGCGCTCTCATCTGCTTCGTCCCATCGTGCCTGCGTCTGGGTCTCTGTCTCTCTCCTCTCCTTCCCCTCACCCCATTCTCTGGCCTCGCTTGTCGGTTCTCTGGTCCCTGTGCTCCCCCTCCCCTCTCTGGGTGTGCGTGGGTGGTCCCCCTGCGCCCGTGTTGATAACTGCTTTGTTTCTGATTGATCTCAGCTATCTGGGCAGTGTTGTCGAGACAAGCCTCTCCTCAGCTCAATAGGTAAGGGAGCTCCGCGGCTGGGGCGGGGCGGGGGGCGGACAGGCGGACGGGGCTTCGGCAGGGCCATCGCTTCCTTTACAGGGGAATCCAAACCATATCCCCTCACCCCTCTATGGGGCTGGCAGCCTCTGCTCCTCGATTCCCCACGGCTTCTGGGTTCCCCACATCATGCTGCTCCAATGGCCCCACTGGGCCATGCTTGGTCCCACCTAGCTGCAGCTTCTGAGCCCCACCCTACATGTCAAGCCCTCTCCTAGAGTCTCCCGCCGTTTTCCTCACTCAGACACCTCGCCATCCTGCTGCCAACACACCTAGAGCTTTCCACAGAAGCCCCTTGTGGCCCTGCATGCACCCTGAGGGACCTCGGATGCCTGAGGTCTGCTTTGCATTCTCTGCACCCATGGAAACCTGTCTGGGGCCACGCTGGTGTCCAGGAACAGTCCCACCCCCCATTTCTGCACTGTTTCCCTGGCAGCGTCAGGCATAGTGCCCCCCTTTCCTCCCTAACCCCTCCAAAGAGTCAGCTCTTCCCCTGGGGTTGCTGGTCCCTCACCATCTTCCTGAGATCTTACTAATGTTTGATGCTCTCAAGGAGCACAGGTTGGAGTGTGGCCCAGCTCCTTCCCTAACAGCTGGGTCTTCCTCAGGACCAGGTCACCCATAGTCCTGTCCGGGTGAGGGCGGGGACATGTCACCACTTCCTAGGCTCCTTGCATTCTGCAGCCCCTTCTTGGTTGTTCCAGGACTGAGGTGTGGACCTTGCCTTTAGGTTCTAATTGCTTTCAAGGTCCCTGTAGTAGCCACCCTGACCTCCTTGGGTCACAGCGCTAGGGCAAGGGTCTTGGAGGAGCACCCCTGGGGGAGAGAATGGGCTTCCCCCAGGCAGAAGGAACTTGAGTTGGCAAGAGGCAGACACCCGGTGGGGAAGCACTGATCCCTCCCTCTGCTCTCTGCCGTGGTTGGCTCTTCCAGCGTTCTTCCAGGTGGAGGTCTCAAGAAATTGGGCATTTTAGAGGGGTGTCAAGTCTGTTAAAGAGGCTTAGGGTCGCTTGAGACTCACTGTCTCTCATGGTGGCTAAGAACGTGCTTCTTTTTGCCATGGACACCACTGCCCGTGCTTCTTGGAGCAAGCACATGCAGGCCCCGGACACTGGGGTGGGAGCCAGAGGGCCTCCTCGTGCTCCTGGCTTCCCTAGGTGAGAAGCATCTGCATCCCTTCCCCACGTCGGGATGTCAGGGGAGCTGATTATCCTTACTCAGGCCTACAAATCTCCTTCAGTCATAAGAATGGCCTCCCATAAAGAGGACTACTTTCCCATTTCTTTACCATCTGCAGCTATAAAAGTGTTGGCAGCCCAGAGGTCCTGGGATTGTGTATGAGGCTGGCAGGTACCACACGCGGCCATTAGCACTGGAGAGAGCACGGAAGGTGTCAGGATGTAGTTATGAGCTCACCTGTGCTAGGGACCTCCTGCAGCCTGCTGGGTGGATGCTCTGGAGTGGCAGTGGCTGGACCATCCTGCACCTTCGGTGCTCTCCCTCCCTGTCCCCCAGTTTGACCCCTGTATCACCCCCGGAGGTGTGATAGCTCCAGGACCAGCTCTCACTCCACTCCTGAAAAGTGCCTGGACCTCATTCTCATTTGTTACTGCCACTCCCTCTCACCCGACCATTGACCCCCTGACTCCCCAATGTCCCTGCTGTGCGAGATCTGAGAGAGCTAAGCTGTCATCCTCTCACCACTGTGGCAAACCCAGAAACCAGGGGCAGCGACGAGGGAGCACTGTCTCCTCCGGCCTGGCCGGCATCCCCAGCCTAGGAGAGTAAAGTCCCCGCAGCCTCGGAGTTAGACTTGACGGTGCTGGGCAGCAGGAGCCACCGCTCGCTCTCCGCTTGCTGGGAGCCTCCCCGGGCGGGCGTAGCTGCTGGGCCATTGGGAGCACCAGGCTCCTCTTCAGATGCTGTCTTCATGCTGCGCCTTTGCATGTGTCTCCACTCGGTCTTGCTTGGAGAAGATGTGACACGTCTTGTCTACGTCCGTTCTTGCTCTGTCCTATTTCCTCCAATTCTCTCCTGTCCCTTCTCCCCACACCTGCAATTGTTTCCCCACCTCTACCTCCTTTCTCTCTCCCCTTTCTCTCCTCTTCCCAACTCCCATCTCAAACGCGGAGTTGTGCTGCGGGGACCTGACCCTCTGCGGCGTGGCTGGGAGGCCGCGCGGTGTCCTAGGCTCCCTGTCTGATAACAGGAGCATCCCTGTTTTCACCTCTCCCTCAAATCCCCCTTCCCGTTAATACCAACTTTGGCCTCGATGGTGCAGGTGGGTCTGGGAGTGTGGATGGGGCCCCCTCTTACTCGGTGAGCCCTAGGGAGGAGCTCCCATTTGGAAACAAGCCTCTCCTGAGTGCTTCGCCTGACCCCACTAGAAGGACATCATTATAGTCAAAGCTGAGAACGGGCTGAGCTCTGGACTCCTGGCTCACTGGCCAGATATTTTGTATGACAGTGGATTTCCCGTTTTTCTGGCCACACCTTGTCCATGAGTGGATTTCCGTGGCCTCCCGTCCACAGTGTGCAGTCAGACAAGCAGAGTCTGCTCTCGGTCAATTCAGAAGAAGAGGGAAATGCTCTTTAATGTGCTGCTTTTCCGGTTGGTGGGGACATGCCTGTGAACTATGTCATCATGGTCAGCTCTTAGGGCATAAGGGTGGGAAATGTCCATTGGATTTTGACTTTCCTACCCTGTGGTTTGTCTACTTTTGGAACCAACCTGTGTCTTTCCTCCACTACTCTGGGAAAGTGGAGAGCTAAGCAGCTCAGGCCTCTTGGGCTAAATGGTCGTGATTTGGATTTTGTATGGAATTTATGAAGGGAGAGAGTGTAAATTGCAGGCAGTTTTTGGTGGTTCTGAACTGTAGAGAAACACCTCTGGGGTGCAGAGAAACACAAAGGACTGGGGTGTAGGAAGAAAAAGATATAGAAGAGCCAGAAAACCCATAGGCTTTGAGGCCTTCACCTTTCAGTAATACTCGTATTTCCTGGGAGAAGGAGAACCTCAGAGTTTGCTGAACTCCGGTATATCTGAGGAGAATTGATGTTGGTTGGAAAGAGAACTGTGACCTCACCTTCCTGGGGAACCTCGGGTTGGGTTCCGTTCTAATAGGGTGACTTACTGGTCAACCTCAGGTTGGCTTGCCAATTGCATTCCGGGGATAGGATGGACCAAGCTTCCTACTGTCTGAGAGACATCAGCACCAAAAGCTTCATGACAAGAAAGTGCCCCTGGTAGGCTTGACATTGATAGAGGACGTGGTCACCCTTCCTAGAAAAGAGAAGCAGTTTGATTCCGAAGGGCTTGACATGCTGCAGGTCGAGTCTGTTGGACCACATTTCATGTGTCTTTTCTGTATAATTTGCTAAAAATAAAGACCCATTTTGCCCCTCCTCCCCCCTCATCCTTCCAGACGCTTGCTTTTATTTTTTTTCTCCTGCATTGAGAGAGTGTCTTGGTGCCTCCAGGAGCCTTCTTCTGTCATTTTTCTGTGTTTGAGGACTGAGCAAAAAGTGAAAACAGGTAGACAGCAGGTGTCCTGGAAGGGCTGGAGCTGGGCTGTTTCATGAGGGAAATTGACTTCTCCTCCTCGGTGGATGGTGCTGTTGGGGAGTTTTTGCCTGAAGACATAACTTCAGCCAGTTTTTCCCCTCCCTGGTCAGTCTTACCCTGGTTCTGCCGCTGAAGCAGAGTGTCAGCAGTGGTGGCAGCTGGTGCCTTCCAGGGCAGACTGGTCTCTCAGGGGAAGTGTGGAAGCAGTGTTTTGTTCTCTGTAGCTTATATAGCTATTTTGATTAGGAAGAAGTTGGAAGAGCGGTTTAATCTAAGGTTGACAGTCTTGGTTCCATCACATAGTAACCAAATTGTTGGACAAGCTACTTAACCTCTCTAACTTCAGTTTCTCCAACTGAAAATGAGGTCAATGTGGTATTTACCTCTTAGGCTTATTGTAAGGACTAAAGAAAATTATTGTAGAGAATATAGAACAGTGCCTGGCATGGTAAGTGGTAAATAAATTCTATGTGAGAAAAATGATTAATAATATGTTGGCTATAATAATAATACCATCCTGGGATGTTTCACCTGGCTTCGAGAATCCCTAGGAATTTTCAGGCACGCCCTGTCCCAGTTTCTCACGTGCTCTCGTGGGCCACCCTGGATTGTGTTGTTTAAGCACTGTTTCCTGGGTCCACTTGCTTGTCATATGCTTCCTCAGACTGTACATCACTCACTTTGTATGGTCTCTCTGAAGAGGCTGGCAGGACCGGGAGACAGCTGGACTGAGCAGTGGATTATCTTTGATTTTCCTTTTAGGCAGCTTGAAGAAGCCTTGGTCAAGGATGAGAAGGGGGTGAGGAAGTTGCACCAGCATTGGAGTCATGCTCCCTCGTGTCCTAGCCATCTCCATCCTTTGCCTGCCTTCCAAATTCCCTCCCAGCTGCTGCTGCTGCTGCTGTATGGGATCTCTGTGGGTAGAGTATGGAGTTGGTGAAAGAGGAGGCAGTGGGGAGTTGGCAGATTGGGTCTCTGGGGGTGGAAGACCTGACTTCTAATGGTGAGTTGACTACTTCACTATGCGGCTGTGTGTGCGCATGTAGGTGGGGCTTCTTAGCACCATGCTGTCAGGGGGCTGCAAAAATCAAGAAGTTGTCTCTGACCTGAATGTTGGAGAGGCTTCTTGCTACCTTATTTACTAAAGGACTATGGAATGATGACATCCATCAGAGAAGACGGAGGTTGCTTTATTGCCAGTGAATGCAGGAAACCCCAGAGACCAGAGGCTTGTCTATAATGAGTCTGGAAGCTTTTCCTTCTCTCATGCCTGCGAAGATACCTAATGTTGGGGAGATGCAGCTGCTGTCTTCCTATCCCTCTGTCATTTCTGTTTGTTTGTTTACCTCAGATTTGAGGCTTGCTCACCACTGGGGATGTCTTTTCCCCTCACACGGTTGGCTGTCCTACTCCTTTTAATCAGATTTACCGAAGTTAATTGTGATGGAGATGGAAGAGGGTGATGTGGGGGCTGAGGAAGAGCGTGACTGACTGTCCACCGGGCCCTGGAGTGCTCCTCCTTGCCTGATTCTGTGCTACTGCCAGCACTGCTGGGAAAGAAGAAGTGACCTGTCTCTCTCCCTTTATTCCTCAGGCTCCGAGTTTGGCTTACTTTGAGAAGAAATGGCATTGATAACATATCTTCCAGATTTTCTTCTTTTATGACTTTTGGAAAATTGTCTTCAATATGCCCAGATTGTCACAGACAGTCTCAGCTCTCTTTGGTCCCCTTTGTCACCTGGGCTGCACAGGCTCCAGTCAAATTGCTGACTTGGTTCTAACCATGCAGTTGATCCATCAGGCAAATGGTAACATCCACTTCACAAATGGAGGAGAAAGAGAGGCCTGTGTACATGGTCTCCTCTCCCAGCAACCTCGGTTTCTCTGTTGCATCTTAAAATGTAGAGATTCACTGGATACTTGCCATAGCTGGGAAGGGTTTGCAAGGCTGCTAGATTTGGACACTCTAACTATCATAATCTACTTCCGCCCTCTTCTGTTCTTCTACATGACTGATGAAATCTGAGCCCAGTCTGCAGGGGGTCAGGGAGACACCCCTGCTGGAACGTTGGTAGATGATGAGTATTTGTTGCTGTTGGCTGCTGGGGTTTTGCTTGAATCTTTTAGCTGGAAGGAAGAAGCCCAGTGAAGCTGGGTTATCTGTACGCTCCATCTCACCGGGCACTGTGTTTCTCATTTGGCCCTGTCGTCCTCTTTTTTGGAGGAGGACAGGTAATTGGGGTTGGGGCTGCTTGCCTCCTGCTTTAATCTGCCCTTTTACTTTTCATTTAAAGGTCTTGATTTTGATGATTTCTAAGAACGTCTTCAGATGTTGAGGCTGCTTCCTCTTCTGACCTCACTCCTCCCAGCTTGAGCTACGTGTAACGGGCCTCCTATTAAAGTCTCTCTCTCCCTTTCCTAGGTCTTCTGATTGCCCTACAGATTGGTTTCCATCTGAGGTAGGCCTCCTGCTGCTGGAGCTTTCTACTGGGTTTTCTTCCAGGAGCAACAGAAAGGCTGGTGTCAAGGATTGTCGTGGACACTGGGACTCCACGGAACTGTCCTCTGTCCTCCTCTGGGTCAGCTGTTTGGCTTTCTTCCAGCCCTTCTTCAAAAGCTCCCTCTTTCAGGAGCTGACCTGTGCCTCTCTGATTGTCCCTTCCAGAACACATCCACCTGCACCTGGGGATACTGCTGCACCTGAGAGGCTGGAGGCTCTGAAATACCAACGGATAAAGAAGCCCAAAAAGTCATCCAAGGGCTCCTCGAAGTCAAAGAAACGATCCGGTAAATAGCGGGAAGCACCTGCCCTGCTCTTTGCGCCTTGCCTAGCCGTCATTATGAGGCTGTTTGCTCAGGATCCCAACTTTGGGCTTTCTGTAGAATTCAACTCACGGGCTTATCTTGTTCTTTGTTTTTCTTTAACATTAATTTTCAAATAATACATAAATATAATTTTTATGTAGAAAATGAGAAAGATAAAGTTAAAATCTCTGATTGTCCTCCCAGTTTTGTTTCTTTCTACCTGGGAACCTGTCGGGTATGTCTGTTCTCAGAACCTGTCTGTGCATACACCTTTAGAAACTATATCATATTGTTTCAAGGTATTTTTTAACAACATAAATAGTATCTTTTTTCCATTCTGCAATATGCCTTGGAAATTTCTTATCATTTGATGCCTTCTGTTTGGACGGGGGAATCATGGGGTTCTACTCAGTGCTTAGGAGACATTGTGGCGTGGACGCACCTCTGCAGGTTGACCAGACCTGTCTCAATGGGATGGAGTGAAATCTTCTTATCTCTTGGAAAGGACGCCTCTGTTGACATGTGTCTGATGTTTGTCCAACAGTGGTAGGTAGCTTCTAAGATTGTGCAAAAATAATTGAGCCCTTTTTTGCACTTAGAAAATTCCTTAACATTGATCATGTACTCTCTTTTTACCAATGGTTTTAGGAGTGTTGTGACCGGCTGTCAGAGAAGACTGCTGAGCAATTTCCTTGCAGCTCTTTACTGACTACGCTGGAGTGACTTTCCTTCAAGGCAGGGCTATGGGAAAGTGTGATCCAGGGGCCCTTGGACCTCTGGGAGGCAGTGAACACTTACTTCTCACTTAGCTTTTGGCTGGTGCTATTATCCTATTAGTTTATAGATGGGACCACTGAGGCGGAGGAAAAGAGAATGAATTTTTTAGGGCTTGGGTGAGAAATTGGAGCCCAAAGCTGAATTTTCAACCCATTTAAGCCCATTTCAGTTTAAGACCCATCTGTGTACCTACCTCCCTACTGATCTATCATCATTGATCTGTTTTTTTTTTTTTTTTTTGGTAAAAAAAGTCACATCAGATCTTCTGTCTTGTTCTGTTTTAGTGGTCCTGTTCCCTGTTGTATATTAACAGCTCTCAAATGTCTGTCTTTAGCCCAGATCTCTTTCATGAGCTCAAGTCTCATATTTCCAGTTGCCTGCTGAACATGTGCTTGGGTGTTTTATGAGACTTTGAAACATCCAGAATAGAGGCATAGGTGATCTCCCCTGGCCTGTTCCTCCTCGGTTCCTCCACAGTTTCATAAGTAGCGCCTCCACCCAC
Organism: Equus quagga; assembly: GCF_021613505.1. NCBI lineage: Eukaryota > Metazoa > Chordata > Mammalia > Perissodactyla > Equidae > Equus > Equus quagga. The sequence continues at coordinate 81,905,049 of NC_060280.1, read as the reverse complement.
CCCGTGCCTCAGGCTGCTTCACCTGTGGTTCTTCTCTTGCTCTTGTGTTTTGCATCCGATCCATTTGGTAAGGTCTGTTGGCTGAACATTTTTTTATAATTCTTTTTTGTTTTCTTTGCTGGGAAGGATTGGCCCTGAGCTAGCATCTGTTGCCAATCTTCCTCTCTCTTTTTTTTTCTCCCCAAAGCCCCAGGACATAGTTGTATATTGTAGCTGTAGGTGCTTCCACTTCTTCTGCGTGAACTGCCACCGCAGCATGGCTACTGACAGATGAGTGGTGTGGTTTGGTGCCCGGGAACCAACCCCAGGCCGCCAAAGCAGTGTGCGCTGAACTTTAACCACTAGGCCGTCAGGGCTGGCTCTCAACTTTGAAAACGTATCCTGAATCTGACCCCTTTTTTCTGTCTCATCTGCTAAGACTACAGTTGGAGTCATTCTTGTCGCCCACCTTGACTGTGGCAATAGCCTTCTAACTGGCTCTCCTGCCTCCATCCTGGCCCTTCCAGTGTATTCTACACAGCAACCAGAGAGATCTTTAGAAAGTGCAGTCACATCCTCTTTCAGTTATGGGCATGTGAGCACACACATGCACACATGCATGCACACTTCTGATTAAAACCTTCCAGAAGCTTCCCACTATAACCAGAACAGATTTCAAACTCCTTACGACACCCTTGTCTGTCTGCCGCCTCACTGTCCTCTACTCACTCTGCTTCAGCCATGATGGCGTTCCCCCTTCCTCCATCCTCCTTCCTCCTTCCTCTGTCCTCCTGTCTCTGCAACATGTCACTTCTGCTCCTAACTCAGGGCTTTCACATTTGCCATTCCTTCTCCAGGCAACGCTTTTCCCTTAGATCTTTGGAGGCTTAGAATTCAGGACTCAAGTGTTGCTCCTTCAGTGCTTCACTCATTTGCTATCACATGGTCATTTTACCTTTCTTTGTACTACTTTAGTATCTGAAAATTTTATTTCTGAATTTTTTGTCGTTACAGTTTGTCTCTTCCTCCACACCCATACATGAAAGTATAACCTCCTGGAAAGCAAGGGCTTTCCCGCTGTGTCTCCAGAAGGGTCGTGAGGCAGAGTGGTGGCCCTGAGCGTATATGACGGGCCAGGCCTGACTGTGGCACGTGATTAAGATCTCGTGTCAAGTCCGTCACTGCCTGCAGGGGAGTGAGGGCTGGAGGGGGTGACAGAATGGATAGAGCCCCAACCTGTTCTTTGAAGCCCTGATCCGCAGCACCTAGAACGAGGCCGGACACCCAGGAGGCACTAAAAACGGAATATTGATTTTCTTTAATAAAAAGAAATATTAGATAAGAGATATTAAATAAATATATTTAGTATTAAATGAAAGATAAAAAAGAATGAAAGATTGACTAGATCTGTGAGTACAGAAGGAACATCCCGTGCATCCTGCCTCCTTGCCACATGAGGACTGAGGGGGCAGACTCCGGGACTTGCTGCCTTCGTGGGGAGGGAGATGGTTTTCTGCTGCACTCTGCTCTAGTCTCCCATCACCTTGCGTGACCTGTTTCTCTTAACCCAGACGCCCAGAATACGTGCCCTAGCAGATGAGAAGGGTGCATATGAGGCCGCGTCCCTCCTTTTCACCTGCCTTATTTTCTCTTCACTGTTTCATGCACCTCTTCCCTTCTCCCTAGACGGTTCTGCCTCCCAGGCTCAGCAGCTTCCAGACTCTCAGGTTCTGTCACCCGATGAAGCTGTCTGCCTCCGGAAGAAGAAGAGACATTCTCGGCCTGACCCCTTTGCCCGTCTCTCAGACCTGTGCCACCGCCAGCTGCCAGAGGACCAGACGGCGATTCTCAACAGTGTGGATCACGACGACCCAGGCCACGCCACTCTGCTGTGACACGGCTCAAGTCTAAGTGTCCCCAGAGCAAGCAGGCTTGGCTGAGGGCAGGGGAGGGGCGCGAGGGAAGGGGTGCGGGCCTCATCTTCCTCTGTTGGCTGAGGGTTAGTTCTGAGGGCTGCTCAGAGCTTTGTCTGCATGTTGTCTCTCCAGCCAGAGCAGGAGTCTCCTCCGACTCCTGGCCTGCTGGCTTCGTCTTTGGGACAGAGGGCTGGAGCAGACCTTTCAGCTGGGGGTAGAGATTGGGAAGTGAACTGGGGGCAGGGAGAGTGCTGCCTCCTCTGCGCCTCTCCCCTCTTCACCAGATGGATTTTTCTTACCTCTTCAATTATCGTTGGAAGTGAAGAAGAGGAAAGCAATGGCGTTTAATGCTCTCTGCTTCTGTTTCAGTTTTTCAAGTCCTGGAAGAGGGCTGGACTTCCATCCCATCTTCCAAACTCTACATATATATAGATATAGATACAAATGCATATGTATGTAGTTTGTGGGTTTCTCTATGTGTATATATATGTACATTGAAGCAAAGTGCTGTTTATTTCTGTGGTCAATGAAAGAAGGAGGAAGAGGGCAGCAGACGTCCGAGTTTGTGAGCAGGACTGACAGAGAGCTGGCTGTGGCGCCCTGATGTCTGCCTAGGGCATTCTTCCTCCTGAACAGGATTCATGCCTTCTTAGCTGAATTGTCTCTCTACCTTCTCCCGTCCGGAGCAGAAATGGGCGCTTGCCATGATTACCAGCTGCCTGCTTTGGGGGTTAGCAATGACTTACCACAGAACTAAATGCAAGCCTTTATTTCTTGGTTCCTGGGTGAAGAAAGGGTGGCCAGGCAAAGGGCCAGACTGGCATCTTTCTTTCTTCCACAGTTTGGCTCACGCTTCAGAAGTTAGAAGCTGCTTAGCAGCGGGGCCGAGCGGGCTCTGATGCACAAAGTCAAGCTCATCCATCAGTCTCTTCTGGTCCAGCCAGGGCCAGGAGCCCTGTGGCCAAAGGGCCTCCCATTCGGGAGCCATCTGTGCTGAGCACCAAGCTGCTGCGGCTCTATTTATAGCCAGCCTGTGGCTCGGCGCCCTCTGGGGCGCGGTTCCAAAGCTGCTGATTGGATTCCTCCTTTCCTTTTGTGAGAGCTAATTCCCCAGATTGATTAATTGCCACTTGTGGGGAGCCCGCCTGAGGCTCCCTTCCTCACTCTCCACGTGCTGCCTGCTGACTCTTCTTTGCCCAGGCGCCCTCCACTGCTCTGTGGACCCAGGAGCCAATGGGATGGGACCACATGAAGCGAGGGTGCTTCAGATTCCTGGGTTCTGGGGACGCTCTGCATCCCCTCTCTCTTCCCCCAGTTCTATTTATGTGGAACTGGCTGAGGCATGGGAATGAAGGTGGAAAGGGTGGTAGGTAGGGGCACGGGCTCTGATCCTTTCTCTGCCAAAATCTTGTCCTATTTCAAACTGTTAGCACCTAGAAGTTTCTGTGAGGTCATCTTACGGCGACTGAAGATGTATCTCTCCCTTCCAATAAGGTAATGGTGCTGCCCAAGAGAGGGCAGACAGCCCTGAGAGTGGATGGGGGTGCATCTGGTCTCTTTTTCCCCTCTTGCTGTGCAGGAGCCTACCCTACCAGCTGCCCGAGAATAAAGGTGGTGATCAGGTTCCTTGAAGTATTTCCTTCTTGGTGCTGCTGTCTTGGTGGGTTTGGGGACATCTCCCTAGTTACCTGCTTGGACATTGGCCAAGTCAAAGCACTAGAGGCTTCTGCGAGTTCATTGCAGTTGCCAGTGGCTCAGCCCAATGACCTAGGCAAGGAGGGGCCTCTGAGAGCCAGGAAGCTGCTCCTGTTGGGAGCTTCCATCTTAGGGCTTGAGTTCTTCTCTGCCACACAGACCCTGGTGCTTCCTCTCTCTCGCCTAATGAGTGGGGACCAACTCCACCCTTGGGGTTCTGCCATGCAAGTCACACAACTGCAGTTCATTTCTGAAAGGGATGAGTTTGGCAAAAGAGGTGGAAAGGAGCAGAGTTTCTGGCCTTTGTCTTGTTGACTGCCTCATTGCTCTGGGGCTGGGCCTTGTACCCTTGGGGTGGAACCTGGACTTTCTGGCTAATGCGCTTCTCTGAGCATCCAAATCCACCTCACCACTGGGTGGCAGCTGCAGCAAAATGGAAGAGCAGAGATTGGGTGACTCGGTCTTCTTTTCTGAGGCAGCACTACCTCTGGCACCACGCTCCAATAAGTGACTCACAAGTACTTCTCCTAGGGCATTGAGGGGATGGATGTGGGGGCTCGCTCTGGTCAGTTTGTAGCCTTTGTCTGTACTCTCGCGGAGTGTCGTTTCCCAACCAGGGTGAATACTGGCTGGAATGTGGAGGTGGGAATTCAGGATGAATCAGGCCAACTTTTCTGAGCCCTGTGCTGGAAATTCTAGGCCCTGAGGTCACAGAAGAAGAGAAGATGAAATGGAAGGCTTTGCTTCTTTAGGATGTCATACAGGGATGAGAGCCAAACTCTGGGCTGAGGTGCCTCAGACCATGCTGTGTTTTTCCGGGAGCCACGAGTGGGCTATCTCCAGGGCTAACACAGGTGCTCACTTCTTTCTTCTCTTCTTCCTCTGGCAGTCCCCCTTACCTCAGCATATCAGACCAAATGATTGGATTGGAGGTGTTCTTTTTGCTGGCCACTGAATGGCAGCAGTGTTGGGGTGTCACCAAGGCTAGAGAAAGGACACAAGGCCAACCTGTCTTCTGACAACCTCAGATTCATTTCTCCTCCCAAGAGGGCTTCCTTCTTGTGACTGTGCCCTTAGAGGCCAGCATCCTTCCTGCACCCTGGGAGCTATGTCAGTCCTTCCTTTAAGGATTGTGATGGAAACTGACAGAATACAGTCCCCTTGGTCCGTGTGATGGAGGGTAAAGATATCATAGGTACACACTTAAGAGCTGGGTGTGTGCATGTGTGTGAGGGTATGGTTGTGAATGTGTGTGTGGTGGGGTGTAGCCATTTTTAGGGACCAAATGTCCGTTGTGCTCTGCCCTTGAACAAGGGCCGTGGGCACTCTAAAGCTTCCTGGGACTTTCACACCGCACTCAGTGGGAGAGCAAATGTCTTCCGTACCTCCCTTTTATGGTCTGGTAGCTTTGCAGTAGAAGTAGCTCACATCAGACCTATTCCTGTGTCTCAGACTTTTGCCTGACCTTCATTCTGCATCTTGACTGGAAACCATGGCTGTTTCAGTGTTAGGTGATTTGCAGACCAGGAAAAGGGTAAAAGGATTCTAGAAGGGGCTTGAGGCTGAAAGTACTTAGGGGGATTGGAGACTGCAATTGTTTGGGGAAAAAACGAACGATAAGGAGAAATGAGGAGGAGGTGAATCCTGTTTCTTGGTTGTGGGCTGACCACACTGAGTAGGTTCATGGCTTGAGAGGGGCCATGGGCATGGACTGTCATTGTGGCCCCGGCTCAGCGTACACTGGTGGCCTTAGCCCCCACACCTCCCGGCCCAGCTCCTTTGCAGCTTTCCCTGAAAGGCGGGCGTTGGGGAGGGCTTTGAGATTCCACTTTCTCAAAGGAGGCTTTGTCCCCCAGCGTGGGCGGGCTCTGCCCTGTTGGAGGGGCCTGTGTCCCATGACTGTGCTCTTGGGGATGTCTCAAGCAGGGGTGGATTGGGGTGAGTAATTAGTAATATTTTTCAAAGCTCTTTGTCTTTACTTTTGATGTGGGATCTAAAATATTTGGGGATGAACTGATTCCAGTTATTTTCCAATGCCCCTTTCAGGCAGAGGAAACTGGATAGGGTTCAGATGTGCAATTTCCTGACTTTTTTTTGACAAGGTTGACAAAACAGTAGCTTCGGGGGAAACAGACTTCACAGAGCATCAGGGCAACTTTGCCACTTCCCGGGATTAGAATAACCCAGGGCTGGGGTGTGTGTGGCTAGAGCTGTTTCTTCCAATTTTGTTAGCAAAAGCCTTTTCGGGGGTTGGGGTGGGCTGGGGGGAAGAATTGTACATAAAGTACATTTTATTACTATGTAGAGAAACATAAGAAAAGCTAATGGCTAATCTTGGGCTTGCTTTGCTTGCATGTAAAAGAGCTTCGGGGGCATCGCAGGGATCACTGGGGAGCAGTAAGAAGGAGTCAGGGAGAGATGGGCGGGAATGTGGAGCGGCCCCCTGAGTATACCCGCACTGCTCCCGCTGGGAAGGGTACGTGTTCTCAATGGGGCTTCTCCACCCAGCTCTGCATTTCTGTCTTCTCCAAAATAGAGGGAGCCAGCTCCTGCAGGCCAGAGGTTGGAGCCCCAAGGGGCTGCGCTTGTTGCTCTGGGGAGAGGGCCAAGGAGCTGTGTTAGTGTCCAGATCCAGGCTGACTAAGGTAACCAGTGGGCCAGGTGTTTCAGGAAGGGGAGTTAGAGAGCCAGAGCCTAGAGAGGAGGTCACATTCTTTTGCCAGGTGTCTGTAAGGTTGGAAGGGGAATAGAGAGATCCGTCATGGAGTAGAAGGTGGGGATTCTGGGAGATGACAGTAAGACCAAAGCCAGAGGACATCAAGCCTTCCCTTTCTCTTTGGGGCACATGATAACTTTGTTACCCCTAAGGGTACAGTGCACAAGTTGAGGACTGTCCCCGGAAAAGGAAGAGGAGTGATTGCTCTGAGGTGGAGGAAGCCGGGGAGTGGTGGCAATCAAAATTATCTTGGGGGGGGCAGGTGTGGGAGGGTAATTGAGTTGTTGAAGAAAGACTGTGAGGTGAGGTCTTGGCAAATGGGATCTTGGAAGAGGTCTTCTTAGCTAGCCTTCCTTGCTTCTTCTAGAATTAGCCTATAACACTAAGTGCCCAAACCAAATATGGACGTATTTTTTGTGATGTCTTTCAACTTTATCTGTTTGTTTTTGGGGGCTCCTAAGGCCCAAAGTGAGGAGACTTGTCTTGAGATCCCCATCCTATCACCAGCTCTGTGTCAGTGGAGAAGGAAGAATTATTCTCATGAGCTTTGTGCGTTTGTTCTCATAAGCGGAAGTGGCAGGTGGCCTTTTCCTCTTCCTTAAGACATTGCTCCTGGCGATGGAGAGGAGGGTTTGGGGCATGGCTTTTGCATTTCTCACCCTTTCTTCTTGAGGTATAGAGATTGCCTTCATGCCATGAAGCCACACTTGGCTTTATACCTAGAGATTTTGTCCTCACTTTCTCTTTGACAAGTTAAGGCCACCAGTCTGGTTGACCTAGGAGGGTGAAAAAGTTTCACCCTGAAATCAGACCAGCCATTCCTCTATCCTCTTTGATGTCTTCAACTCTGCCTCCTTTTGGATTGAGAGGCAGAATTAAAAATCTCTTCTTCAGAAGAAGTCAATAAACCAAGGATCAAAGCCCAGACTGGACTTCAGCACCCTTAGCAGCTTGGTGTTTGGTTAGGGGTGTTCATGACTACGCCCCTCCCCTGACTGGGAGGGAATCCATACTGGCTTAATGCTTTATTTCTGGGCCCCCCTGTCTATACTTTCAAATAAGTCTTTATGAACATATATAATATCCCCACCAGATATTTGTGTCTTGGGTTGCGGGGAGGGTAGAAGTGTTCTCATGACCTCATTTCAAGCTGATAGAATAATTCTCAATAGATTGAGTTTGATCCAAAGACATCCTCATACCCCAAGGGTTTCTGTGTAGGATAAAGAAAAATTAAGCATTAGGGCAAATATCATTAATAGCTGGCCATTTATTATATAAGGAAGAGTCAGAGTATCTTGATTGCTAAATACTTTGGTAGGACAGCACCCAGTGATTGAAATCACTTGGATATTCTCTTCTGTGGTGGGTCTGTAGTAGTAGTTAGGGTTTCTGAAGAGAGCTGATGAAGTAGTTGTCAGCTTTGGAACACTGGTGGGGAGAGCTAGATTGAGGAGTTGGAGTGGTACAAATTCTCAGCTGCTGTCCCTGGTCCCTTGGCAGTCTGCCTTTCCTATCCCACTAGATGGTGACATGAATGGCTGTATGGGCCTGTTGTTCCTTTGGGTCTTGAAATGTGCTCCACCAGTCCCACCTCCCCCCAGCACTGGGTTTCCTGGATTGATTTTAGGAACTAGGGCAAGCTCTCCCACTCCCTCCCATAAACACACTAGTTAGGTTCCCTTTCCTTCCTTCCCCACTTCATTGTGGCTCCAGGGATCTTGAACTTATGCATGGTTTACGATAGGGAGGTGGTTGGGTGGGGAAGGGAATCTGGGAGGGGAGAAGGGTTTTGGGCTGGGGAGTGGGGACTTGCATTTTCAGCCTTAGAAATACTGTGAGCATGCTTTTGGGTGATGTGTGGGATTTTTCACCTGAGTATATGGGAGGGGCAAATGCCAACTCTCCTGTTGGTGATGAGGGCTTAAGGGGCTTTGTGCTTCCTTTGGCTTAGGGCATCTATGAAACCTTGTTCCTGGTGGAGGAGAATAGGCCTCCTCATGGTCACCTTGTAATCCTTGGAAGAGAAATTGTCAATTACTCTATCAACAAATATTTATATTGCCTACTGTGAACAATGAGAGGTCTGTCCTGAGTCGACAGTGTCCTGACTGGGTCAGAGAAATGTCTCACCTGTCCCCCTGCAGCTATCAGCTTATCTCCCTGGTCTCTAACCCCCAGCCAGCTGTCTATTCTGTGTTCCTTTCCTGGGCTCAGGAAGTAAGAGTCTATGTATGTGAGTTTGTGGGGGGGAGGGGTGTGTGTGTGTTTATGGTGTGGTGTGGTGTGTATGTGTGGTGTGTTTGTGGTGTGTGGGTGTTTGTGTCTGGCATGTTTGTGGTAGTGTGTGTGTGCTGTGGTGTGCTTGTGGAATGGTGTGTGTGTGTATAAGAGATCTGTAGGAACACACTAATTTGCCTGAGTAATATTGGGCCTAGGAGACCCTCTTTTTGGTTGACTCTTTCGTTGCTAGGCAACTTCTGTTTTGGTAGGAGGGTGGAATTAGTAATGTACCACGTTTAGTGTATTTTTTATGGAGATTGCATATAAAATTATATAAATGTATATAACTTGTTCTATTTTAAGGAGTGAGGGGAACTTATGTCGGGGGTGGGCGCAAGGATCATATGCAATAGTCGTGAGTGGGAGGCTTCAGGCAAGTGGGACATCTGGGGAGTGGGACATGGGAGGGCAGGAGACTAAAGCCGAGCAAGAGGAGCAGGAGCTTATGCCCTCAGCATACATGTATAAATGGACAGAAAACCTATATAAAGTCTATCTAGCTAGCTTATTATATATCTATATGAAGTCATAGTTTGCTTTATTTTTGTACCTGTGCTTAGAGATGTTCTGAGCAGGACCTCCTTCCCCAGGTGGTCTGGGATATTAGCTCATGCCTTGACGTCCCCTGCTTCCCCATCCTTCCTCCATGCCTCTTCCTTTGAGACATTCTCTGTCCACAGGTGCTTGGGTCTTTCTGATGGAAATGTGTATATATCAAAATTTGAAAAATAACAAAACAAATATTCCACTTGTAGAAAGGACAAGTGAACTGAAGGTTGTGGGGAACTGATAGCCCCAAAGAATCAGGATTCACAGCATCTCCTGTCACTGCAAGGGGACACTGTGGCCTGAAGGCTTTGGCTCAAGTCCTTAATATAGTGAGGATGAAGAGTTGAAGACTCTGTGAATCCATCTCCATATTGCTGTGGGTTGGTACCCGGTTGCTCTGAAGGAATCTGGCTCAGCGTTGTTAGAAAGGAGAAGGTCAAGATTACTGTGGGGTTCATGGCAATACCTGTCCTGCTTTGTAGCCCTTTGACTCAAGCACTCCCGGAAGGGTAGGTGGTGAGAGGGAGGAACCTCGAGAGAGCTTTGGGAGGCTTACTGCATGGGCTCAGTCTTGGAGAGCACCCTGGTCACTCTTGCTGCAGATGGCTGGAACCAGTGTAAATGTGATATCTAGTATGAATTTATCATAAATGCTTTCTTCAGTTATTATTTTAATTGGAAAATAAGGTGCTGTTGGAAATGGAATGGTCCAATTTCTGAGTGAAGGATGAGGAAGGAGAGAACTTTGGGCGTGATGGGGAGGATGGGTCTAAGTGGAACCTCCTGACACCTGGCCTGGGACTTACAGAACTGAACAATGTATTGGAAGAGTTTGACCCAGAACTGGAGATTCTGGGGAGTAGGAACTCACTTGCGTTTGAGCAGGAAACCTCTGTGCCCTGAAGAATACCTCTGAGAATTCAAGACCTCACGTGTGCTGTGAGGGCCAGGTACCTCACAGCTTCATCAATCATCTCCTGGGTGCTAGCTCTTTCTTCTGACTTACCAAGAGCTCAGAGTGATGTGTTTGAAGCTGTTCCAGGGCCAGGTGGTGTAGGCAGCCAGGAGAGACTTGTGGCTGCAATCTCTCTCTCTTATTCTGCTCATCAACTGAAAAAAGGCAATACTACCCCTCCTTCACAACCAAAATGTCATGCTATCCAAGAGCTTTTGTCGTATGCAGTTTGATCATTAGAGGAACTCAGAGGCCTCAGCTATGAGAAGGCCTCTTTTGGGGGTATTATGTGAAGAATAGATTGGCATGGAGCTTGAGTCTGCCTCCTGACCCTTCTGCCCCTACAGTGTAGACTTATGGGGAGAATACTCAGGTGCTCTCCTTGAGTCCCTGGGATTACATACTCAAATGCTTCTCGTTTCCTGAGGACTACTGAGGGAAAATGGGCTCTGTCTGTGTACTCCAATACTGGGTCCAACTGGCTTAGCGTCCATCCTTGGCATGTGACTAATCTTTTCTGCAGTTTTCTCAGGAGGCCAAAGCAGGATTAAACCAGATGTTTCTTGTAAGATTTTTCAGGGACATTGAACAGGAGCAAAAGCAGCACATTCTATGTCCCTTCCTGGCTTGTAACCCCTTCTAATCTAGTAAAGCCTGCACACAAAGAGGTCTTTCCCTTCCTCTGCTTTTGGCTTTGAGAGCAACCCTCCCCCCTTTCTCCATAGATGCTGTGACACTTCTGGTACACATGCACCAGCAGAATAAGTCACGTCAGCATCACAGGCCCGTTGTAGGGTTAGTACCCCCGCTAGGTCTAGGTTGCTCTAAAGCCCTACTTTCCACATTAAACCCAGGGCTTGATCCTTAGAAACCTCAGCAGCATCAAGGTATATGAGATCGAAAGAGTCACTGACCTGCACATTCCCAACCCATGCCTTAACCTCCAATTGGACTCTTCATTTATGGGAGGAAAAGTGAAGACAAGGGATAGAGCTCCTACCTTGAAATTTTGGAGCGTGGAGGGGTGTCAGGCTTACCTCCACCCTTTCTGTGATCCTGGCCATGAGCCTTCAGAAAGATGGTGAAAGGGTCAACATTGGAGGGCAAAGGTTAGGTAGCCCAGCATAGATGTTCAGTTCCTCCGAAGAGCCAGTCTTTCACAAAGGCTCATGGACACAATGGACTGAGATTTGATGATAAGTGCAGTAAGCAAGATTTCCTGTCTTTGGCCCTCTCAGTTAATGGGACAGGCTTGTGGGATGCGTGCTTGGCTTAGGCCTCTGAGGCCCATGGCCACTGCCGGGAACATGAGCTATTCCATATACTTGTGCCAAGCTCCTAGGTTCCCATGTAGTGGAAAGGATATCGAATTTTGGTGCTTTTCCCTTTTGCTAGGTGATGGAGGAATCTATAGAGTTGTTTTGGTTTGCTGCCTCTGTCTGCTATGTAGAACAAGAGATTGGAGTAGACAGATTCACTGGGAATTACTGACCCAAGGATTGGTGTGAGCCATACCCTTTTCCTCTTTATCATCAACCACTAGCTTAGGGAAGAGGGGTTTGTCCATTGCTCTTGGGCTTTTTACTAGGCCCTTGCACTGCTCTTTGCTATAGATGTTCATGTTGAGCCCCTTTGGGCAGTATGAAAGTAGGAAGTGGGGGGACAGGAGAACCTACACAGCACATTCCCTGGTCTGTACCGGGTTGGCCACGATCTTGGAGTGGGAGGGCTCTTGTGGTGTTTAGCAAACTCTTGCACAGTGCCCAGGGACTGGAGGGGTTGCTCTGGAATGATCTTGATCACTAGAACTTTGAGGCGTTCGAAAGGGAGTGGTTGGTTTAGGGAAGCAGAGCAGTTGAAAGCTCCATTTACCAAGTCATATGCATCAATCTCAGAAGGTCGTAACGTCTCATTCAGGTTTAGTTTCTGAACCGCCCCGCCGTTTGCGGGGCCAGAGACTGAGGGCATGGATGGGGTGTGCTTTCACCACTTGCTCCTTCTTTTCCACAGCCGCTGACCTGAAGGGACAACATCCTGCTTCATTGTCAGTGACGCTTGGTTCCTTTTATCTTCAACTTTTCTCTTCTACCAGGAGAGAGTTTACTGTCCTGGGGATAATGCTTCCATTGCACACCTGGAGGCAATTTTGTTTGAGTTTCTTATCCCTATTTCACCCAGGGGTCTGTAGACATACCGAAGGTGGGGGGTGACCAGGCAGTGTAGGTGGGGAGGGCCCTGATGCTGCCTCCCCAAGACCTCTTAAAAACTCCATACCTCCAGATGCCCAGTCTCTCCCTGCATTAGTTCTTCTTTTCTAAAATGAATCTGGATATGACTATCAGTTTTGTCATGGGAGTTCTTGCTCTCGTTTCAAACTCTTGTTTCCTTCTTCACCTTTCTTTGGGGCTTACCCTCATCCATGCCAGGTCTTCTTGTGAAGACCCCTCAAACTTCGTTTCCATTTCTTGAATGTTTAGTATTACAACGTAACTGCGCTAGGGTGCTTTATGGTGCTGTTCTTGAAGAGGCCAGCTGGACTGAACCTCCTTTGTCCCACTGGTTCCTTAAATCTTGCTGTATTTTGTCTTCTATTTTATTTTCTCCCTAGGGGTGTGGGGTGGGAGACGTAGGGGTGGCTTTTGTGTTCTCTCTCTCTCTTTTCTGTATGTATGGACTGGTTAAAGTCAGTTATCACGGGCAGCTGACTTCATGGTATTGGTTGGCTGACTTTGGTTAACTATTAAAGACAAACCAACAAATTGTACAGCTGCACACAGAACACCTTTGAGTGTGAATCTGAATGGCAACTAGAGGCTTACTTTTTGAACTTCAGGTATGTAATTCAAAAGTAAATAAAAACACTATTTTTTCAGTAAGCTTTTTTTTTCTTCTAAGAAACGACTTAGAAATCAAACTACAAGAACATTAAATCGGTGCTGTACCAAAGCCTTATATGAATATACTCTACACTTTGTGTCACCTGTCTCTGGTGAGCTCCCTGCTCTGTCACCCTCTTCTCAAAGCCTGGGAATGCCAGCATGTGTCAAGCCTGGGGCTAGGTCTTGGGGACAAGAGGGCCAACGGGGCACCTTGGAGCAGAGATGATGGTGAAGATGAGACACCATCCTGCTTCCTGACTTGACTCTGGAAGGAAAGCAGGCATTTGTGTGCATGGGTGTGGGCTGGTGTGAGTGTGTGTGTGTGTGTGTACACAAGTGTGTGTGTCTGCTTACAGGTGCACAATGCCAAAGTGAATGCACTAACTGGGGGTCTGAAAGGGAGACCCAGGTGGGCTCTGGGAGTGGGTGGTTGTAGTGAAAGACACGTCTCTCTCCTGTTTCCTGTCCCCTCCCCTTCCTCTCTGTCAGGGAAAGGAGGTGCGTAGAAACAGCTACACTCCCAACCAGGTGCTTTTTCCTCAAAGTCTCCAAACTGTAAGCATTTCAAAGGGCCCAGCCAGGAGGCAGGCACCTCCCACCACCAAATCACAGACTGCCAAGACTGGAGGAACGCTTCTCCTCCTCAGCTCTTGCTTTCTTGGGGAGGGGGTCTCCTCCTGCAGGGCCCCTTGACCTCCCGTTCCTGGGCCTCGGCCTGTTCCAGCTGCCGCCCCTCCAGATGGGCTCTGAATGGCTCTCTTACCCCTTCTTCCCTCTCCGCAAAGAAGACCCCACTAAAGATGACCCTAAGCCACGCCTGCTCTGTGGCCCTAAGCAATAATGCCTGCCCTGGTTACCAAGGACAGTGACTCCTTTGGCCTTAGACTCTTGCCAGTTAAAAAACTGAGTGACACCCCAAACTCAATTAGGGAGAGACTCTGCAGCCTGCTGTGGCTCGGGCTGCTGTGCCAGGCTCCACTCACTGGTATTTTCAGGCTTGCCAGATACTAACCACAATTCATCGCTGGTAACACTGCATGTTCATATAGTGAGTTAAAAATCAAAGCAAGCAGACATACACATAAGCAAACAAACAAAAAGAGGAAAAAGGGCACATCAAATGACAAGGTGTGTAGCCAGTGAAGGTATCCTGGGAGTGTTGCAAGTTAATCTGATGAAAAGAGGTTTAGTATTTAATTGCTTCTCATGTAACATTACTCTGCTTCAGAAATGTTTTGTATTTTGATATAAATAAACATTTGCTAAAAAACTTCATTTTCTAATTTTTATTTCTACCTAGCAAATATTTTCTGATGTTACCTTATTTCACCTCCGGCTTTAACTCTCCCTAATTAACTCATTTTAAACTCATGGCTCAACATGATTCTGAAAGGATTTCAGGCTTGGAGATCAAGGAACTGCTCTTCATTCACTGAGCAAATATATACTGAGGGTCTATTCTGTGTGGATCACTGTTCCATTCACTTGAGATCCATCTGTGAACAAGACAGATAAGTTTCCTGCTCTTCTAGGGCTGATATTCTAGTGAGAGACAGACAATAAGCAATTATTGCAATAAGAAATTGCCTAGACTATAATACAGGGATTAGTGCTTTGGAGAAAACATAGGGCAGGATCGGGGCAGGTGACATGCAGGAGCGTGTGGGGTGCAGATTAAATAGAGTGCTCAGAGTGGGTCTCACTGGGGAGATGACACTTGGGCAGAAACTGAAAGGGGGTCGCTTATCTCATGGTCTGATGCACATAAAGTTCTTTGCCTTTGTAGGTTTCTTACAATGCCTGAAATCTTTAAGAACTAGAAGAGATGCTAACTCTTCAGTTATGTGATGAAGACAGCGTTCTGTTTGACTTGGACTTTGTCTAAATGAGCCCCCACTCTAACACGCTGGCCCGAGGCAGAATTTCACATGCAGGAGTCACGCGTGCAGTGACTCCTTTGTGACTGAACTGCGCCTTTCCTTTCCCTTGAAGGGATTAGCGCATCTTATTCTCTCATCTCCAGGTTGACTTGGTAGATCTGATGCCTAAATAAGCACACCATCCTCCCCTTATCACCTCCTCTTTCTTGTTTCTTGGCATCCTTTCTTCCTGATGTTGTATCTTGGCAATACTCTGGCTATCTATCAGCTCCTACTATGCTTGTTTTTAATTTCATTTGGTCTTTAGGTGGAGGGCAAATACCAACATAGGATATTCCTATTTATGCTCATAGTTCCAAGTGAAGAAAACAACCAGCCCACTGGCCAAACAAAAAAATAGGTCCACCTACCAATTTAAAAACGTCTGCGGGGCCGGCTCCGTGGCCGAGTGGTTAAGTTCGCGCGCTCCGCTGCGGTGGCCCAGGGTTCGGATCCTGGGCGCGGACATGGCATGGCTCGTCAGGCCATATTGAGGCGGCGTCCCACATCCCACAACTAGAAGGACCTGCAACCAAGATAGACAACTATGTATCGGGGGAGGGGGTGGCGGTGGTGGCGGTGGTTTGGGAAATAAAGCAGAAAAAAAAAAAAAAGATTGGCAACAGTTGTTAGCCCAGGTGCCAAACCTTTAAATAAATAAATAAAAAATAAAAACGTCTGCTGTGGTGTAAAAAGTCTCCACAAAAAATTCCCTAAAAGCCCTGAGACAGTGCTCTGATGCCAGGAGAGCCTTCTGGGGCCATGGATTTCTTGGGCCTCAATAATCTGTCACAATTCTCATCCTTACCTAGTCTCTGTTCTTCTCTCCTCTGCCCTTCCTTTTTCTTCGCAGGCCATAATGAAAACCTTTTTGATATCTCTAATACACCCTGGTCTTAATTTTTAAAAGCAGATGCATGGAGTGTTTTGTAGTCTGTTTACACATAAATGAGTGGCCAACTGGTGCCAGCCCCACCCTGTGAAGGCCAGCTCTTCGAACCCCTCCCCGTTCCTGGGAGCAGCCCCTAATCCTCTCAGGGCCGTGACTGTTTGACAGGGGGAGGTTGTGGACCGGAGTCAAACATTTTTGTTAGATTTGGCAAACAAACTGTGGCAAAGCTAAGTTAAAAACAAATTAATTGGTGAGGAAAAACAACTAGTTTGGGTCAGGAGGCCCTTCCCTGCGTTAAACTGTTATTTAAGGGACTTTAATCTATTTTTAAAGTTGACTCTAACTTCATGCTAACCCAGTCCTCCATGCTTTAAAAAGTTATTCCACATATATTTCATTTGGGGGTCCCAGTAACCTTAAGGGGTAAGTTAGGATTGAGGTGGTGAGAACCAACAAACAAGCCAACCAACCAATGTCCCTTCCTTCCTCTTCCCTCTCCCTCTCTCCCTTCTCCCTCCTCCCACTCCCCCTTCCCCTCAGTCCCTCTCTCCCTCCCTTCCCTCCCTCCTCCCTTCCCTCTTTTTTCCTTCCCTGCTCCTTCCCCCCTCGTCCCCTCTCTCCCACTTCCTCCCCCATTTCATCCTTTCTTCCATATCCTTCCTTATTCCACAAAGGCTTTAAGACAGCAAGGAATTGCCTAGAAAATAGGAAGAGGCCTCAGACTTTAGTCCTGGTCCAGTACTTTTTCCTGTAGGCTTCCTTTCAGATGGACACGACCGGTCCCAGGATGCCTGTGTTCCCCCAGTGGGGTCTTACAGCCCGTTGAATCTGGAAAATGAGACTTTGGAACCCTACTGAGCAATGCCAATACATTTATGAGTGGAAATCAGTAAATTACTGTGACAAGGATGGGAGAGCCCACATGACACACAAATGTCATAGGCTTTATAAACCTCAGGATAATACTGATCTCAGGGATCCAGACCCTTTACTTCTAGGTTCTGGGGAGAGACTGGGCTGGTCCTGGAGCAGTAAGGGCCCTTTGTCGTACAGACAGCATGGTACAGGGAGAGCCCAAGTCATGCCTATGAGCTAGCCCAGGTTTCCTTTTATGTCCCCAGCCTCCCCTTTTGGGCCCCTTCCCTTGTTTCCATAGAACCCTTTTCCTCTATGGTCAGGGGCCTTGTATCCTTCTGTCTACAAACTTGTTGTCAAAGAAGGATTTCAAGATGCTTACTTCCTTCATCAGGCAAGCGAGGTGGGTGGGATCATTTTGCCAGGACCCTGAAAGCCCAGATCATAGATCACTCTGCTCTTGAGAAACTGCCTTTCTCCTTTATGCGTCAGCCCCAGTCTATAAAGCCATCTGTGTTTACAATGGCTTGCTCCCACTCACCAGGGGAGGAAATCCTTGTCTTGGTTCTGCCATTTAGTAACTGGTGAACTTGGGCAAATCACTTAGCCTTCCTGAGGAAGCTAGCTGCTTTTGTCAGCTTCCCTCCTTCCTAATACCCAGTAGGAGGTGTGCATCCTCTAGTTGGCACATACTCTCAAACACCAGGGGTGCTGATCAGTCTCTCTTAGGGCCTCCTTAGAGCACCAGTTTGAGCCATAAGGTTCTGCAGCTCAACCAGTGGCCATTCCAAGGAGAGAGATGACTTTCTTTCCTTCTTGCTAACCACCCCAAGCTATGTGATAGATTATTTTGGAGTCCTTATTTCATTTGGATTTGGGGGAGAACCACACCCTCTCTGCTCACATTGGAAGGAGAAGGACAAGACTCTTAGCATTTACAGGCACTCCTCATAAGGCAGTGCCTCTGGACTTGAGTCTTCCCTTTTCTCTTCCCTTCCCAGGCCCTCTATCTTACCAGCCACAGGGGAGTGGTGAGGTGGTGCTAAGGCCAAAGATGCTGCCTCTTGGTAGGTTGTGCTGGAGGTAACTGGCCCTCTTGAGAACTGTGGCTACCTCAAGAAAGAGAGGTACTTAGCTTCTATTTGCCCACAGTTTAGGGCCTTAGTTGCCATTCACAGGCAGCAGGATTGTTGCCTGTTAAGTGTCCCTTAACACACTGTTACACTTGCTCATTATGTGTCTGCCTTACTGGTGTGTAAGCTCCTCGGACATTGGGCTCTATCTGTCTTGTTCACTTTTGGAGCTCAAGTGGCTGTCACAAAAGAGATTTATTCAATACTCATTGAAAGAATGGCTGACTGCTCAGAAACTGCATCATTGAATTTGGAGGCATTGGTAACCTTGGTGAGAGCAGCTTCAGCAGAATGATGGGGACAGAAACCGGACCGGAGTAAGTTGAGGCATGGGAAATGAACAATTTGAGACAAGGTCTATAGACAACACTTTTGAGAAGTCTAGTGTTTTAAAATATAATATATTAACAGAAAGTCTGAGGTATAGTAAGGCCCAGAGATCAGGAGACAATTGTCATGGAAAAGATAGTTTGTTACTCACTGTTCCCAAGAGGAGGGGATATATCATGTCATAAGGGGCCACGTGGAGAAGCACCAGGGTGGTAAGGAGGCAGAAGGAGAGCGGGAAACTGTGGGCAGGAGTCTTTACTGCGGTTTTCATGGGAAGGAACAGGCACGGCAGGTAAGCAGGCTTAGATCTGGTTAGTTTGAATAATTTCGGTGGACTCCCGGATGTAGGGGCTGTACCAGTTGTCTGGTACCTGGCCCCGGGGGGATTAGTAGCGTGGAGCATAAAAGCCTGATAAGGGAGGTGGTTGGAGGTATGGGCTCTGGGTTGGTTTGTATCTGAAAACTGTACTTGTGGGCAAGTTATCTATTATCTCCAGGAATTTGCTAATTCTGGGAAGGCCAGTCTCTCCAGGGTCAGCAAGTGCCCAGATGTCAAAGCCTCAGAATACAGACAGTAAAACAGGGTTAATATTCCTCATAGCAAAGGGGAGCAGAGAAATGGGATGGTAGCCAGTGAGGGGACGATGTCACAAGGGTAGATTTATCTGTTTCTAAGTTGGGAGATGTTAAGGTATGATTTTGTGCTGCTGAAATGAACCAATACAGGAGGAGACCGATGCCACCAGGGATAAAGGTGATAACAAAAGTAACAAGGCACTCGGTAAATTAACAGTAAAGGGGATCTAGACCTCACATGGATGAACTGGCCTTTGAGGAAAGGTGAGCTATTTTATCCCTTGGGACAAGAAGGAAGAAGATGCCAGGATGTCCTGGGAGTAGGAGAGAGTTCTCTTTTGATGACTTGTGTTTTCTTATGAAGTGAGAGACAAGGTTACCAGCTGAAAGGTCAGAGGGGTCATGGTGGTGGTGGAAAAGGTATGAAGAATGAGCTTACTAGAGAATTGCTAAGAATTGCTGGGCTGTTTTTTGTGTCAATTTGAGGCTGGTGATATTATATTGTGGGTTATCCAGAATTGTGGATTTTCTAGGAAAGTATGATGAGGGAGAGGGACAAGGTAGTTGAGGGAGATTAAAAGATAATAATAAGAAAACATGAAATCTTATGTTGATGAGTAAATAAGATATAACAAGACTGATAAATACAATTAAGATGATGGGTTCAATGATTTGGAATCTTGATTACTACTTTTTTTTGGAGGGGGCAGTGTTGAGTCACTGTGCTTGAAGAATAGGAGCTTGTGGTCAGATCTTGGTAAGAATGTGTTCATAATTTAAAGGAAGAAGAAATTCCAGCAACGACCAGGGCCATGGTATGACCATGGGAGTAGATGGCTCAGGTAGGGTGGGAGAAAAGTTCACTAAAGATGAGGATCTCAAAGAACTAAGAGGCCATGATGGTGGATGGATCACCTAGGTAGGTCATCCCTGAGAATGGTGACAGTTGAGTAGAGAGGAAGACAGTGAGGCAAGTGCTAAAACTTTCCATGAATGAAAGGCAGTTTTCATGATGGGAGATGTCACCAACAAGGAGAAGGAGAAGGTGGTAGATTTGAAAGGCTGAAGCTTCACAGGAACATATTTAAGGGGAGAGAAATGGTCTGGAATCAGCAGATAGAGTCTCTGTTTTCCCACAGCCTACATTCTCCTGTAGGGAGCAAGCCAATCAATCGACTGATCAATCAATTAATCTATCAATCTTAGATTGTAATGGCTATTATGCAGAGAGAATGACTGGTTGATTGCTTTAGATTGGTGGTTAGGGAAGACCTCTCCAAAATAACATTTTAAGCCTTGTCTCATTTGGTGACCAGAAGGGACCAGCCAGATAAAATTCAGCAGAGAAGAGCATCTCAGGTAGAGGGTGCAGTTAATGCGAGGACTCTAAGGCAAGAACGAGTGTGGTATGTTTGAGGAACAGAAAAAGCAATGTGATGTGAGTGTGCAGGGGAGTGCAGAGAGGGGCAGAAGATGAGGCTGGAGCGCTGAGTCAGGGCTGTGCAAACTCCAAGGAGTGAGATTTTATTTCAGGATGATGGAAAGGCATTGGAGAGTTTTAGGCTGAGAAAAGGCATGATCTAATTTACACTTTAAAAAGCTCCCTCTGACTGGTGGTGGAGAGTAGACTGTAGAAGGAGAAGAGCAGAAGGAGGGAGACTAGTGAGAAGACCACTACTGTAGTCCAAAGTTGAGAAGATGGTGTTTTAGACTAGGACAGTCATGGTACAGATGGAGAGAAGTGAGGCCAAACGGATATATTTGTAGGGAGAGTTGACCAGTAGAAAGATCTGAGGTGATAGGTGAGGGGAAATAGAGGAATCAAGAATGACTCCTAAATTTTTTACCCGAGTGACTGAGAACGCAAAGACTGGAGGAAGAGGAGATATGAAAGGGGAGGGAAATCAAGTGTTCGTTAACATCTGAAATGATTACTAAACATCCAATTGGAGATGTCAAGTAGGCAACTGGATATATGAGTATGGAATTCCAGAGGGAGACAAGGGATGGAGATGTGGATTGGGGGGTCATCCACAGACAGATGGTATTTAAGTCCCAGGAAGAGATGGTCAATAGAGAAGAGAAGGGGTGCAAAAGAGAGGTACTAAAAGCCAGTGAGTGAAGAAAAGTAAGATAAGTACAGAGAAGTGACTGTTGGTTTGGACAGCAAAGAGGTAGGTGACTGATGATGTGGACAAGGGCAGCCTCAGTGGGATGGTAGAGACAGAAGTCCAGCCGGAGTGAGCTGAGAAAGTTGAGATAATATTGACAAATCTAGGACTAGGAGGCAGAGGGAAAGTTCTGATAATGTGGGGGAATTTGCTGACCACTGAGTGGAAATTTCCTGCAACATTGTTTAAAGGTTTAGAAGCATAGTAGGTACTGTAGTGTCCCACCCAAATCCCCTATACTGAATAGGTGTAGCCATTCCCCAGCTTCTTTGACTGTAGCTAATGGCTCACAGGTTCCCCATTACTAGAGAAGTGCCTTTGAGCCTTCTTGAGAAGGCCGACATGAGCCTACTTGCCAAGAGGTTATATACCCCTCCCGTAGGGTGCCCCTCACTCAGTGGCTGATACAGGGCTACAAAAGGCCACCCCTGCCTTAAGAGGTACACCTCTATGGTGATCTCCATGGACCAGGCTAAGGCTGGAATTCCCCTGAGACCACATCCTTCTTTCCCCAATCCTGTCTAGCTTTCCTTACTCCCTCACATGTTTTTTCCTGAAGAGGATTTCCACCATATGGCACACGAACCCAACTGCCTGCCTTAGGCTTTGCATACAGGGAACCCATTCTAAGACCTGCTGCCAGGAGACTCTAAGGATGGAATTCTGGAGTTGGACCACTTGCCAACTCGTTGGCAACAGGAACCCATCATGGTGGTAGGTGAAACTGTTAACAGTCCCTGGCATGTTCTAACAGTGCAATTGCTAGGATATTACTTATGCTGTATGGAGGCAGGGTACCGGTGAGATGGATTTACTGGTTCATAGGATATCTTGTATTTTAGAGACACTGGAGAAAGAGTACTTACAGGAACTGTGGAATTGAGTGGCTGTTGCAGAACACCGTTGATGCTTTGGAGAGTGAAAATGCAGGATCAGGGAAATCAATCACCAATTTAAAGCAAAGCATGAGTCAAAATACCTCCTCAGCAGCTTTAAAGAGACTTCATCTCCTGCAGCAGAAGTGCTGAAAACCAGACCCAGGACTTAATTGTAAGAGTGGAAGAATTTTGGAGAAGGCTGAATTTCAGCCTGATGAGTCTCCTATGCTGAAGTCATGGCCCTGACAGGGAAAGAGTGAGGCCCTGTAATCTGGTATAGGAACATACAGATGAATGTGTTGGAAACCTTGAACCTCCAGATTCCTCTGAAACCTCTGGTCCTACAGAAATGGCCACTCCCTCTTGCTGGAAGATAGAAGCCCCTCCTTGTGTGAAGAACAGCCAGATGCCTCAACAGGGCAAGTGTCTTACAAGAAATTCTTGACTTTCTCAGCAGCTGCCTCATTCTTCTCTTCTTATCACCAGACAAATAATGAGAGTCAAATCTCAGTGTGACCCCACTGGGAAGCTGTTGAGTCTGCTAAGAAGACAGGGATTTCACCAAGGAGCTGCAGGGCCTGGCCAATGTGCACTGGGCAGGGACTGGGAGAGCATGCCCAAGAGTGGATCCTGTGAGTGCTGGATCAAGGGGGCCGGAATAGAAAACTCTCTGTGGGAGAATTTGTTAAGTTGGTAGCACTCTCCCATGACACAGGATTTCACGGTCTAGCAACGGCCCTGGAAGGTGATTCTAGTAGGAGCTAGAAAGGTTCCTGAAAGTTTGATGAGAGTGATGGCCCACACTAAATAACAAAGATATGACAAAGAACTCCATTGCAGACTGTGGAAGAAGACATCAAAAAGCTTAGAGAATTGGGCATGCCAGAATGGATCTACTATATAAAACCAGAACTCCCACCTGCTGACTGTGTTTTTTGATTGGGTTGGAGGACTCTCCATTTACCCAGGAGGTAAAGGATGTGTTGGTGAGAGGGGGACCAGCATGGATGAGAAGCTCACCAGTGACTGTCCTTTATGGGCTGGTGACTGAACATGCCGTTACAGAACTGAATGTCTACCAAAAACCTGCAGGAGGTATTATTATTAATGGTGAAACATTAGAAGCATTCTTTCCAAAGCCTAGAATAAGAAAAGAAATAAGACATCAATTCTACTATGAAGTTGTACTGGAAATCCAACTGATGTAAATAAAACTAAAAAAAAAGAGGTTTAAAAATGTGAAAGTAAAACAATATTTTTATGATTCTCAAATAATATGAGTAGCTACATAGAAAATCTGTGAGAATCTATGGGCAAACTATTAGAAATAGTGATGGAACTAAGCAAGATTGCTGGATCCAAGATGAAAAGCATTTCTTTATACTAGCAACAGAAAACATAATTTAAAAGGTACCTTTATAATAGCAATGACAGCAACAACAAAATAATATACTAAGGAATAAATCTAACAAAAGATGGGCAAGACCTTTATAGATCAAATGGTAAAATTTAATTGAAAGACGTAAGAGGAGGCCTAAAGAAATGTGAAGCGCACGCCAAGACAGATGAGCATCCCTGGCTCCTTGTGTTACTGGGTGGATTTTTCTAATTGTTCTTTTCACTGAGGATGTGGTCCTTCAGGGGTCCTAGTTTTCTGTGGCCTGTCAGCACCAACACTCTGCCATATGTGGGCCCAAGACTTATGTCTTGTCCCTGGCTGTTAAAACCTCAGCTCTTTAGTTACAGGATTGACCCTTCCGCTGTCCCCCTCTCCTCCTTGCTCAGGTCAACTATAGCAGCAGCTCAAGCTTAGGACTCTGGTTTCCAATTCACTTTTAATTTTTAGCTAGGGGCAATTACCCATACTCTCTTATAAACTCAGCTGTGTATTCAGAAGTATGCTTACTTTATTTTATTCAGCATTCTGGATTTTTGAGGCAGAAAACTTTTTAGATTATCTAGTTGGCCTTGTTATCAAGACTGAAAGTCTCCAAACTTTCTTTGTCTTTGTTTGAAGTATAACTGTTTTTTTTCTATGTAGCATATTTGTAAATATGTTTCTTGACTCAATCTAAAGGTGTTTTTCCAACAAGCATTCAGTTCATTCACATTGCATCACAACTGCTTCACTTTATATAGCATTCTCTTATTTTATATTTTTTATTCATTTTACTTTATGGTTTCCTGATTTTATTTTTCCTTATTTTGCTGGTTTGCTGTTTATTTTTCAGTTGCTCTTTATCGCTATTTTACCCCTTTATTACATTTGGGAGTTTCACTATCATTTGCCATTCCATTAATGACTGTGTACTCTTTCCTAGTACTCAATCAAGTCCATATTTCCTTCACCACTAGTAGATGATAACGAATGTCAACCTCTTCCCCCACTAAGACACTTGATTATCTGACTGCTTCCCACACTCTGCCTAAGATGAGGCTTTAGGATATTTTCCCTTCCCTACGTTCCTCCTCCCCAACCTGAAAGGACATCTTTGAACATTTTTACTTCTATCTCCTCATCCTAATACCTAGGTTGTTTTATTGTGTGTGTGAGGAAGATTGGTCCTGAGCTAACATCTGTTGCCAATCTTCCTCTTTTTGCTTGAGGATTGTCACTGAGCTAACATCTGTGCCAATCTTCCTCTGTTTTATGTGGGATGCTGCCGCAGCATGGCTTGACCAGTGGTGCTAGGTCTGTGCCTGGGATCCAAACCTGCAAACCCTGGGCTGCTGAAGTGGAGCATGCGAACTTAATCACTACGCCACCAGGCCAGCACCCCTAATACCTAGGTTTTGCTGAGAGAATTTAATACATTTATTCTAAGCTATCATTAGAATTTATATTGCGATAGGTCTCTTCTATTTTAAGAATCCTTATTTCTTAGATTACACATTCTCAGATGCTCATTTTCAATATATATTTGACTGCATGTGTATATAAAATGATATCTATGAATGCATATATATGCATATTTAAGTATTTGTATATATTTATTACTTACCACTTTCTTTTCTCCATCATCCTCTATCTCAAAGTCTTTGGTTTGAATAATTGTTTGAGAGTAAAGTCTTTCCCAAGTTCTTTTCTTAGATAGATTCATAGGTGATAGAGTCTCTGGACCACGCATATATGCAAATACTTTTCTACTGCTTGTGATAGCAACATAGCACCAGGGGTCTTTAGCCCTCTTTCAACGCACCAAGAGGAAGCCTCTCAGCTCCTGATCATCTCTTATTCTAGGCTTGGGGCAAGGGAAGACTCAGCTCACTGTTCAGCTCTTCTTCTGCTCCTTGGGCTATTATTACCTTCCCTGAACACTAAGGTTTCTCCAGGATGCACCAAGTTCCTCATCTGACCCTGGGATTTTTCCAACACTTGGCCCTGACTCACTGTTGCAAAGGAAGAATAGATGGAGCCTCATACTAAATCATAAAAGTGGTTGGGACTTCTTGTGAGAACATGGCGAGAGGGACGAGCAGGGGACCAAGAATAGAATCCTGGGAAACACCAAGGTTTAAGAGGCAGGCAGAGAAAAGGGGACCTAAGAAGCAGACCTAGAAGGATAGGCGTAAAGGGGAGGAGAACCGGGGAGTAGAGAGTCTCAAGGAGGAGGAAGTGGTCAGTAGGGTCAAATGTAATAGAAAAGGTCATGTCAATATCACTCATATGTCTTCACAAGCTGAGGTGAAAATCTCATTAGCCTTCCATTGAAACCACACGTTTCAATGACTCCATGTTGCATTTGCCGAATAAACAGGAAGGATGCAAATATCAGTGCTGTGCTCCATAGCCTAGAGAGGGCCACATATTGCATACATAAAGTGCAGCTCCTTCTGTTTTATGTGCTTGTTTTTGTTTCCTGTGAGGACACCTTAATTCCTAGAATCTCAAAGAGTAAAGATCAAGGACTCTCTCTATTCCCACCCCCCCCCAATATAAATTATTGGATGTGATTAGATGAGCAGAAGGAGCAGCATCCAACTCCTAAATGTAAATGACTACACTGAGATGGAGAGAGGAGCAATGAAGAATGACGCCATACTACATTAGTTAGAGTTCCAACAGGAAACAGACAATCAGAGGAAGGTTTATTTATAAAGGGGCTATTTCCACAGGTATGAGAGGGGTATAGGAAGATCGTGTGGGATAGTGCAGGAATCCAGGGCAATTAGTGACTGCCTAACACTATCCTAGGCCTGAAGGCAAGAAGGGGAGAGGTCACCGTAACTGGGAAGGAGAAGGAGTCATATAGAGCAGGTGACCTTCAGGTCACAGGTATGGAACCAAGGGAATAAATACCTTGACCTCATTCTCCTTTCTCCTTCTAATCTGACAAGGAGTCCCATAGGCTGAAGTCAACTAGAAGCAAGAGGGTACAGAAGACCATTGATGTAATCCGTATAGTGGACAAGAGCAAGGAAGAGAGGGGTGGAGAATGGATCTTGAGGGGCCAATCAGAAGATATCTGGCACAAATATGACCTGCCTACAGAATGCCTGACTTAACTTTATGCTCAACTAACATGTTCTGTCACATAAAATAAGAACCAAAAAATGCATGTTGTATTTGGCAATTTAGAGCCCATTTGGCAATTGTGTTAAAAACTGGTCTAGTGGAAAGATCAGGAGAAGAAATCAAATCATAATGATCTGGGTTAAAGGGGGAGATGAGGACATGAAGATAGTGAGTGATAAAGACTCTTTCAAGCCCCCTGAGATGATAAGGAGAGATCGAGGATGAACTAGATCTAGGAGGCTGCAAGATGTAGTCGATGCCCTCGGTTCTTTACCCTGTCTCTTTTTCAAGCCATTTGCCATGTAGTTTTCTAGCACCTTCCCTTTCTGACTCTGGACCTGATCAGGTATCTTATCTTGCTTTGGCCAATGGGATGTCAGCAGATGTTACACAGCAAAGGCTTGAATGAGCCTGTGCTTTTGGGCTTACTCTATTGTGCTTCCACTGTTACCAGTAGAACATTCCCATGGTAGCCTGCTGGAAGATTATTGAGACATGGAGCAGAGCCACATTGCTTTAATTCCTCCCCTTGGAGCCAGCCTATGTTAGAAGCCAGAGAAGATCAACTGATCCTCTGATATGTGGGTGAGCCTAGCCAAGGTCAAGAGAGACACCTAGCTGACACCTAAGTGCTTCCAGACAGATAAGGAATAAACACTTGTTATAGCCACTGACATTTTATAGTTGATTTTCAATGTAGCATTATTGAAACAATCAATAACTGATGCACAGGGTAAACAGATATTCTTAATAAATTCCCAAAGGATTGGAGACCTAAATGTAAAAATTTTACCTTCAGTACTTGATGAAAACACAGATAAGTCCCCATATAATTCTGGTTGTGGGAAAAAACTTTTTAAACTATGACTTGAAATCCAGGTGCAATTAAAATATAATAAATTTGACTATATAAAAATTAGGAAAAATTTTACATGGCAAAAAAACCATGTAAAGCATGGCCAAAAGTGAAGTAAAAAGTGCATAAGCAAGGTCAAAATGAAAAATGACAAACTGGGAGGAAATATTTGCAACATATAGCATAGGTATAGGGTTAATATACTAATGTATAAAAGACTCAAGAATCAAAGTAAAATAATTAAACACTCAGTAGGTATATGGGTAAAACATATGAGGAGTTCACAAAAAATATAAATGGCTCTTGAACAAATGAATAGATGCTCGATTTTCCTCATGATTACTGAAAGGCAAATTAAACTACACAGATATATCATTTCTCATCTATCAGATTGGCAAAAGTTCAAAAACTTGATAAAACATTCTGTTGGTGAGGCCCCGGGGCAATAGACATGTTCATATATTGCTAGTGGGAATAAAAATGGTACAACCCCATGGAGTGAAATCTGACAATATCTAACGACACTACAAATATAGTGTACATTGAAGCAGCAGTCCTACCTCGATGAATTTACCCTGAAGCTACACCTCCAACAACAAGAAATATGCCAGGCTTATTAATTGTGGTATTATTTCTAACAGCAAAATATTGGAATTGCCTGTTCACAAAAGACTGGTTCGATAAACTACCCAATGTAGTGCTATAAACTGTAGAAAGAATGAGGGAGATCTTTATGAAATCAGATGGAACAACTTTTAAGATATATTGTTAAATAAAAAAAGGTGCAAAGACTGTGTATATATACATTTAGTATTATTAACTATTGCTTCACAACAAATTACTCCTAAAATTAGTAGCTTTAAGCAAGAATGAATATTTATTATCTCAGTTCTTTTTTTTAACAACCTTATTGAGGTATAACTGATATACAAAAACTGCACATCACTAACGCATACAATTTGATAAGTTCGGACATATGCATACACCCATGAATCCATCTCCTCTAAGAGTTTCCTTGTGTCCCTTTGTTATTTTGTTTGTTTTTGTGGTAAGAACACTTAACGTGAGATCTACACTCTGAACAAATTTTTGAGTGCACAATACGGTATTGTTGACTACAGGCCCTATGCTCTACAGTAGTTCTCATCTTACACAACTGAAACGCCATACCAATGAAGCAACAGCTTCCCATTTTCCCTTTCCTCCAGCCTGGTAAGCACTGCTCTATTCTCTGCTTCTATGTGGGTCAGCAATTTGGGAGCAGCTTAACTGGGTGGTTCTGGCTTAGGGTCTCTCGTGGAGTTACAGCCAAGATGTTAGCCAGGGCTACAGTCATGAAAGCTTTCCTGGGGCTGGAAGATCTGCTTTTGACACGGCTGGTATATTGATACTGGCGTTGGTGGAAGGCCTGTTACTCTCCATGTGAACTTCTCCACAGGACTACTTGGATGTTCTCAAAATTCACCAAGATCTAGCAATCAGAAAGACCAAGGCAGAGGCTACCATGCCTCTTCTAAACTAGCCTTGTGTTCATACAGTCCAGCCATATTCACAGTGGGAGTAGACTGTACAAGGGCACGAGTACCAGGAGGAAAGGGGGCACATTTTCAAGGCCGGCTAGTGTGTGTGTGTACATGTGTGTACACTTTTTGAGTAAGAATGAAAGGGAAATAAGAATAGATTTTAGAATTTCTGCTTCTGGGTTAGATGACAGCAGCCTAACTTTAAAAAGCCAGATACATTATAAAAGTGTATTTAAAAGATCAGGTATGATGGAGATGTGTATATACATCAGGTGCATGGAGATCATGAAAGCAAAAAGGAAGAAAAGAATTAAAATTCCAGAGAGAGTGGAGCCCTTCTGAGGAAAACTGATCACTGCCAGTGATTTTCTTCTCTGGAGGCATTTATTGATTCTAGCCCTGGCCTTGTGTTTAGGCTCGGCCCCCTCAGAGGGACTCTACTGGGAGAAGAGAAATCAGGAAGCTTTAGGGATCACACAGGGCTGGTGTGATAGGTTGGCAACTCCAGGAACTCCAAAGGTATGGCAAGTTCTTCCTGTACGATACTTTTCTGAGATGGGGCTGTGCATTGGGAGGCTGGGGAGCTAGGCCCAGGACTTGGAAAAGGCAGAGTAAGATATTCTGTAATCTCATGGTGCTAAGGAGAGTAAGTTTTGCTAGAGAGAAGGGCCTCCTCAAATACACAGCCTGCCTTTTCCTCAAGGTATTTACCAGATGTTGAAACTGCATGGGGGAGGGAACCTAAAGAGCTAAACTTTTTATCTTCAAAGGGCACAACTAACTTTCTAGCAGAAAAATATATTTAAGAACAGACCGGACATGGCAGAAGACAGGGCTAGGGATCTGGAAGCTAGGATAATAAGAAATATCAAAATTGAAGTGCAGAGATAAAAAAAGAAAGGGGAAAGAAAGAAATGGAACAAAAGAGATATGTGGAATACAAACAAAAAGTTCTAATATACATACAATTGGAGTCCCAGACAGATCAGAGAGACTGAATGGGCAGAGGAATATTTGAAGAGATAATGTCTGAGAAATTTCCTAAGCTGGTGAAAGCTATCCCACAGATTCAAGATACTCAATGAATCACAAGGAAAATAAACACAAAGTAAAATGCACCAAACACATCATAGTCAACTTGTTAAAAATCAAAGACAGAGGGGCCAGCCCGGTGGTGCAGCAGTTAAGTGCACGTGTTCTGCTTTGGCGGCCTGGGGTTTGCCGGTTCAGATCCCGGGTGTGCATGGCACCACTTGTCAAGCCATGCTGTGGAGGCATACCACATATAAAGTAGAGGAAGATGGGCACGGACGTTAGCTCAGGACCAGTCTTCCTCAGCAAAAAAAGAGGAGGATTGGCAGCAGATGTTAACTCAGGGCTAATATTCCTCAAAAAAAAAATCAAAGATAGAAAGAAAAATCTTAAAAGATTCAGGAAAAAAACCACCATTCTCTTCAAAGGAGCAAAAATAAGATTAACAACAGCCTTTTCAACATAAACAATGGAAGACAAAAAACAAGGGAAATATTTTTAAAGTGTTGAAAGAAATAGCCAACCTATAACTCAGTCAACAATGGAATAATTAAAGTTATTTCATCTAAAATAAAATAAGGAAAGGATAATAAAGAACAGATGATACAAATAGAAAAAAATAAGATAATCTTAGAAATATCTAAAATATATTAACAATTACATTGACTTAAGTGGGCTAAACAATCCAATTAATAGGTAAAGATTGCCAGATTGGGAAAAAAGCCACAATTATGCTGTTTACAAGAACATATTATATAAGCAGACAGAAATATGGGAAGTAATAAAACTTAAAAACATATGCCATGTAAGTACTAACAAAAAGAGAGTTGCCATACCTACAGTAAATCAGACAAAGTCAATTTTAAGGTAATAACTGTAATTTTTGATCAATAGGGCTATTTAATGATGATAAAGTGGGCAACTTAATAGGAAGATAAATCAATGCTAAATTTGTATGTACTTAATAGCATACTTTCAAAATATATGAAGTCAAAATCGACAGAACTAAAAGAAAATAGACAAATCCACAACTGTAGTTGGAGATTTTAACCTACTTTTCTCGGTAATTTATAGAACAAGAAAAAAATTAGTAAAGATATGGAGGAATGGAATAACATGATCAACTAACTTGGAACTGACTGACGTATGTCTACCTCTGCTCTCAACCACTGCTGGGTCCATTCTCTTTTTAGGTGCTTGTGGATCACTTACCAAAATAGACTATAAGTCTACTGGTCCAGAACACTGATCTAAGCTAATTTTAGAAGACTGAAATCAGAGTATTTCTCTGACTACAGTGGAATTAAATTATACAATAGTAACTAGAATAGTACTAGAAAACTAGAATTATATAATAGTAACTAGAAAAACTACAGTTTTTCAGTTAAGGAACACAGTTCTAAATAACCCAAAGAAGAAGAAATCAGAGGTAGTCAGAAAATACTTTGGGCTGGATGATAATGAAAATGCTTGTGCATGTAACTAAAGCAGTGTTCCGAGGGCATTTTTTAGTTCTAAATGCATACCTTATGAAAGAAAAAAATTTGAAAATTATGATCTGAAATACCATCTCCAGAAGCTAAAACAATAACGATAAATTCAATCCAAGGAATGTAGAAGAAAGGAATAAGGGTAGACATTATCGAAATTGAACACACACACACACACACACGAAAATTTACCAAAAGGTAGTTATTTGAAAATGTTAATAAAATGAGAAACCTCTAACAAAACTAATGATGATAAAGAGACAAAAATCACAAATTAGTGTTATCAGGAATAAAAAAAGTAGAATCACATCAAATGCTACAGATATTAGAAATATGACAAAAGGATATTGTGACCACCTTTATGCCAATAAATTTGACAACTCAGACAAAATGAATACATTCCTTGGAAAATACAATATTAAAACTTACACAAGCATAAAACCAAATCTGAATAATACTATATATATTAAAGAAGTTAAGTCTGTAATTAAAAACTATCCAATAAAGAAAACTCCATCCAGCTAGGTGGATTCACAGATGAATTCCTCCAAATATACAAGGGAGAAATAATATAAATCTTACATGAGTTCTTCTAGAGAATAGAAATAGTGAACACTCCTAAATTCATTTTACGAGTTCAGAATAACATTGATATCAATATAGGACAAGGAAATACAAGAAAGAAAAATTACAGGCTAATGTTGATACCGAACCTGAAGTGAGTTCCTTCATCCCTTGTGCAGCAAGCCGATCTCTGACACTGCGTGTGGTGGAAGAAAGTAGGAATTTTATTTTTGCACAGCTCTGAGCAAGGAGAGAGGGCAGCTAACGCTGAAATCCCAAACTCCCCGAAAAGCTAAAAGGAAGGGTTTTTATTTGGGGTTTTAGGTAGGGGAGAGGGAGCATATGGCCTTACTGGTCAGCAGCTTTCCCACCAGCCTGTATCTCTTTGTGGGGAGGAGATAATGAATCCAGGTGCTTGTCCTTGGCAGTGTCTGTCTCCATGGAGGATAGTGGATTCTGGAGCCAGGAAGCCAGAGAGTAAGCAGGGAATGAGTGTTTTGGTTTTAACCCCATATATGCTGGGTTTAAATGCAGGGAAACTGATATCAGGGTCGATATCAATATCTCCTATTGTCATAGATGCAAAAGATCTAAGACCGTATGTATGGATAATGTATATGTGTGTATATGTATATATTTCCTGAACAAGTGGGGTTTGTCACAGAATTTCAATATTGGCATTAACATCTGAAAGTCAGTCAATGTAATTCACTATAATAATAGAATAAAAGAAAACCCATACGGTATCTCAACAGATGCAAGAAAAAATTGGTAAAATTCAACATCCTTTCATGAGAAAAACTCTCAGTGAACTACAAATAGAAGGAACCGCATTTAATTTGATAAAAGGAACTGCCAAAAACCTAGCACTATGTTTAATGGTGAAATTGTGAACACTTTTCCTCTAAGATTAGAAATGAGGCAAAGATTGTTTTTACCATTTCTATTCAACATTTTACTGAAGATGTTTTGCCTAGGGCAAAAAGGCAAGAAAAAGAAACACTATAATAATTGAAAAGGAAGAAAAATGATCATTATCCATATATGACAAGATTGCATATGTAGAAAATCCAACAGAATCTATAAATAATCACTATTAATAAGTGAATTTCATTAGGTTACTGGATGCAGCGGCAATATAAGAAATTTCTGTTTACTACCAAAAAACAGTTGAAATAGAACTGAACTGAAATAAGAAATACAATTGAAAGTAGCACTAAAATATCGAATATCTGGAGATAAGTCTAATGAGAGATAAGCAAATCCTCTACGCTGAAACTATAAAACATTGTTGATAAAATTAAAGACAAATAGATGGAAAGATATAGCATGTTCAAGAATGGAAATCTCACTTTAAAAAAATGTCATTTCTCTCTAATTTGAGTTATAGATTCAATAAAATACAAATCAGAATTCCAGAAGTTTTTGTGGTAATTGACAATTTGATTTTAAAAATACATGGAAATGCAAGACATAATGAGTAAATGAGTGAATACCACGAGAATAGGCCCATTGCTGCACTTCATTTGCTGTGAGTTTCCTTGATCAGAAACTATGTTGTGTAGAACACCATGAGGATAGGTAAGACATTCTATAAGTCCACTGATGTAGTTTTGGAAGAAGTATTGTGTGTAAGGGAGGCAAATCCATATCCAAAGTAAGTATCACTTCGAGTAAGAACAAAACAGTGTCCCTTACATAATGGAAGTAGGCCAGCAAAATCTACCATCTGGTAGCTGGCTGATCACCCTGGGGAATGGTGCCATACTGGGGACTCAGTGTTGCTGACAGTTTGGGCACTGCGGGGATGTTGACCTTAGTGAGTGGAAGTCTATGTTGCTGAGCCCATGCGTAGCCTCTGTCCCTGCCACCATGGCCACTTTGTTCACGAGCCCATTGAGTGATGACAGCAATAGCTTTGGAAAGAGACTGGCTAGTATGCACAGAATGGGTCACCTTATCCGCTTGATTAATAAAATCCTCCTCTGCTGAGGTCACCTTTGGTGAACTTTCATATGGGACACAAATATCTTCACATTTTTTTTTGCCCATTCAGAGAAGTCTATCCATGCACCTCCTCCCCAGACCCCTTTGTCATGAATTTTTGAATCATGTTCCTTCCAGGTCCCCGACCATCCAGCCAAACCATTGGCCACAGCCCCTGCATTAGTATACACTTGCAGGTCTGGCCACTTCTCCTTCCAAGCAAAATGGACAATGAGGTGGACTGCTCTAAGTTCTGCCCACTGGGAGGATTTCCCTTTATTACTGTCCTTCAGGGATGGCCCAGAAAGGAGCTATAGTGCTATAGTGGTCTACGTTCAGGTTATGCCAAGATATTGTGCAGAACCATCTGTAAATCAGGCCTTAGTCTTCTTCTGTCAACTGATCATATGAAACTCCTCAGGAGGCCATAGGTACGTACTGGGAGGGAGAAGTTAGTGTAGCCAGAGTGGGGACCATGGATATTTGGGCCACTTCCTCATGTAACTCTTTTGTGTCTTCAAGGCCTGCTTGCACCTGACCTCAACTACACACTTCCATTTGATGATGGAGTGCTGCTTTGCACACCTAACTTTATGGTTTTATGGGCTAGACAATATTCACTTTATGAAGGGCAGCTCAGGTTGCATGGCCATGGTTGAGTGTTCGGTTTCTACTAGGGCCCAGTAGCAACCCAAAAGCTGTATTTCAAAAGGAGAGTAGTTACCCACAGAGGACAGCTCCAAGCTTTGCTCCAAAACCCTAACGGTTTCCACTGTGATTCACCCATAAGGGCTTGCCGAAGATTCCAAATAGCATCCCTATCTGCCACTGACACTTCAAGCACCATTGAATCTGCTGGGTCATATGGCCCAAGTGGAAGAACTACTTCTGGTGGGTTTTACTAACAAGTATTGAGAAAAAAGCATTTGCTAGATAAATTTCTACATACTAGGTACAAGAGAATGTGTTAATTTGCTCAAGCAATGAAACCACATCTGGGATAACAACGGCAGTTGGAGTCAACACTTGGTTAAGTTTACAATAATCCACTGTCATTGCCTAAGATCCATGTGTTGCAAATAGGCAAGCTGCATGGGTATTGCATCTTTCGGGTCCTTACTGGGGGCACTAACCTCTGCAATCTCTCCAGGAATGTGGTATTGCTCTTGGTTTACTCTCTTCTTAGGTAGAGGCGGTTTTAGTGGTTTCCACTTGGCCATTCCTACCATCGTAGTCCTCACTCTACAGGTTAGGCAAGCAATGTGGGGATTTTGCCAGTTGTTCAGTATGTCTATTCTATTCCAATTATGCATTCTGGAACTTGAGAAATAACCAAAGAATGGATTCAAGGACTCAGTGGACCCACTGTGAGATAGACACGAGCTAAAACTCCATTGATCACCTGACCTCCATAAGCTCCTACTTGGACTCATGGACCACAGTGACTTTTTGGGTCTCCTAGAATTAGTATTAGTTCAGAGCCAGGACACTGGCTCTGAAAAGTCTATTTCCTTTCCCTCAATGCACAGTCATCCTGGTAAAAGGCTGCAAGCCCCTTTGAGTAAAGTTGGGAGAAAGATTAATAGTATGCATTTTTGGTAGTATAGCAGGGTCCTTCCTTAAGGGTTTCTGGCCTCTTCTTCATTCGGGGAGAATTGGTTGAGGACCATAACTCTGCATGATTCAAATTAGATTTTTGTTCACTTGACCTAGAATTCTTCCTCTTATACAGATCAAGCAAGAATTTAGTAGACTCCCCATCTATCTCACTTCTAAGGACACCACGAGCAACTAACCAACTCCATAGGTCTCTGAAATTCAGACTCTTATTATTACTGCTTTGAGTCTGCTGTCCTTACAGTAATGACACCTACTTGCTTTTGGAGATTGTGTTGCCACTTTATCCCTGCTTCCTGGGATTGAAATATCTCCATTGAGTTTAGATTCTCCAGTTCAGTGGCAACAGTTCCCACTGTAATTTCTGACTTACAGAGAAGAGTGGCCCCAGAGTTCTTCAAAGATGCTTGGGTTTCCTTCACAAACTTATTTCTCACAGTCATGGTGAGAGGCAAGTCCTCTGGACCCCCCAGGATTGGGTGAGCTTGTCTTACATGATAAACACACTCTAGCATTGCAATCTCCCTATACTTTTGGATGCCTCCTTCTACAGTATACCAAGCAAGTTCTGGCATTTCAGATTCATCTAGTGTAGCTCACCTTTTGATCCACGTTTTAGCCAGACAAGCAACCAAACTGTTAGAGCCCTTTCTAAATCCCCAAGCCGCAATGTTAAACACACAATATCTGCTTAGTGGGCTCATATCACTAAATTTGGCCAGATCCAATCTTATGTTCCTTTCACCATTATTTTATACACTTAATATTCATCCACACACATATTCCTCAAATTTATGTCTATATAAATTGGAAAGATCATGGTTCTTTTTGGAGTATAGTGAAATTCCTCATTAGACACACTTTGTACCTCACCTGTTGGGGACTGCTGAGACTTGAGTGGAGTTAGAAATCTAGAAGCTGAGGGATAGTGGGGGTGGGTTCTGAGGAGAATCAGCAGTGTCTTGCAAGGCAAGTACCTTAGGGTAGGTCATTACAAGTCTCCTTAGGCAAAGCAGGATTAATCTCTTCAGACAGAGTGGAAGGACTGCTTCTATTGGCAAGGAAAACTAAGAAGTATTTAGGAATTCAATGTCTCCAGCTTCATCAGGATCTTTTCTATGTCCCAATCCCAATTTTTAGGATCCCATTACTTCTCAACCAATATCTTCACTTATCAGCAGACCCCTTGTGAGGTTGGAAATTCAATTTGTGTTGTCATTCAGCCACTTGCAGGATGAGGCTCTGGGGTTGGTTTAAAGCACTCTCAGCACTGTGACTACAGGAGATAAAGGTTTCTTGTAGAGCAGATATGGAAACTTTCAGGTCATTTATGCAGTGTTTAACCTGGGAATTTGAGTCCTTAAGCTCATCTTTTTCTTTCCCCACTTTATCTAGTGTAATTAGAAGCAGCCAGCCAAACTCATTATACTTGTTAGTTTGACAAAAATGTTCTAAAGTATCAAATACAAGGTCACCTAGTACCTTGCCTCTTGTAGGTATTTGATAGGAGTATCCAGTAGTTGTATTTTGCATATCTCTATTGCCACATCATGTCATGGACTATCAATGCTCTCTTTATTACTGGAGAATGAACTCCAGAAACTGCAGAGCCAATTCAGAAGATTTATCCTTAAGATTCTGTTCTTCTAGAACTATTCTTAATATCAAAGTCTGTATTGTTCAGGTTTCTCTAGAGCAACAAAATCAATAGGATATTTATATAATCTTTATCTTTATATCATCTATTTATCTATCTGTATGTATCTGCATACACACACATCTATATATAGAGAGAGAGAGAGGGAGAGAGGGAGGGAGGGAAGGAGGGATAAAGAGAAAGAGATTTATTTTAAGGAATTGACCATGTGATTGTGGGGCTGGCAAGTCCAAAATCTGCGGAGCAGGCAAGCAGGTTAGAAACTCAGGCAGAATTTCTACAGTGCATTCCTGAAGTAGAATTTGTTTTTCTTTGGGGAACCTTAGTCTTTGCTCTTAAAGCCTTTAACTGATTAGATCAGACCTACTCACATTATGAGGGGTAATCTGCTTTACTCAAAGTTAACTGATTGTAGATGTTAATCATATCTAAAAAATACCTTCACAGTAACATCTAGACTAGCGTTTGACCAAAATAACTGGAAACCATAACTTAGCCAAGTTGACACATAAAATTAACCTTTACAAGGGGCAAAAGAAAAATGACATCACACAGGTAATAACAATATAATTAACAGATAACTTCTAATCAGAAACAATGGAGGCCAGACATCAGTAAAGTGACATGTTGAAAGTGATAAAAGAAAAACACAGTCATCTAAGTATTTTTATATTCAGCAAATCTATTCTTACAAAAAAGGTGAAATCAAGATATTTCCAAATAAACAGAGACCGAGAAAATTTGTTGCTATCATGCTTTTCCCAAAAGAACTATTAAAGGAATTCCTTCAGACCAAAAGGAAATAATAATTTATAGTAACTCAAATCCACAGGAAGAAATGAAGAGTACTGGAAAGAGCAAATATGTGGGTAAATATGAAAGTATATGTAACCAGCCAGATAGATTATAAGGAAATAAAGGACTTGAACAATACCATAGACCAACTGGACTTGACAGACACATACAGAACACTCCAGCCAATGTTAGCAGAATACATATTTTTCTCAAGTCCACATGGAAATTCTCCAGGATAGACCAGATGTTAGGTCACAAAACAAGTCTTAATAAATTTAAGAAGATTGATATCATACAAAGCATCTTTTCTGATCATAATGAAAATAAACTAGAAATCAATAGCAGAAGGAAAACTGGAAAATCTACAAACATGTGGAAATTAAATAAAACATTCTTAAACAACAAATGGATCAATGAAGAAATCACAAGATTTCTGATACCAAAGCCAGATTAAGACACTACAAGAAAACTAGAGGCCAATATCCCTTATGAATATTGATGTAAAAATCCTCAAAAAAATATAGCAAACCAAATTCAATAGCATAATAAAAAGATGGCCAAGTGGGATTTATTCCTTGAAGGAAAAGATGGTTCAACATATGAAAATCAACCAGTGTAATACACTACATTAACAAAATAAAGAAAAAAGCCACATGATCATCTTGATTAATGCAGAAAAAGCATTTTACAAAATTCAACACTCTTTCATGATAAAAACACACAACAAACTAAGAATAGAAGGAAACTACCTTGACATGATAAAGGAAATTTATGAAAAGCCTGCAGCAAACATCATACTGGATGGTGAAAAATTGAAAGCTTTTCCTCTAAGATCAGGAAGAACACAAGGCCCCCTCCTTTTACCATGTCCATTCAGCATAGTACTGGAAGTCCTAACCACTGAAATGAGGCAAGAGAAAGAAAAAAAGGCAGCCAAATTGGAAAAGAATAAGTAAAATTATTTCTGTTTGCATATATCACAATTTTATTTATGTAATTATTTTTATTTATTTATTTTTTGGTAAGGAAGACTTTCCCTGAGCTAACATCCATTGCTAATCTTCCTCTTTTTTTTCTCTTGAGGAAGATTAGCCCTGAGATCACATTCATGCCAATCTTCCTCTACTTTGTATGTGGGATGCCTCCACAGCATGGCCTATGAGTGGAATAGGTCCATGGCCAGGAGCCAAACCCTGGAACCTGGGCCTCCAAAGTGGAGCATGTGGAACTTTAACCACTTGGCCATGGGGCTAGCCCCTAATAATTTTATATATAGAAGACTACAAATATCCCACAAAAAATCTATTTGAATTAAAAAATTCAGCAAAGTTGTAGGATACAAAGTTGACGTGCAAAATCAGTTGTGTTTTTAAACACAAACAATAAATAATCAGGAAAAGAAATTAAAATAATTCTACTTATAATATCATCATAAAGAATAAAATACTTAAGAATAAACTTAATCAAGGAAACAAAAGACATACACTGAAAAATTACAGAATATGGTAAAAGAAACTGAAGAAAACACAAATAAATAAAAAGACTCCCATGTTCATGAATTGGAAAACTAAACATTGTTAAGAGAGGATGTCGATACTACCCAAAGCATTATAAAGATTCAGTGCAATACCTATCAAAATCCCAATGATGCTTTTTGCAGAGGTAGAAAAATGCATCCTGAAATTCATATAGAGTTTCAGGTGACCCCAAATAACCAAAACAATCTTGAAAGAGAAGAATGAAGTTGGAGGTCTCACACTTGCTGGTTTCAAAATATATTACAAAGCTGCAGTAACCAAAAGAGCATGATAGTGGCATAAAGACAGACATGTAGACCAATGCAATAGAATAAAGAGCCCAGAAATAATCCTTCACGTATATGGTCAAATAATTTTTGACAAGGGTGCCAAGACTACTCAAATGGGGGAAAAAATGGTCTTTTCAATAAATAGTGTTGGGAGAAGTGGCCATCCACACACAAAAGAATGAATTTGACCCGTACCTTTATACCATATATAAAAATTAATTCAAAATGAATCAAAGATCTGAATGTAAGAGCTAAAACTATAACACTCTTAGAAAAAACATAGGGAAAAAGCTTCATGACATTGGATTTGGCATTGATTTCTTGCATATGACACCAAAAGCATAGGCAACAAAAGACAAAATGGATAAACTAAACTACATCAAAATTCAAAATTTCTATGCATCAAAGGACACTATCAACAGAGTGAAAAGACAACACATGGAATGGGAGAAGATATTGGCATATCATATATCTGATAAGGGAATAGTATTAAGAGTATATAAACAACTCCTACAACTCAACAGCAAAAAGCCCAAACAACCAGATTAAAAATGGGCAAATGACTTGCGCAGACATTTCTCCAAAGAACATACACAAATGGCTAATACATACATGACAAGATGCTCAACATCGCTAGACATTTGGGGGATGCAAAACAAAACCACCTTATACTAATTAGGATGGCTACCATTAAGAAAAACCCCAGAAAATAATAAGTGTTGGTGAGGAAGTGGAGA
Source organism: Equus quagga (assembly GCF_021613505.1). Taxonomy (NCBI): domain Eukaryota; kingdom Metazoa; phylum Chordata; class Mammalia; order Perissodactyla; family Equidae; genus Equus; species Equus quagga. Next base: position 81,864,743 of record NC_060280.1, on the reverse strand, counting down.
AGTTGGAACTCTTGTACACTGCTTGGGGGAATGTAAAATGGTGTAGCTGCTCCCCCAAAAAAGTGTATGTCAATTCCTCAAAATATTGAAAATGGAATTTACCATATGACCCAGCAGTTCCACTTGTGGGTGTATACCTAAAAGAATTGAAATCAGAGTCTCAAGGAAATATTTTGGCTACACTCATGTTCATAGCATGAGTGTTGTGGTATACTCATGTTCATAGCAGCATTATTCACAAAATCAAAAAAGTAGAAGTAACCTGAGTCCATCAAGGGATGAATGGATAAACACAATGTGGTATATATGTACAATGGAATGTTATTCAGCCTTAAAAGGAAAGAAATTCTGCAATATGCTACAACATGGATGGACCTTGAGGATATTATGCTCAGTGAAATAAGTCAATCATAAAAAGACAAATACTGCATGATCCCACTTAAATAAGGTACCTACAGTAGTCAAATTCATTGAGAGAAAGTAAAATAGTGAATGATCTGGGCTGGGGGTAGGGAGGAATAGACAGTTATTGTTTAATGGGTAGAGAGTTTCAGTTTTGCAAAATGAAGAGTTCTGGAGAAGGATGGTTGAGATGGTTGCACAACAATGTGAATGTACTTAATACTACTGAACTGTACATTTAAAAATGGTTAAGATGGTAAATTTTATTTTATGTGTATTTTAGCACCATATAAAATAATAGTAAAAAGTCTATGTAAATATATATTTCACTTTTACTTCTTTAAAAGACATAAGATTGTATAAAGTAATGTGATAACACTGTATTTATTGAGTTCACAATACGGACAGATGCAATATACATATGATAATTGCATAAAGAAAGATGGAGGATATTGAGGTATACTGGAACAAAGTTTCTATATTTACCACAATTAAGAAGTAGATTATGATTAATTAAGATGCATATTGAAATACATGGAGTCATCACTAAGAAAATAACACAAAAATGTAGTAACAAAATCAAGAGGAATTAAGTATACACTAAAAATTGCTTATTTAACACAAAAGAAGACCATAAATGAAAAACATAGGAATGAAAAACACGTGTCACACATAGAAAACAAATACCAAAATGGCAGATGTGAATTCAACTATATCAATGAGAGCATTACATGTGAATGGACTAAATACTCTAATCATAAGGCAGAGATTGTTAGATTAGATTAAAAAAGAAGATCCTATTATATGCTGTCTATAAAAGACATAGTTTAGATTCAAAGACACGAGAGTTTAAAAGTAAAGGGTGGAAAATATATGCCATTAAAACAGTAACTATAAGAGAGCTGGTGTAGCTATATTAATATCGGACAGGGTAGACTTCAAGAAATATCACTTGACATAAAGAGGAACATTTCACAAATATAAAAGAATTAATTGATCAGGAAGATATAACAATTTTAAATGTCTATGCATGAAACAAGAGTCCCTAAATACATGAAGCAATAACTGACAGAATGAGAAGGAGAAATAAACAATTCAACAGTTGGAGATTTAAATACTCGACTCTCAATACCTGATAGAAAAAATAGACAGAAAGTCAACAAGAGTATAAAAAACTTAAACAACACTACCAACCAGCTTGACATGATAGTGAGAGAACAACCAATGACAGCAGAATACACGTTCTTTGTAAGTACACTTGGAATCTTCTCTAAAATAGATCACATGCTATACCAGAAAACAAGTCTTAATAAGTTGAAAAGAATGCAAATCAAACAAAATATATTCTCTGATCACAAAATAATTAAATTAGAAATCAACAATGTAGAGATATTTGGGAAATCCCCAAATTTGAAAATTATTTGAAAATTAACAACATACTTCTAAATAACCTATGGATAAAATAATTTCACAAAGCAAATTAGAACATATGTTAAACTGAATTCATCTGAATATACAACTTATGGAATCCAGCTATAGCTATATTAATAAAGAAATTTTTCTCTTTAAACACTGTTTTTAAAGAAGAAGAAAGATCTAAAGTGAATAATGTAAGTCTCTGCCTTAGTAAGCTAGAAAAAGAAGAGCAAACCAACCCCAAAGCAAGCAAAAGGAAAAAAAAAATGAAGATTGGTTTAGAAATGAATGAAATAGAAAACCAAAAAATGACAGAGGGGAAAAAAATAGGGAAATTCAATGTAAACAAAATGTCGTCTTTGAAAAGATTTAAAAAAATGACCTTTTAGCTAGGATGAGCCAGAAGAAAGAAAGAAGACACAAATAACCAAAATCAGAATTGAAAGAAGGGACATCACCACTGACCCTACAGGTTTTGAAAAAGTTCTATGGGAATACTACGAACAGCTTTATGCCAACAATTAGACAACTTAGATAAAATTTATCTATAGCTTCAAAACAGTACCTATCAAAATTCCAGTATCATATTTTTTAGAAATTGCCAAGCTAATTCTAAAATTTACATAGAACTTCAAAGGACCTAGACTAGCCCAGAAAACTTTTGAGAAAAAAAAGATTTAAACTACCTCACCTGAAAACTTACTATAAAGCTATAATTATATAGACAATGCGCTACTGGTGTAAGGATAAGCATATAGGTCAATGGAACAAAACTGAGATACAGAAATAAGCTCTTATGGTCAACTGAATTTCAACAAAAGTGCCAAGGCAATTCAGTGGGAGGAAAGGATAGTCTTTTCAACAAATGGTCCTGGAATAATTATACATTTATATGCAAAAATAAATATTCACATCGTTACTCATGCTATACACACAAAAATAACTCAAAATGGACCATAGGCCTTAATGTAAGAGCTAAAATTATAAAACTTCTGGAAGAAAATACAGAGAAAAAAATCTTCGTGACCTTAGAGTTTTAAATATGATACCAAAATTATACTCCATAAAAGAAAAAAATATAGGATTTGACTTCAAAATTAAAACACTTTTCCTTTCAAAAAGAGAAAACTATTAAGAAAATGAAAAGACAATCCACAGATTGGGAGAAATATTTGTAAATCATATATGTCATAAAAGACTTGCATTTAGAATATACAAAGAACACTTACAACTCAACAAAAAGAAGGTAAGCAACCTAATTAAAAAAAAAAAGATTTGAATAGATATTGCCCAACTAAAATATATATAGTTAATAAGCACATGAACAGGTTATCAACATTATAAGTTATTAGGAAAATACAAATTAAAACCAAATGATATACTTCTTTACACACCAACTAGAATGGCTATGATAAAAGAGACAGATGATGCAAGTGTTGTGAGGGTACGGAGAAACTTGAAACTTCATACATTGCTGGTGAAAATGTAAAATGTTACAGCCTCTTTTGAAAAAAGCTTGACATTTCTTAAAAAATTAAATATATATCAAATATTTAAAGAAGGATTATTACCCATCTTTGGCAATCTCTTTCAAAAAATAGAAGAGAGGGGACCATATCCCAACTCATTCTATGAGGCCAGTATTACCCTGATACAAAAACCAGACAAGAATATCACAAGAAAATAAAACTACAGACCAATATCTCCCACACATATAGATGTAGAGTCCTCAACAATAACTAGCAAACTGAACCCAGAAACATGTAAAATGGATTGTATACTATGACTAAGTGGGATTATCCCAGGAGTGCAAGATGGGTTTGACATCTGAAAATCAAAAACTAATATAATACACAATATTAATATAATAAAAGACAAAAACCATATGATCATCTCATTTAAAAAAAATGATTTGACAAAATCCAATGCTTTTTGATAAGGAAAACACTCAAAATCTAGGAATAAGAAGGAAATTTCATCAACTTGATAAAAGGCATCTACAAAAAACCATCATCTAACACCATACTTAATGATAAAAGACAATGCTTTTATCCTAAAATCAGGAGCAAGAAAAGGATGTCTGCTCTCTCCAGTTCTATTTAACAATGTATAGCCAAGGCAGGTAGGCAAAAAAAAGAAATGAAAGGCATCCAGATCAGAAATGAAGGAGAAAATGATCTCTATTTGCAGAAGACATGATCTTTCATATAGAAAATTCTAAGGAAACCACCAAAAGACTATTACAATAAATGAATTCAGCAAAGTTGCAGGATACAAGATTAATATCAAAAATCCACTATATTTCCATACACTAGAAATGACAAATCCAAAAATGAAATTAAAAAAAGAATTCCATTTACAATAGCATCAAGAAGAATAAAATAGGAATAAACTTAACAAATGAAGTACAAGATTTGTACATTGAAAACTACGAAACTTTTTTGAAAGAAATTACAGAAGATTTAAATAAATGCAAAACCACTCCACATTCATGGAATGGAAGACAACGTTGTGAAGATGACAGTACTCTCCAAATTGATCAACAGATTCAATACAATCCCTATCAAAATGCCATCAGGCTTTTTTTCTTTTTGCAGAAATTGTCAGCTGATCCTAAAATCCACATGGAAATGAAAAGAACCCGCAATAACCAAACAATCTTAAAAAGGAACAAAGTTGGAGACTCACGCTTCCTAATGTCAAAACATACTACAAAATTATAGTAATCAAGACAGTGTGGTATTGGCATAATGATAGATACATATATCAGTGTAAAGGAATTGACAGTCCAGAAATAAACCCTTTCATTTATGGTTAATTGAATTTTGACAAGGGTGCCAAGACAGTTCAATAGAGAAAGAAATTCTTTTCAATAAATGGGCTGGGACAACTGGATTCCACACGCAAAAGAATGAAGATGGACCCCTTACCTCACACCATATACAAAAATTAACTGAAAATGGATTATAGGCATAGACATAAAAGCTATGACTACTAAACTCTTAGAAGAAACATAGGAGTAAATCTTATGACCGTGGCTAGGCAACAGTTTCTTAGATATGACACCAAAAGCATGAACAACAAAAGTAAAAATAGATCAGCTAGAGCATCAAAAATCCATTCTGTGTCATGAATGATGACTTCATTCATCATTTTGTTCTTCAAATAATACCATCAAGAAAGTGAAAAGACAACCCACAGAATGGGAGAAAATATTTGCTAATCATATGTCTGATAAGACACTTGTACACAGAATATATAAAGAACTTTTACTTACAACTCAATAATAAAAAGACAAATAATTCAATTACAAAATGGCAAAGGATTTAGATAGACATTTCTCCAAAGAAGATATACAAATGACCAATAAGCACATTATGCTTAGCATCACTAATCGTTAGGGAGATACAAACTAAAACCACGAGATACCACTTCATATTCACTAGAATGGCTAAAATATGACTGACAGTTTAACAACAATGTTGGCAAGGATATAGAGAAATTAGAACTCTCACACATTCGTGGTGGGAATGTAAAATGATGCTGCCATTTAGGAAATGTTTTGACAGTTCCTCAAAAATAGAGTTATTATATAACTCAGACGGTTAACACAATTAATTACTTACATGCAAATTAAACTATTCTTAGTTACCACTATATCTCCATTCATCTGGCTAAAGTTAAAAGAGTGACAATACCAAGTGTTGACAAGAATATATAGAAACTTCTATTTTCATATATTGCTTACGGGCAGTAATTGGTACAACCACTTTGCAATACTTTTGGTATATACTAATACTAAATATATGTAAAGCCTACTCCCTACCACTTCCACTCTTTAGTATGTATATACTCAGAAGATTTAGGGCTTATGTCAACCAAAAGATAGGTATAAGAATGTTCATAGCAGCATTATTTTATTTTATTTTATTTTGTTAAAGATTTTATTTTTTTCCTTTTTCTCCCCAAAGCTCCCCAGTACATAGTTGCATATTCTTCGTTGTGGGTCCTTCTAGTTGTGGCTTGTGGGATGCTGCCTCAGCGTGGTTTGATGAGCAGCGCCATGTCTGCGCCCAGGATTCGAACCAACGAAACACTGGGCCGCCTGCAGCGGAGTGCGCGAACTTAACCACTCGGCCACGGGGCCAGCCCCACAGCAACATTTTAAAAAACACCAAACTAGATATAACAAGAATGTCCATCAAGAGTACATTTGAGGGGCTGGCCTGGTGGCACAGTGGTTAAGTTCACACATTCTGCTTCTCGGCGACCTGGGGTGCACTGGTTCGGATCCCACGTACGGACGTGGCACTGCTTGGCAAAAGCCATGCTGTGGTGGGTGTCGCACACATAAAGTGGAGGAAGATGGGCATGGATGTTGGCTTAGGGCTGGTCTTCCTCAGCAAAAAGAGGAGGATTAGCAGTAGTTAGCTCAGGGCAAATCTTCCTCAAAAAAAAAAAAAAGAATACATTTGATAAATAGTTTGTGTTGTGGTAATACAATGGAATACTAGACAAAACTTATCTACGTTGATACAAGTCAAAATGCTGGTCACCTTGTGGGAGAGTATTAACTGGGGACCTGCTGGGGTACTAGAAATGTTTCGTATGCTGATCAGGGTGGTGGTTAAACATGTACATATGCGTGTGTGTGTGTATGTGTGTGTGCTTAAAAATTTTTCTGAGCTGTCCGTGTATTTTTATATCTTACTGTATGCATTTTATAACATGGAATTAAAAAAGTGAGAATAGATTTATGTCAGGATGTACAGCCTAGAAACTTATAAAAATCTTACTTCTGAAGTAACAACAAGTTTGAAGGGATAGGGGAGGAGATGGAATTTCCCTGAGTATATTTTTTCATGTAGTTTTAATTTTTGAATCACATTAATGTTTTAAATATCAAAAAATAAAATATCAATAAAGATGGAAACAATTTTTAGGGGTTAGTGGCAGAAACTGAGATGTCGACAAGTAATTTCATCTTCTGTTTTACAACTTCCAGTCTTCCTTGGAGTTAGGTTGGGATCATATGACTGGTACTGGCCGAAAAGCTTCAAAAAGGAGACTTTGGGCTGAAACAGAAGAGCTGACTTTATTCCTTCCCTTGCTTTGGCCATTATGGCGATCACATCCTGAGACGTGGAGCCACAGGACGGATCCTGGATCTCTAAGTCACCACGTGGAGCACAACTGCCTTAAAGAATTATTCAACTTGTATTGGAGTTTTTGAGAGTCAGAAATAAAACCCTTTTGATTTGAGGACTTGTTTGTTGCCTTAGCATAGCCTAGCGTTTTCCAACAGATAGAGAAGATGTAAAATTGAGGTGATTTGTTGAGAGTGAGGAGACGTAGTGACTATATTAGGGGAATTGGAGAGAGTGAGATAAAGGTTTTCTATACACTTCAGGAGAATGGGAACGAGAACATTTATAGAATATTAGAGCTAGAAGAAAACTAGATACATTATTCTATTCTTTTCATTTTGAAGACAAAGATACTAGGAGATACCAGAGAGATTAATGATTGGGTCAAGGTCACAATAACAATTAGTGGTAGAGACAGGATTACAATCTAGGTTTCTGAGACCTTGAGAAGAGTCTCAGGGTTAGGCTGCAACTACTTTTGAGAGCAGCTAAACATTTGCTTAGGGTCCCTTAGGATATTTTGAACTTCCTTCAGTTTCCTGGTGAAGGATCTAGATGGGAAGAGCAGCTATCTGAGCCCCCAATTCTGAACCCACAACATAATCCCTTTTTCATTTCCAATTTACTGTCTTTCCTCTTAGGCAGTCCACTGTGGGTGACTTGAAATAATCAGGAAATATCTTTTACAAGAAATGGCACTTTCACTTTTTACTCTATACCTCTTATTGTTTAGATTCTTTTCTTTTCTTTTCTTTTTCTTTTTTATTTTTTTAAAGATTGGCAACTGAGCTAATAACTGTTGCTGATCTTTTTTTTTTCTACTTTTTTTCCCCAAATCCCCCCAGTACGTAGTTGTACATTTCAGTTGTGGGTCCTTCTAGCTGTGGCATGTTGTTTGGATTATTTTTTATGATTCAAATCACTTGTGTAAACAAAGTAGACAAAAAAATAAAATGTCCTTGTTGAGAATTTTGCTCCCCTATCTTTCATGTTTTTTGGGTGGACAAGCTCTTTCTCCTCCCACGTGTAAGAATAAGACTAAGAAATGCTTGTGGCATTGTTTGAATGAATGTCTGGAGGGCCCAGGTCGTTTTTAAAAATGACAGATTTATTTATACAAATGTGTTCTTTTGATTTATAAAATCTCTTTCTGCTTCAGCATTGCTCAAGACTGGGTGACCACCCGCAAGTCCTCCCCCTGCCCTGAAAAATCTCTATCTATGATCTGGGTAACTTCCCCCTTGTGTCTTCCTCTGGCTCCACTGGCTATATCTGATCCTTTCCTCCCAGCCCCTCATCTCTCTACTTCTGAGCTATGACCACTGCAGGTAGACACTTCCCGACCTCTCTTTTCCATCTCCACTCTGACCCTGGAGATTACAGGAGGTCATTGTCACATCATCATTGGCCAGCCAATCAGGTGGGCACTTCCCTTCAATGAACCCCTTGTTCCAGAGGAGTTCTCAGGCAGCTTCAATGGAAGGAGGGAGCCAAGAAGGAGGCCTGGCATAAGTCCAAAGATGATCATTACAACATGGATTGTGTACATTTTTTCCCGGAAAGGTGTAGGGTTCCCCTTCCCACCAAAAATCAGTTCGGTAAGTGGAGTTGGTGGTAGACAGGTGGACTTGTTTCTCATGTATCTTCTCCCTTCGGAGCCCCCTGCTGCACTTCCAGAGAGATCTTACAACATATAACTTTGGACAAGAATGGAGGAGGGGGCTGAGTCTCTAGGTGTCCTGAGGGCATCAATTTACCAATTTGTTGCAGGATGTTGAAGTTGTGGAAAGCGAGGCTGTGTCTGTAGTACAGCACTGGTTGAAAAAAGTGAGTACGATTCCTCTATGACTCAGGGTACCCCAAATTCTACAGAGCTGCCCTCTAAGGGGCAGGGATCTGGACTCCCCTCTCCCTAGAGCCAGGAAACTCAATCAAGTTTATCGCCAAACACCCTGCCTAGAGCTGTGTCTAACTCACCAAATGGCCTAGGAGATGCTGGGGCTTGTGTCCTTGTAAAAGATGTGTTGGAATACGCTAGCCTGGTCCTGTTTCTCGAGCATACTGGAGGCAGAGTTTCAGACCCGTTGCCCCCAGCTGCAGAATGTCTCAGGAATACCTTGGGATAGGGCCGGGGATGTAGTGAGTTCCTTGGAATTCCACGGGAGGGTAGCCATAAATGAGCTGATTGCAGCACCTGTGAGGTATAGAGTGTATTTGTGGACACTCGGCATGTGTGTTGTGGTGAAGAGGAAGGAAAAAGAGGGAAAACTGGAGATCAGATACAGAGTGCCACTTTCAGAGGGAAGTTACTCACATTTCAGACTGAAGAAGAGGCTTCCCAGGACATAAAGGAGAAGATGTCCACCAACGGCCCTCCCACCCATGGCCAAGATGTACATGTGACCAGAGATGTGGTAACTGAGAGTCTGAGACAAACCATTCTGGACCTGTGCGGGGAGTGGGGGGAGGTGGGAGGTCATACTGCAACGGGTCTTAGGCAAGTGGGCAGAACTTGTCCAGGAGGGGCTCCATCCTGGCCAGGGGGTCCTTGCTCGCAGTACTCATGCAGACCCTACTTGGATTTCGTAGGTCAAGCACCATCTCTCAAAGTCTAATTTGTTAGCAAACCAGAGTCAAGAGGTCCTGGAGGAAAGAACAAGAATCCAGTTCATAAGATGGAGGTAAGCATCTCATTTTTCCTGAGCCAAAGTGTGGGGAGGGAAGGGCAGAGAAGGCACAAGCGCCCTCTTCAGGATTCCTGGACAAGACAGACCCCAGCTGTTCTTCTCTAGAGATGTAACTTCTTTGGCTGAGGAATTCTTCAGCCTTACTTTGGGGTCTTAAGGGAATATTTTTGCTATCTTGAAAGCCCAGCTCATTGCTAAATTTTAAAATGACTTGAGGGGTTGGAAAACTGGGCTTGCTCACCATTTCTTCAGTGCTTCTGAATAAATTTCAGACTTCTGTTATTTTTGCACTTGGTTTCTTAGAAGTGGCTGCACTTTAAAGAGCTAAAGGAAAATAAGCTCTTAAAATGCAAAAGCCAAAGCCCTCATCTGCCACTGAGGTATGTGGAGGTTTCTCAGCGCCCGAGGGTGGAATTCTGGGCTCCACACGAGGGGGCTTTGAAAGCCCCTCTCTGTGTCTGCTGGAGCACAGAACATCCCCTTCCACCTTTCCTGGTTCTAAAGATGCTACGACTCAAGGTGGAGGGCGCTGGGTTTGGAACTGGGCTCACTCTCTCTGGCAGAGCTTCCCTATTTCCTTTCAGGGATTTGTGCTCACTTGGGGTCTCTTTTCCAAGTAGAAGAATTGTGGGATTAAACTGGGCCTTTGCGAAACTGTGAGGGAGCCCCCTCTAATCTCTGTCTTCTTCCTGTCCGTGTTGCCATGGCCAGCTTTGCTCTCTTCTATCAAAGAGGATATATTTCTCAAGAAATGTATTTGTGCTTCAGGATATCCAGTTTTCACGTGGGCATTAGCATTTTAAGAGAGGATTCAAATGCTCAGTGATTACACAACAGGAAGGGATAATTCATGGAGGAATTTGAGACCTCCCTGGGAAAGATTTTTGGGCTGGGGAAACCTTCCAAGGTCCCTGAAGTCATAAACGTTGGTGACTGTAATCCAACCACCGCCCTCCACAAGGGGGCTGGTCCGTCCCGAGTGGCTGCACTATGGAACTCGAGATGTCGCAGTTCCTTGGTTTTGATAATGTGAACATCATCTTCCGACTTTCTTTCCCGCCCCTCCTGCTTTTTTCTCCTCAAATCCCCCCAGTACATAGTTGTATATTCTAGGTGTAGGTCCTTCTAGTTGTGGCATGTGGGACGCTGCCTCAACATGGCCTAATGAGCCTTGCCATGTCCGCGCCCCGGATCATTACCCTGGGCCACCGAAGGGGAGCACGCAGACTTAACCACTCGGCCACGGGCCGGCCCCCAACTTTCTTTAAACCTTAGCTGTGCAGCATAACTAAGTTAAAGCTTTAGAGCCAAGCTACAGGAATCACCGTCAATCGTCTATAAATAATTTTTCCACTCTGGATTTTCTATGGAGGTTTTTTTTTTAAAGATTTTATTTTTTTCCTTTTTTCCCCTCAAAGCCCCCCGTACATAGTTGTATCTTCTTAGTTGTGGGTCCTTCTAGTTGTGCATGTGGGACACCACCTCAGAATGGCTCGATGAGCAGCGCCATGTCCGCGCCCAGGATTCGAACCGATGAAACACTGGGCCGCCTGCAGCGGAACGCGAACTTTACCACTCAGCCACAGGGCCGGCCCGTCTATGGAGATTTTGAGCCAATAAACTCTGCCTGGTTCCCCCTACAATCCATTGGTTTTGGTACCCTCCTGTTAGTTTCAGTAGGTATAGTCTGTAGTCAGGGAATACATGTCCCTTTATTAAGCATCAATGAGTACTCATTTATTTGGTAGATGTGTGCTGACCATCTGATGTTTGCTAGGCCCTCTGGAAGATAGAGAAAAGGATAAGATGGAGTCCCCAGTTTCAAAGGGATAAAAGTTAACTAGGTGGATAAGGTGTGTGAATATTAGAGAAGTCATGAGGAATACCTGTGAGAGCACAGCATGGGAGACCCAGGGCACACGTGTTCTAGGCGTTGCCACCCAGGGTACTCAGAAGAGCTTTCTAGGAGGACATTTGCTTGGACTGACCTATGAACTGGGCTCTGGCTAGAAAAATGGGAGCCAGGAATGGGGCCCCCCACAGATTGCAAGAGCCTTGGCAACTTGGTCAGTCCCATCTGGCTTCCAGGGCCCAGTGCTGTGGCCTCCCGCCCCCTTTCCACCTAGGGCTGGGGTAATCTCTCCCTCTTGTGGAATGCTTCCATGCTCTCTTAGCTCTCTCTTTGGGCACTAACCCAGCCTCGCCTTGGGTGGGTGGTATTTGTGAGCACATTTGTCTTGTTAGAGGCAGCATCAATACTGTCTCCACATTGAAAGCCCGAAGCCCCTAGAAGAAGGTGTTATCCAGAGAAGGCAGTTTCAACAGACACAGACACAGGGCATTCAGTGGACAGGCTGGTTTTGCTAGAGTGGAGGGTCTGTGGGAGGAGAAGGGAGTACAGAGTTGGGAAGGACGCGAAGCGGACCATAGAGAAGAAGGCAAATCCAGCATGGTGAAATAAAACAGAAACAGCAGCAGCCATGAGGTATCTGTAGCTTCTTTGTGACAGAGTTTTCTGGAAGTATTTCTAAATCCTAGTGAATATGGCACAATGTTGATCGTAAAGAGCTGATCTCCAACGAGGTTGGAGAGGCATTCAGAAGGGGCGAATTCCACATCTTACAGGTCCACTGACTGCTGTGTAACTCTAGTAAGGGTGCTTAACCTCTCTGTTTCCTTGACTCTCCTTAGGACCATTTGCTACCTGCTCAAGATTATCGGGTGGCTCAGGGGTACTTGGTTAGTGAAAAGAATGCTTTGTGCTCCTAATACAAGAAGGGTGAAGGAGCAGCTCACAAGTCAAGGCGACGGAGTCAGAACTATTGTTCATATGATTGCAGCTCTAGCAGTTTCACAATGCCTAGTAAGAAAGAGACTCAGGAATCCCAGTGTTTGAATGGTGTTTTGCAGCCATACCCGTATCTTCCAAGTGCCAAGTGAGGTGAGAGACGATGTTCTGCGAGAGCGAATAGAGCAGGTGAGACAAAGGTAAGCGTTTCGGGACAAGTTGTTTCATCTTCCTGATGGGAGGTAGCGGGGTGAGGCGGCTGCTGGCTCTTTTCTGTGGGTCTCCCTTAGCTCCAGCCCAAGCCTGGGGCCTTTCTGGGCTGAGACCCTCTTGGCTGGACCCTGCTCGTAGGCCCAGATGGGGCGAAGGCCCAGGCACGGGCCCTCTGCCTGGCGCAGCTCCGTGCATGGTCTGGGGAGGTCTGCCCCTGCAGCCTCCCTGCGGCTCCATCCCTGTCCTCTGTCCCCCGAAGCATAAGCCGTCTTACGGACGAAGCATCTCAGGAGCTTCGCAACAGAACTTCCTACTCTGACTGCTAAGAGCAACAGGCAGGAGAGCAGCAGGTGAGGGGCCGGGCAGAGAAGATGGTGTCCTCGGCTGGGAAGTGTTGTGCTGGGGTGAGGGCTCCATGAAAAGGTTTAGCCTTTCCCTCTTGGTGAGGGGCTCCACTGGGCCATTGGGGGTGGGGGAAAGGCAGCTGCCTTAGGCCCCTGCGAGCCTTCTCTTAAATTTCTTGAAGGACTCAAGGTCAAGTTCAGAGTGGCCTCTCTGACTGTTTCAACTGTAGTGTCATAGACCAGTGCTTCTCAGTCGTCTCAGGCCTTAAGGTCACGTGGGGATCCTGTGTGAGCAGGCTGTGGTGGGGCCTGCATTCTGCCTTTCTCATGCTCCCCAGCATGGCCACTGCTGGTCAGCTGACCCCTCTTTGAACCACAAGATTACCAGCACTGGAGTCAGGGGCCAGGGGGCATAGGTTTTGGCCCTGTCACGAATTAGGGCCATAACTCTGAGTCACAGAGCCTCTTGGTCTGCACTTGTTACCAGTGGTCATAACAGTGGCTGTTCACGTGACTCTGGAAGGTGGCAGGCCAACGATAGATGCTGCAGCCACAGGAGCTGTCCATTCAGGACATGGTTACTGTACCCCCACCAGGGGCGCAGGACCAACTTGGCTGTCATGGGGGTGCTGATGGAGTGACTTACACACAGCTCACTCCCAGCATGCTTAAAGGAGGGCCATGGAGATGTATATAGGCATTTATCAAACACTTATTATACGCCAGCTTCTGCACAGGCACTGTGTCAAGGTTTCTCATCTGATCCAAAACAACCTTAAGAGGAGGGCATCGTTCATGCCCAGTATACAGACGGCAGAGGTTAAGCCAAGCCTTGGGAGCAGATTCTGGGTTCCAGTCCAGCTCCATCATGGGCAAGTTACTTTATGCCTCTGTACCTCAGTTTCCTCAGACTTCAGAACGTGGTTCTGAGGGCGATGGTGTTCAGCACATGGTACGTGTCATGTCAAGGGCTTGCTGATATGAACAGAGATGAGGAATCTGAGGTGCTTGCAGGGCCTTCTGAAGTTGGGAGAAGCAGAGCAGGGCTTTACTCCGGGCTCTGTCTGACACACTGCTGCCCTTTCCTTCCTTGGGTTTTCTGCTCTCTGCATCCAGCTCTATGGATGTCCAGCAGGCTTAGTCACCGTCAACCCTGCCTCTTAGCTGTCCTACATTTCTGTGACACGCCCCTTGGGCATTCCTCTGCTTTCCAGGTTGATGTCCTTTGGAATCAAGGAGCAGCCTGTGTCAGAAGAATGTCCATCCCCCTTGACCTGCGAGCGACACCTGGGCAGAGAGAATCCAGTGGGTGAGCCCTTCCTTGTGACAGTGGCAGCACTGGAATCTTTTTGCTGAATTGCTAATAAAGAGCCATGCTATTTAACCACCATCCTGGCCTCTGGTGTGAGTGCTCTGCCATTCATGCATTCATTAGACCACCAGACCGATGCCATTCACAGATCCATCAGACTCAGCACCTCAGGGGCGGCCTCTGGGACACAGCATGCAGGCCCGTGGGGAGACCACACCAGGCCACCAGAGCACTGTGTGATGTGGGCTATGCCCAGTGATCCTGGAATGCTGGGGGTGGCACAGGGGGCAGGGGAGGGGACTTCCTGAGGGAAGCATGGCTTGTGTGCTTCACTCAAGTATTTATCTTCATTTATTCCTTCTCTAGTGCTCTTGCTTTCTTTATGTCGATCCAATTTTCTGACCTGTATCTTTTAACCTCTCTGCAGGACTTATTTCTTGCAAGGTAGGACTACTGGTGACAATTTCCTTTGATTTTTGTTTGTCTGAGAAAGTATTTCGACTTCACTTCTGAAGGACAGTTTTGAAGGATGCAGAATTCTAGGTCTTTTTGTTCATTTTCTTTCAACACTTTGAATATTTCATTCCACTCTCTTCGAAGCTTGCACGGTTTCTGAACCCTCTCTGGGTAAGGCTTTTCTCCTCCGCTTTCAGGAGTTTTTTCTTTGTCTTTGATTTTCTGCAGTTTGAATATGATACGCCTAAGTGTGGATTTGCTGGTATTTACCCTCTTTGGTGTCGGAGCTTCCTGGATATGTTGTTTTGGGTCTGTCATTACTTTTAGAAAATTCTCAACTCTTACTTCAAATAGTTTTTCTTTTTTCTTCTTCTTCTCGTGTTCCCATTACTCTTATGTTACACCTTCTGTATTTGTCCCACAGTTCTTGGATATTCTATTCCATTTTTTTCATTCTTTTTTTTCTTTGCTTTTCAGTTTGAGAAAGTTTTGACATTTCTTAAAACTCACTGATTCTCTCCTTGGCTGTGACTAGCCTACAGATGAGCCTGTCAAAGGCCTTCTTCATTTCTGTCGCAGCGTTTATTATTTCTGGCATTTTCTTTTGATTTTTCTATGGGTTCCCGTCTCCCTGCTTACCTTTCCCATCCATTCCTGCATATTGTCCACTTTTTCCATTAGAGCCTTTAGCCTATTTATCACAGCTGTTTTAGATTCCCAGTCTGATAATTCCAGCATCTCTGCATGTCTGAGTCTGGTTCTCATGCTTGCTCCATCGCCGCAGACTGCATTTTTACCTTTCATCGTACTTGCAAGTTCTGCTGAGAGCTGGCTGTGGTGTCGGAGGTAAAGGAGCCGCGGCAGACAGGCCTTCTCTGTGAGGGCGCCTATTTCCCCATCAGGAGCTGGGCTGTGTTTACTCCTTCCAGCAGCTGTGGTTTCAGAGGCTGAAATCTCCTTTAGCGGCCTTGTTTCTGTCCACCCTGTCGTCTTTGGGCCTCCCTAGTGAGCTCTCCTTAAATAGGGCCTGAGGCCTGCAGTGCTTCCTGCTGGCAGCCCCTGTCGTTGCACGGAGCCCTGCTGATGGGGTGGAGTGTGAGCGGAGGGGGGAGCGTCCTGTAACCCTCTGATAGGTCTCAGTTTCTTCATGACCTGTGCTCCTGGCCTGTGACCTTCACAGTGCTTCTCGGCTTCCCCGCCTCCCGCAGGAAGCAGGAGGGGCCACAGCGGCACATTTTCCTCCCCCAGCTAGGTGGGTTCTGACAAAATCATCTTCCTCGAGAGCAGGTCCTTGTTAAGGAGAACAAAATGCTCTGGACAGACTTTAAAATGGCTCTTTCCCCCTCCCCTTGCTGGAAGGAGGGGGAGATTTTTCTCTGATCTTCACAGGATCACCCTGTGAGAACCTGGTGGGGATCCTGGAGGTAACACTCAGAAAGAGGGGGCTCATCTGCGACTGGGCCTCCGGGAGGGGCTGACTTTCAAGCTCGTCCACACTGAGCTACCAGCAGCCCCTCCCTTACAGGAGCTCAATCTCCTGCCCTGGTGTCCACGGAGAGTCAGCTCGGGGAGCTGTGGTGCTCTGTATGCACCTGTCTGTCTGTCTCTCCAGTTTCTGGGCCAGCGGTTTGCCCTGTCACCTCCGTTCTCTGAGGGATGTAAGAAGAGTCATTGGTTTTTGGCTTTTCTCACTGTGAGGATGGGAGTGACCACTTCCCAGCCCGTTGCACAGGAGACTGCGAACTGGAGGGCTCCTGCAAGTACTTACTGAGTGTCCATTAGAGTCACGGAGACACTCACGGAGCGCTTCCCACAGCGGGGCCCCATCCAAGCTCTTGTTCCAAGCAGATGCCATTATCATCAGAGGGGAGGCAGCAGGGCACCAGGGGCTAAGCACCTTGACAGGGCCACTCTGCTGACAGAGGCGTGTCACAACCCAGCCTCGCTGCTGGCTCCCAAGCCTCTTTTCCCAACCACACTGTTACAGTACACGTGGGCCCAGGGCAATAACCCACCCTCTCCTTGTCCTGGTGAAACTTTCATTTTGACGGGGGAGACAAGTTTTAAACAAGCTATTTATTAGTCACAATTTTCATAACTACTGAAAAAGGAGTACTACACATAATGAGAAATTGCTTTAATCAGAGAGGAAAACTGAGATGTATTTTTGACTATTTTTAATCATCGCCCCCATTTTACAGATGAAGAACTGGAAGTTCAGAGAGGTTAAGTAGCTTTCCTGATGTCACACAGCCATTAAATTTGAGTCCAGACAGTCTCATGTCAGAACCAATGCCCTTGTCACTCCACTGTAGTGCAAAGCTGGGGTGAAGGGTCATTTTGATGGTGGTGGTGAGCCTTGGCCAGCCAAGTGCTGTAAGAGAAAGGGGGAGGCTAGAGGTAGGACAGGCCCTCAGGCACGTGGCCCCCATTCCTAGTGGTCAGGAACGCTTGCACTTTCCCTCTCCATCACCTCTCCCTCCCAGCCTCCCTTTGCCTGCTTGCTCCAGAGGAGAAGAGCATGAGGAGGAGTTAAGCTGGCCAGGGCAAGTGAGGGCCTCTCAGATGAGGAGAGCAGCAGGGCGTGACAGAGGGAATGCCAACAGGCCCATCTGGCTGGACTGGAGCAGGAGGAAGAGGGGCCATGGAGGAGGCTGTTGAGAGGGGGTCAGGGCCAGGCCAGGTGGCGTGCAGACCTTGTTAAGGACCCCAGCCTGGCCTTCTCCTAGCAGAGACGGGAAGCGCAGGAATGCTGGAAGCAGGAAGTGATCATACATGTGCTGACAGACTGTGGGATGGGATGGGAGCACGGAGCCAAGGAGGGATCCCCTGGGGAGGTGAAGGGAGGTGAGAAGGGGAGAAGAAAGTTCCCGTGGGCACAGCTGGCCACGGGGCTTCCGTTTGCTCAACTAGGGAGGTTGTTCAGTTTGGGTCATGATTTGGATCCCTGTCGGTCATCACAGTGGTGACATCAAGCAGGTGGACAGACTGGACGCGGCTGGCAGGTGCGAGTAGGGTGGAGAAATGGCACACGTGAGAGAGCCTGGTGCAAGGAAGAGCTGGGCCATTTTGGGGGAAAGCTGCAGTCCGCATCTCCGTGGGAGGAGAGAGGTACAGAAGAGGTAGCGGGCCTTCCTCAGCAGTCCTGGAGGCACCTTTGCCCTCCCAGCCCCTCACTCAAGCTCTTGGGAAGGCAAAGAGCAGCTCAGCGAGCCGAGCTCCCAGCTGCAGGAGCTCCTGTTCACAGTCCAGCAAAGGGACAAAGCCCTCTTGCTACCGGAACTGAGCGGCTGTTTTTCCAGGAACCACCAGATGGCGCCATTTCCACGCAAAAACAGATTTCCTGAAGGCGAGCTAGTCTCCCGTGAGTCACGTCCTCTGGGTGGCGGGATTTAGATTTTAGCAGCATTTGGGAAGACTGAACAGATGAAAGACCTCTGAGTATCTAATTTAATGATGAATACAGTTCACACCCATGTACATGAACTACACAGGGGCTATTTATTAAAATAAAACTTATTGATCACTTACACCCAGCACCGTGCTAGAGCATGGTCAATATCCCGTCACATCCTCAGGGAGTCAGAGTGGTGGAGGGCTGACATGCAAACAAATGATGCAATGTTTTGGGAAAAGAAACCAAAAGTGGACAAACGGTAGAGCAGAGGAGGGAGTGATTTTCGTCGCTTGGGGGAAAAAAGTTTCTGCTGACTTCCCAGCAGAGGTGACGTTTAAGCAGAAGCTTGGCCAGGCTCTGGCAAAGAAGGAGGGGTCTTCCAGGCAAAGGGAAGACCCATTTGGGAAGGCATGGAGGACGTTTAGGGAACCGGGCCTGGCCCTGGATGTCTGGAAGGCAGGGTATGATGGGGGGAATGGCAGGAGAGGAGGTTGAGAGGCACACAGGTATGGATCCTACAGGTGGGTGCAAAACAACCCACGAAAGCTGAGGGGAGGACCCAGAGGAAGGGAGGAGCCCAGTGTGCACTGCTGGCCAGGCAAGGCTTCCCGGGGGGAGGGGAGACATGCATACGCTTCCACTTCAGGCACCTGGAAAAGAGGGGCCCGTCACACTCAGAAGGGAAAGGAGCCTGCAGTTGGGGGCTGTGCCCTGGGAGGCGATGGCTGAGGAGCTCACAAGTCCCGTTCGCTCTCTCACACACAAACATCCGGGGTCTGGGGAGAGAGGGAGCCACATTAGTATTAGAGTCGCAGCTCTTTCAAACCTAGGGTGGAAATGAAATCATTAAGTGGCTCAAATGGAGTTTTGTTCTGTGCATGATTAACCCCAGGAGGGGAGTTTGGGAACAAATATGCCTGCTTTACCTGTATTACAGGGGGACTGAGCCACGGTAAATTAAAAGAAAATCACTGGCAAATTTGGGACCAGTCAGCTGTGACCAAGCCATTTGTGTAGTTAAATGGAGCTGAAAGAGCTAATAAAGGCTTTGCGGTCATGGATCCTTCCCGAGGAGAGGGGGAGCTGGGGGCGGGGAGCTGGTCCGGGCTGAAGCACGTGGAAGCCTCACCTGGGACTTCTCCGTGGTTATGGTGATGGCATGGGGGGCGCTGGCCTGCTGTCATCCAGGTGTGTGTCATTTCCTAACAGGACCTTGTTAACTCTAGACAGAGACAGCGAACCAGGGCCAGCCTCAGCCCTCTGGTGTCTCAAATAAGACAGACTCTGTCTAGACAAAGACCAGCCTTGGAGACAGAATCGGCGCCTCCTGAGTCTGTCACCGCAGAGTGAGGTGCGAGTGGGGGCTCAAGATCAAAGCTCTCTAATGAAGGGCACCAAATGTTGTAGGGACTCCCCGGATGAAGACCCAGCCGGTGCCTTGGGGTGTCCACCCCCAGAGGAGAATGTTAGGCACCAGCCAAATGCAGCATATGAAAATGCGACAGGCTGCCCTCAGAGGGCCGAGGGTGCTGGGCGCAGGGCGAGGCGGGGAGAGGACGCGCGGCGGGCGCGCTGCCCGGGCGGGCGAAGGGGCGGCCGGGGAGGAGGAGCGAGGGCAGCGGGGGCCTGCGCTCCAAAGCCGCGGGCACGGTCTTCGGGCTCTGGGACTCGGCGCCAGAGCGGCAGAGGCTGCAGCGCAGGGAGGGCGCGCGATCAGGAGGACACGGCGCCCGCAGCCGCGCCAGGACCCTCTCGGGGGCGGGACTTACCGGCGGGCGCCGACGGCGCAGCCGGGACCGGCTCTGCTTTGTGCCCTCACCTCCCCAAGGGCTCTGACGCCCGGCCTAGTTTATTTAGTATGTGCCCATGGGGCCGCCACCCCCACCCACGACGAGCTGCTGCTCCCCAAGGCCGGGGGAGGGCCGGGGCGGACGGGAGACCCCGCGGAGCCACCAGACGCGGTGTTCGACGGGCTTTCCGAGTACTTGGAGGCTCCGCCGCGAGGCTCGAAATTCACTTTCCATCTTGAGGGGAAAACAAAGGCAGAAGAAGGCAGCAGCTGCCCGGGAGAGTTCGGGAAACCTCGCTCCCGGCCGGCAGAGCCGGGATGCAGGCGCGCCGATGGCCTAGGGGACGCGCCGGCCTCCCCGCGCTCCGCCCCGGTCCCCTCCCCCCCCCAGCCCACCCCCCCCCCCCCCCCCCCCCCCCCCCCGGCTGCCGTCCCGCTGTGGGACATAGGCGGTTCTCTCCAGGAGAGTGGAGCCCAAGGCCTGGGCCGGAAGATGCCAGCCCGCGGGCTCGGGTGGGGTGGGGTGGGGTGGGGAGCCCGGCCTTCGAGGGGAAGCCGGCAGGGGCAGGGGCGGGGTGGAGCAGCCCGGGTGACTGTCTGTCCCCCTCGGCCCCGCCCGGGGCGCCCTCCCCCTGCACTGCGGGTCCCGGCTCAGGAGACCCTGGGGGAGAAGGTGCTGGCGGTCTCGGCCTCCGGCCTCCTGCTGTCGTCGCCTGGCGCTCCCCTGGGGCCTGAGGCAGCCTCCGCCCTTTCGGGGCCCGGCGTTTGGGGCATTCCACGACGCGTCTCTTTGAGGGTGGGCCTGCAGGGCCCGCCAGTGAAGGCGGAATGGGCGCTGCGAGGCAGGGTCCGTACATGAGAGGCGGTGCAGAGAGGCCAGCAGCCACAGCAGTGCCTGCCTTCTAAGCGGGATGCGTGGAACGCTCGTGAGAAACTACAGGGGGCATGTTTTTGGTAAAGAGGGTGCATTTACCAGAAATGTGTGTGCACCCGTGTGCTTTTTCTGAGAGGCAATATAGCATAACTGCTAAGACCAAAGCTTCTCGCGTTAGACTGCTTGTGCTGGAATTCTGGCTCTACCATTTAGGGGCTGTGTGATGTTGCGCAAGTTGCTTAACTTCTCTGTGCCTCAATTTCCTAGAGTCTTTGGGAAGATCAAGGGAGGTGACCCCTGTAAAGTGCTCAGCACAGGCCTAGCAGTTGGTAAACTCCCACTGATCAAAGCGTGGACCGTGATGGTGATTACACCCGGGAAGAGGCACCCGCGGAACCCCTTTCTGACTGGGACGGATGGCTGGCTGTTACTCTTCTTCACATATTTCTTAAAATACTCTCACCAGCCCTTTGCAGTGGACGTTGGTGATCTGGTTGCTTCACGAAGGAATGCTCCGTCACTGCCCTCTGGGAGCTGATGCTGGAAGGTGAAAGATGCTGGGTGCATACAAAGATTCTGGGGGACCACAGACAAACATTCAGTGAAATTAAAACTACCAGGTGTGTATGGAGGGGGTGTGTTGTCAGAGCTGTGCTTAGTCCCTCTGCGAGGTGGGTGAAGTTTTCCTGGAAGAACCAGAGTCCCAGTTTTGCAGACTCTGCAGACATGCTTCCCCGGGCCTAGCTGGACCCCAGGACTCCCCTTACACCCTGGGGAGGGGGGCTTCTCTGGTTCTGCGTGCCAGCTCAGGAAAGCCACTGCTTCCTCTGGCCTCAAGCTTCCTTGGGGTCTGGGAAGAGAGGCCCTGAACATGGCCGGGACGAGACGCAGTGGCATGGCATCTTGTGGCCAGCAGATGACACTGTTCATCCATTGTTGCCAGCACTGGTCCCCGGATGGTGCCCCTCCACCTCTTCAACCCCAAGCTGCTGATTTCTCAGATGTTTCCACCAGATGCGCTGCACACAACACCAGCATGCTCTGTTAGCATCCGCACTTAGCTCTTGTGTGTGTCATCCCGTGGGGCAGGTTCTTCTGTCCACTCAGGGGTCCTTGGTTTGGGAGTCATAAGGGGACATAGGTCTTAGTTTTGGGGGAGGAGGTGCCTTGCTCTCTCTGGCTGCAGGCAGAGGCTAAGGAGTGAAGTCCCCGTGCCACACCACAAAGTGATAGGCCCTGCCTGCACACCACTCGGGGCTTCTAGGATGCCCTGTAATGAGGGGTGGAGTGGGGACACGCAGGGTGTGTGCAGACACAGGAAGGGGAACCACTGTAAATCAGCCCTGGGCTTCTGAGCCCCTTTTAGGGACCTCAGTCTTGTGTCCACTTCGTGCAGAGCTAGGAGTGAAGCAGTGCATCTCCAGCTTTGGGCATCAGAAGCCCACTGAAGTGTGAGGGTACTCACTAAAGATGGAGATTATTGAGCACCACTCTGATTTATTTTGGTGGGTAGGCTTGGGATGGAGCCCAGGAGCCTGCATTTTTATCAGACCCATCCAGGTGATTTTGAGACAGCTGTCCTCAGGCATGCGCTGAGAATCACAGGGATAAAAACTGCTGCCTGTTCTTGTAGAAGAGAACTTGGGAGACTCCAAGGTCCGAACCATGAGGAGAGAATTCTGCTCGCTTCAGCCTCTCCCTTCCTCTGGCCTCTAGGGTCATCTTTTGCCAGTTACCCCTGTGACCACCTCTGGGTGTCCTGCTCTGCTTTGGTCCGAGAGAATTAACAAAAGGGAGAGAAGCAGAGAGAGCAATAAGCCCTGGAGGACAGTTGGCTTTACCCTGGAATCTCACTCACCTTGAGCCTGTTACACACCCCTCCCCTCTCCTGGCTCCCTCACCTTCAATCCCACTCATTTAGGACCTCTTAGGTTTCTAGCTGATTCTGAGTTCTTCCTCAAGGGGGTTGGTTCTGCTTCCTGCAGGGGAGAGGCCCACCTGTCAGCACAGGGCTGGGCTTTCCCTGGGCCTTACATGGACAGTGTCAGCATTTCACATTGCAGAAACACACTCATATGTGTGTGTGTGTGCGTGCGTGCACTGCACTATGCTCAGTCTCCTATGGTCAGCATCAAATAACACCTTGTGAAGTAAAAGAAGTAAAAAGGGTGGTTTTTTGAGTTTGCACCATTTTGGCTCTCTTTACTAGGACCCTTGCCCGACTTTCGGGGAAGCCGTGTGGGGAAACGGAAGGAGGAACGAGGTAGACGCAGCAGCACTGTGTCTTTCACTGCTCTGCCTTCACCAGCTGTGTGCCCATAGCTGAGCCACTTAACTTCTCTAGACTTGGCTTTCTGCACCTGTAAGATGGCAGTGTCCTCCTCTCGTGGTGCTGTGATGGCAGATGAGACGCTGTGTGTAAACCCCACAGCGCCGCGCCTGGGTGGAGCTGGTGTCCGTCGGGGTTGTCGGTCCCACTCTCTTCTCTGCACTCCCTTCCTCCAAGTTCAGAAGGGCAAGCCTTTGGGCAAGTCCTTCAGTAAGTCTAGGCCCCAGCTCCCCTCTGGAAAATGGGACTGTTGAAGCAGCCCCACCCGGAATTGCTCCTGGCCAAATTGTTGGGGTTGGGGAGGATGTTGTGATTTGATATTTCGTTCCCTCCTGCTTTGGGGGCATGGCCGAGACCTCGCTATCTGACTGTTTTGTGCTCGGTCCAGCCCTCTGAGACCTGCCTGTTCTCTTACTCCTTGTGGGATTTGTGCAGCAGAACCTAGTCGGCCTGGCCGTGGGAGCCTCCCAGAAGGCACTCAGTGGTTGTGTTGAGAGAATTCAACCCTGGATTGACTATGTGGCCTTGGGGTCACGGGTAAAATGGAAATTACAATATCTACATGGCAGGGACAGAGCAAATGCATGTGTAGCTTCTAACAGCGTCCTGCACACTTCCTGCCCCAATAGATGTGCTGTGATTAGTACAGCTGAGAGCAATGGTAGATTTTCCTTGCCTCTTACTCTCAGGGGGACTTCTTCTTCAGAAAAGCTGTGTTTGAATCTCAGCATCAACCACCCTGCGCTTTGGAGGAGTGGGGAGAAGGCTCAGAGAAGAATGTTGTCAATGGTCAAGCTTACGTTCCCGAAGGGCAGAAACGCATCATTTTTATTTCCACAACGGGAGAGAAGAAAGCTACAGTGAGGGTCACGGTTGCCTTCCTGCCCCCAAATCTGAGACCCTCCCACTTTCAGCCCCGTGAGCCCAAAGAGTTTGTATCAGGAAGTTTGGTTTGGATGACTAATATAACCCCCTCCTCCATAATCAGTTAGGGGGCCGGCGTGTATGTCAGTAATTCTCATCATAGTGTCTATGCATTTCTGTGCGTCCAAGAGTTATTTTAGATGATGAGACGGGACTGCCAGAGTTCACCTGCGTGCAAACCATCCCACATAGGTGAGGCCCCTGCTTTGCTGACGCATCTGTGGAGCTCACCTGGTGGCTTATTCCTCTCTCATGCAGCTCTGCCTGGATCTTCTGTTCTTCAGGCTGGAATGCCTTCCTTGCCCCCTTTCTCTGTTTTGAGCATTCTACTCACCCTTCAAGACCCAGCTCAAATGCAGCATCCCTGTGAAATATTTCCTCTTTTCTCCTTGCTCCTAACTTGCCAACAAGGGTCAAGTTCATTTCCACATCTCACTGTCTATATCTCTGTTTAGCTTAATTTCTTTTTACATTATATTTTTAAATAGTTTTTTCTTTTTCATTTACGGGCCTGTCAGACTTGCTAGATTGTAAGATGCTTTAGGGTAAGATCTGGGTCTTGTACATCTTTAGTGGGTGCTCAGTAGAGGCTGAGTTGATTCATTGTAGCCTAAACCACCCCATTGAAATGCAAACTAATTTTCCAGGTTATGTTCTCACTCCCAGGCTAACATAACCACCCCCATCACTAATACTTACATCTTCCATGGCTCACCACTCCCACCCTCAATCAATGTCCACACTTTGTTGTAAAGACTGTGTTTCTTTCCCTGGATGGAGTTCTCTCCTGGGTGCATGAGGCCCCCTGAGATGAACCCTGGCTGCAGAAAGCATCTTTCCAAAGATCACTCGGTTCCTATAGTGATTAACAGCCTCAGGGCGATCCTTTGAGATTGCTATTTATGCTTATTACTGAACACAAAAGGCCTTTCAAGGGAACACAAAGACAGAGAAAGGACAAGCATAAAGCAGCTTTCATAGACTTCCTCCCCTTGTGAGTCTCTCCTCTCTCTCTCTCTCTCTCTCTCTCTCCACAAATCACCTTTGGCACACAGTCTCCATCAGGATGCATGCTCCATTGCTAGGAGTAAACTCTTACCCACCCTTCCTGATGGGGGTACAAACAGAACCATTACAGGTGAATCTCCCACGCATACAGTGGTGTTTGGCAAAAGGGCAGAAGAATTCCTCCACGGAAGGGTCCTCGGTTAGGGGGTCTTGTGCATTTTGGTCACTGGATCCTGATCCTTGAGTATGAGCCCAACGTCTCTCCTGTTTTCTGAACCATAGGTCACCCCTAAGTGCTGCTGGGATGTGGGTGAGTAGCTGTAGGAGAAATGGCTTCCCTGGTCACTGCAGGACGTCTTTGGCCATAGGACTCCTCTTTATATCATGGTCACCCTGAATTGTATTTATTCAGAATTTAAGTTTTACTGTGGTAGAAAGAACATCGAACTTGAAGTCCCAGCTCTGTTACTTTTTAGGTGTGTAATCAAGTGCAAGTGGCTTAGTCTCTCTGAGATTTCATTAAAAAATTAAAAAAAAAATCCACACACGTATGAACTAATGATTTCTGCTCTGCCTCTCCTACAGGGTGATTGGAAGATGATGTGAAATCAAGACTCAATGTGTGCTCCGTGAACTGTAAAGTACAATATAAGTGCATTCCATGAGGGCAAGGATGGTGTAATCTTGTTCACAGCTGCCTCTCAGCAACCAGTCCAGTGCCTGGCACATGGCAGGTGTTCATAAATGAATGAGTGAAGGCCATTGGGAAGGGTCTGAGCTGGACATGAGGTTATGTGAACATGATGAGTGATGACAGAATGGAGACTCAGAGTCATTTTTTTTCAGGAGATGCTGAGGACAGCTGGGTGAGGGATAGCTTGGCTGTAGCAAACAGTTGTTGCGAGTCACGTAAATCAATAAAATAAACCGTCTCATATTTCATTTGTGCCAGTGTGGACTGGCATTACAAAGAATACACAGAAAACCAGATAAACAGTAGAAGGGTAATGCCAGAAGAAGAATGGGGCCCCAAGGTGAGTGGAATCAGAAAGCTTTCTGCAGCAAGTAACAGAACACAAGACTAACAATGGCTGACCAATCAAGCCATATGGTCGTCCCAGCCTCTAGGACTAGGCTAGCTGCCTCGAACTGACGGCAGGGCTGGACTCTTCTGTCCTTCTTCCTGCCCTTCAGCATGCCCGCTGTGCTTTTTCATGCATACAGACAGCCCATGGTTGCAAGATGGTGGCCACAGCACCAAGCACCACATTCATGTGCAACAGTGTCCTAAGTAGAGGGGCAGCAGGAGGTGGCAAATGATCTTCTTGGGGTGGCTTTGTCTTTTTATCTGGGAAGAAGTATTTCCCGTAAGGCTTCGGCAGGATCCCCTTACATCTCATGGGCCAGTGGTGATAAAGAGAAATTCAGCTTTCTGTGATTGGCTCAGAGCAGTGATGATTCATCCTTGGGACCGGGTACATTGCTGTCCCAACAAAAATGGGATTCTGTTACAAGAAAGAAGGGAGGAAATGGCTGCTGGACCAGTGGCAAATAACTGTTACAAGGTTTGGGAAGAAAAAAGTGCATATGGTGTGGCTGTGCCGCACCGTGCAGAGCAGGGATGGCGCTAGGAGAGGCATCTTCTCGCCCTACCATTTGGATGCTCTTCATCTGACTGTGGCAAAGGGAGAATGAGGGGCACTGGGACAGGAACGCTGGCTAAGGAGAGAGGTCAATGGGCTGTAGCGCCACTTGTGGTAGAGACTTGGTTTGTGACTTTGTTCTGAGCCTTTTGTAAACAAGTTTTTTAATTTTTAAAGCATTATTATATTTGTTGAACCTAACTCACAAAGTTAATGTTAATGATGATGATGGTGATGATGATGACGATGGTGACAATTGTAATAATAGTAACGGAGAACATCTACTGAACATTTCCTATGAATGTTATATCACTTCTTCTCTAAACAGCCTTATTACGTTGGTGCTCCCTGTGTCTCCACTTTACAAGTGATGAAACAGACCAGAGAGGTTAAGGAACTGGCACAAGATCATATAGGTTATAAATGGAGGGAACTGAGAGTTTAGCTTGGGTTGTTAGCTCCTAACCTGTGCATTTAACCATTAAACATCCTGCCTCTAAGTAGTTGAGATTATTGTGAGGATGAAATGTAATAACAGTAAGGATTCCTGCTGCCGTGTGTTCAGCACATTTTGTTTGCCAGGCACTCTTCTAGGCTCTGAAGTTATAGTATTGGGTAATAGAAAGTCCCAGCTCTTATTCTAGTGAAGGCAAGGAGTAGACAATGAGCAAATTGATAGATACATAGACAGATATAGATAGATAGATAGGTAGGTAGATGGATAGAAGGTCCAGTGGTGCCATGGGCTTTGAAGGAAAGGAAAGCAGAGAGAGGAGAGAGAGAATGACTGGAAATTGCTCTTTTAGGTAATGTGCTCACAGGTGGCCTTGCTGCAGAGGTGAGATTCGAGGACAGACCGAGTGAAGTGAGGGAAGGAGCCATGGATATCTGGGGAAGAGGGTTCCAGGCAGAGGGAACAGTAGGTGCTACAGTCCTCAGGCACAAGTAGGCTTGACCTGTCCAAGAAACAGGTTTGGTGGCTGGAGCAGAGTGAGCAAGAAGGAGAGGTGGGGTAGGAAATTGCAGCGTGGACTGAGGGATGTTAAGCAATGTGGGCAAGGCAAGGCAGCTCGTGTGGAGAGTGAGGGCGAATGGCCCAGGAGGGGGCGGTGAGGATGTCCTGGGTCAGGTGAGGTGGGCCTTAGGCTCTGGTTGCGACTCTGGTCTGCCTTTTTCCTAAGGTAAAAGTTTAACGCAGCAGCAGAATGACATGATCAGCTTTGCATCTTAAAAGATCTCTTGGTGTTTCTGTGATCCAGTTTTCTCATCTCTTCAATGAAGACAGCAATAGCTATGCTGCCAACTTCGTAAGATATTGTCAAGATCAAATGAAATGTTTGGTAAGGGCTGCTTGGAGCTGTGATGCACAATACAAATGCAGGCTGCTCTTACAATAACTCCGCTCTCTCCTGATTGTTGAGTGGATTGCATTTCTCCAGGCTAGCGGCCGTATCACAGTCTCAGAACTTGAAGAACACTTTTCTCGTAGCTTATTTCACTTCATCTTCATACCCCATCCAGAGTTGTTGAAATTATTATTCCCATTTAACAGAAAAGGAAACTGAGGGTCAGAGATGTTGATATACACAGCTAGTAAGTGCTGAAGGCAGGCTTTCAACCAATACCTTCTTATTCTAAATTTGGTTCCCAAAAAAGAGGATATTAGGAATTTGTGGAGGTGGGATACAGAGAGGTGGAGTGGGGAGGTCAAGGTATAGATTTAAAATTTGATTGTCTGTGGGCAGAAATGGTCTTACTTAGAGTAACAACTGTTATGGTCACACACAGTCCCTGGAAAACAATGCATCATTATAGACAGTACAGATTAATATGCAATAAAAATTGCTGAAAATACTCTAGGCAGATGCTAGCTATAACACAGAAAGCTTAGGAAAATAAGGCAAAGTCATAATATACCAGCTGATGGCAATTAAACACAGATGATAAAAGAACAACATAGTTCAGCTAAGATCCGACAGCCTGGCTCTAACCATGACAGTGGCCACTGAGAAAGATCTCCGTACACGGTGGGGAAGGGTGTGGGTGGTGGTGCTTCCACCCATCAGGAAACAACCCCCCATCCCCAGCCCCATTGGGAAAAGGTCTTAGGAAGCCAGGGGAGCTGGGAGGAAGTGGCAAATGGTCTCAGGGAATTTCACCCTGAAACCGCAGTGGTCCAACGCTTTAAGGAGTTGCTGGTAGTCTTTGAAAATTGAAGTCTGCAGGGGTTTTGCTTTGGTTTTGGAAGTGTCGGACAGCTGGGAAGTTTGGCAAGTGTCTGACATGTGGTGGGCAGCCTAGCAAAGAACATCTCCATGGAGGTCACCTAAGGGAGCCCTAGGCCTCCAAGGAAGACTGCTCTGCTAGAGCCAGATGTGCACCCAGCCCGTTCTCAGAGATTGCAGAGAAAGAGGTCCTGTAGCCTTGCCTCTTTATTCCTCATCCAAATGTTCTCTGCTGAAATGGAGACTCAGTTATTCCTCTTGTTCGTTCTTCATCTCCTGTCCTGGCTTCAGTCATTCTCAGAAAAGCTCATTGATGCTGAGTTTCCACACTTGGGGGAAACAGAAGTGAGAGCAGAGTCTGAGTGAAGAGGAAGAGAAAGAGAGAAAGGAGAGGGACCCAGCAGCGGGGCTGTTCCTGTAGCGTTTCAGGGCCCACAGAGATGGGGGAGGCAACCCTGGCATGTTTTTATCAGCATTACCTTGCAATATTCCCTGCCTGCTTTGTCTTTGCTTTGCATTTTATCAATACCACCAGTGGATCCTGCTGTCCCTTTCTGTGGGTTTATTAATATTGCCCTCTGATCTATGGGTTGCTGCCACACTTTATATTCCAGCCCCATCCCAGCTTCTCCAAACTCAGACACCATATTTAATTAGATTTTCTTCCTGGCTCAGGCAAACAGAAATTGAACTCCCAGTATATCTCTATTGCTCTGGAGCCCGTGTCTGACGGAAGTAGACAGCTCTCTTTCTCTCTCTGGCTTTCTTCACCTCATCCCCTCTGTTCCTACCTCTGACATTAATATTCCAACAAAAGCCCATTTCTAAGTTCAGTCTTTGGCCCCAAACTCTGAAATTCACCCTCACCTCACCCAGTGCCCTTCAAATGAACCATGTGCCAAAGGTTCTGCTGCAGTAACTTTTTGATCTTTCTCCAGACTTTGAGTTGACCTGAGTGCTGACAAGCGGAGTAGAGAGTGGAGGAGATGGAGGGGCAGAGAGCTGTCTCAATCTATATGCAGGGGTGGGGGGTTCTGCCTGAAAACAAGGAGACAAATTAAATGTCCTTTCAAGATGATGACACCACCCTTGGAAGAGTCTTAGGGAAAATCTACTTTTCTGTGTTATTATCTTTCCATCTATAAAATGGGGAAGGAAATAGAATTTGTCTTTACTGAAGTTACAAAAAATGAAAACATCTAATCTCGCTTAATATCAACAGAATGTGAAAGGAGGGAGAGGGTTAAGAAGAGGCCCAAAGAACCAGGAAGGAGTTGGAGCTGAGCCAGCTTCCCTGTGCCCAGGAGAGTACAGCAAGTTTCCCCTCCAGCTATTTCTCACTCTCTTGAGAAATGCAGTTAATGTATTTGAGACTCAGTTTCTTCATCAGTCAAATGGGGATAATGACAGTTGCCTTGTGCACATCTCATAGCTGTGATGCTCAAATAAAACTGTGTGTGAATGTGTTTCATGAGCTGTGATGCTCTTCATTAAGATCTCAGTTAAATCTTGATTTGTAATTGCTATTGGAAGAGAACAGGGCATGGGTGATATAAAATAGAGGGTAATAAAATACCTTTTATTTGGCTTCAAAATGATTTTTATTATCTTTAGCCAGGAAATTTACCATTTAAATTAGTTTACCTTGTCTGAGCACTTAGGTGACTGATATCAGAAGGGATTTAAGTTGACACACAAAAAAAAAAGAAGGGAAGAAGGGAAGGAAGAAAAAGAGAAAAAAAAAGGAAGGAAGAAAGAAAAAGAGCGAAGAAGGAAGGATGGAGGGCAGGAAGGAAGAAAGAAAGGGAGGGAGGGAGGAAGGGAGGAGGGAAGGAAGAAAGGAAGGAAGAAAAGGGCCAACAAGCAAACAGCAGAGAAGGTGGTTTGCCTGGATTTCTTGGGTAATGTTTGAAATGGCTTCATACCAAGATGTAAACATGTGGACATTTACTTCACGTCATAGTGGCTTTTTAATAAGTTTAGGTGTGAAGAGCTGCTGAGCATTCCTCAGGGCGTGGGGAGGGCTGGGGAGCTGGAGGGCAGAAGGATCTGCGTGCCGCCTCCAGGGCTGCAAGGGGAGAAAGGAGAAACTCACCTGCCTGGACTCAGAGGCTCATCTCTATTCCCACCCATGGGCATGGCATCCTCAGAGCAGCTCCTGGGTAGTTGTGGGAAAGCGGAGCTGCTCTTTATTTTGATGGCCATGGATAGTGTAGTGAGGGGTGGAGAAGACACAGCACCCAGCCTCACGAACTGACCAAATGAAGAGCACAGTGGACATGGCTTTGAGTTGGAGTGAAAGGTTTTGGAGTCAGATGGACATGGGTTGGATTCTGGCTGTGCCACATGTTAGCATTGTGACCTCTGGTGAGTTATAAATCTCTCAGCCTCGGTTTTGTTACTTCCATTTAAGGTAAATGATGCCTGTTTCATGGCATTGTTGTGAAGATTAAATGGAGTAATGCACTGAAGGTATATAGGAGAATGCCTGTCCCCTGTCGTCCCTGGCCTCTGTATTTGTTGGTGTCTTTGCTCTTTCCATACCTGAGTACCCAGATCTGCTCTGAGGCGGGGCTCAGGATGGTAGGCTGGTACATGCTTCGATCAGATTTTCAGAGGAGCCACGTTTGCATTCTGACTCTGAGATCTGACTAAACTGGGGAGCATGGTGGGAGTGGGGTCAAGAGAGGGTGAGGTATCTGAATGCCCAAGGCAAAAATGAAAGTCCTCAGAGATTTCCTTGAAGCAGGGGCTTCAAACTTTACTTGTATCAGCACACCCCTTAAAATCTCATTTTTTGAGAAAAAAATCTTGGAAGCCCACAGATCCCTAACAGGCAATGGTGAGACAGGTCTGTGGGGTGGAGGCCGCTCTCTGGAGCCCCAGCTGCTTAGCCTGTGAGGTGTAGCAGGAGAGCCCCTGACGTGGAGCACACCTTCTAGAGCAGACCTGCCTTCTGAGAGGAAGTCCCAGGACTTGTTAATGACAGCACTGAGTCTAGAACTAAATCGTCGACTAGGCATTATCTCATGACACCATGATGTCCCTTGGCAGAGGCGTTCTTACTATTCCTTGCTTTATTTGGATTGCCGCATACATTAGGCAAGATTACATGAGCTGTTCCGGAATTTCAGTGGCTTAATACAATAGAACACAATACAATAGAAGTTTATTTCTTGCTCATGTCACATATTTCTGATCAGCAGATGGCATCCCATCCCATGGTGATGCAGGAACTCAAGACCTTTCATCATGGGGTTCTTTGATTTCAGAAGGCTTGCCTCTTTATCTAGATGGTGGAAGGGGAAAGAGAGTGAGGTTGGGACACAGATACTTCTTAGAAACTGTGGCCTGGAAAACCACGTTCACTCATGTTCCATTGATGATAGCTCATACATGTGGCCATATTTAACCAGTACAGAGACTTGGAAATGTAGTCTAGCTGAGTGCCCAGGAGGAAGAGGAAAACAGGAGACTGGATGTTGGTGAACAGCTGAAAAACTCCACTACAGGCGGCCCTTCTGGTCACAAAATATCTGTTGGTGCTCAACTTGCTATGCAAAATACAGTCGCACACTCTGGCCTCAAAGGATGCACAGTCTTCTCGATCAGGTTTTCCTGTAGTTTACCAAGGTATGGCTACCTATGAACTAGAAAGGCAAACTGCCCACTCCTGCCACCCTTTCCCCCAAGAGACAATGGGGGAGTGATGACAAGATAAGGGGAAAACCCACCCGTTTGGACAGTGCCACCTGGCAGACACACAGCATCCTCAGAAGTGGTGAAATGTCACTGGGCAGGCAATGTGAAGATCTCTTCTGAGAGAGATGCTGGGGTTAGGACTTCAACATAAGAATTTTAAGGGGACACAATTCAACCCGTGACAGAGGGCAGGC
The DNA here is from genome assembly GCF_021613505.1 of Equus quagga. NCBI lineage: Eukaryota > Metazoa > Chordata > Mammalia > Perissodactyla > Equidae > Equus > Equus quagga. Next base: position 81,831,893 of record NC_060280.1, on the reverse strand, counting down.
AGCCTCTGTAATTTGATCTTTGTTACAGGGCTGAGTCTCTGCTTAACTGAGAATTATCAATGGGCCTTTGGTACTGAAAGCCCCTTTCAACTTCATCTCCATTCTAGCCCTTCGTTGTCCCAAATTTCTGAGCCTCTTCAAATATTCTTCCTAGAAAAAAACCCAGCATATGCTAAAAGGAAAGGAAATTAGGGTACGTTGACTACCTACTGTGTGCCAGGCACTACTGCATGTCCTGTATCTCTTTTAGCTACAGAATTTTGGGATTCTGTGAAATTAGGATCTTCCATGCCTGGGCAAAGAGGACTTTGCCATGAGCTGCTTCTGAACCATGTGACCTTCCCTGACCTTTTCAGTTCTTGCTGCAGATGTCAGTTTCTCAGTGAGCCTTCCCTGAGCACCTGCTTAACATTGTGCTGCTCCAGCTTCTCCGATCTCCCTGTTTTGCTCGTTTCCCTGTGCACTTATGCCTGCCACCTTCTAACTGAGCATGAATCTTCTCCTGTTTATGCCCGCTGTCTGTCTTTGGGCATGGCTTGTGTGCTCCACGCAGAAGCAGAGATCTTACCTGCTTTGTTCAGTGAAGTGCTCTCAGTGCCCAGAATGGTGTTGGGCCCCTGGGATGCACTCAGGAAGTACTTGTTGAATGAATGAATTGAAGGTTCTGGTCCTGCTTGCAAGACTGGGGCTGAGGGCAAGTTCCCCGGGGCTGAATCCTGTTGCAGCTAAGCAGAGGGCCTGGAGTCACTAGGTCTGGTTTGAGTGCCCACTCAGTGACCAAGGGTGTGATCTGAGATAAGTTACTTCATCTTTCTGGTCTTTTGTTTCCTCGTTGGAAAATGGAGGTGATGACAGCACTACCCTCACAGGACTTTTGTGATGACTGATGAGCAGGACGCACAAAGAAATGCTTCCAGAGGGCCTAGCGTGCTGCAGGTGACCAGTACATGTTAGGTTGACTTGATAGGCTTGTTGTTAATAACACTAAATCTCTCAGAAAATCTCTCTGCCGTTTCACTGTAGGTATATTTTGAATTTGACCCCTGATCTGAGAGGTCCCAAAATGACCTCTCCATAGGTAAGAAGGCAGAGGATGGCTTTGCTGTAAAATATTCAGCTGTCTTCCACTTCATTTCTACCTGGCTCCTTGGATGGTTACTAAATTATACGTACAATTGTGAGACCATTGGACTGGCCATTAGGCAGTCTCCAGGTCTTGCTCCATCCCATCCAGATGGACCACCTCGGTCCTTGAGTCACGGCATTACCCTTTCCTCATTTCTTTATTTGTGAAATAAGGGGATTTCTTTTTTGGTAGAGATTTTTTCTCTTTTTAAATTTGAGTTCATAATAGTTTACATCATTGTGAAATTTCAGTTGTACGTTATTTCTTGTCAGTCACATATAAGTGCTCCCCTTCACCCCTGTGCCCACCGCCCACTCCCCTTCCCCTGGTAACCACTGAACTGTTTTCTTTGTCCATGTGCTTGTTTATATTCCACATATGAGTGAAATCATGTGGTGTTTGTCTTTCTCAGTCTGGCTTATTTTGCTAAGCATAATTCCATCCATGTTGTTGCAAATGGGACGATTTTGTCTGTTTTCTGGCTGAGTAGTATTCCATTGTATATCTATATACCACATCTTCTTTATCCAATCATCAGTTGATGGGCACTTGGATTGCTTCCATGTCTTGGCTATTGTGAAAAGTGCTGCAATGAACGTAGGGGTGCATATGTTACTTTGGATTGTTGATTTCAAGTTGCTTGGGTAGATACCCAGTAGTGGGATAGCTGGGTCATATGGTAGTTCTATTTTTAATTTTTTGAGGAATCTCCATACTGTTTTCCATAATGGCTGCGCCAGTTTGCATTGCTACCAGCAGAGTGTGAGGGTTCCCTTCTCTCCACACCCTCTCCAACATTTGTTATTTTTAGTCTTAGGGATTATAGCCATTTTAATAGGCGTAAGGTGGTATCTTAGTGTAGTTTTGATTTGCATTTCCCTGATGATTACTGATGTTGAACGTCTTTTCATGTGTTTATTGGCCATCTGCATATCTGCTTTGGAAAAATGTCTGTTCATATTCTTGATAGAGTTTGAAGAGAGCTCTGACATTTGGGGCATCGAAGTGTTGTAATAGAGATGAAACTGAAAAGGGATTTGAGTAACCAAGACCCATTAATAATTTTCAGTGAAACAAAGGGAACCAGGTGACGTCTAAAGTTCCTTTGGTGCCGACTTCTCCTGATACTGCTCTCTATGGTTTAGCCAGAAATATTTCCCCACAGGTGCTGTCCAATTGCTTGTCTCTAGCTTCTTTTTTTTTTTTTTTTTTTTTTTATTAATGTTATGATGGATTACAAGCTTGTGAAATTTCAGTTGTACATTTTTGTTAGTCATGTTGTGGGTACACCACTTCCCCCTCCGTACCCTCCCCCCACCCCCCCTTTTCCCTGGTAACCACCGATCAGATCTCCTTCTCAATATACTAATTTCCACCTATGAGTGGAGTCATATAGAGTTCGTCTTTCTCTGACTGACTTATTTCGCTTAACATAATGCCCTCGAGGTCCATCCACATTGTTGTGAATGGGCCAATTTCGTCTTTTTTTTATGGCTGAGTAGTATTCCATTGTGTATATATACCACATCTTCTTTATCCAGTCATCAGTTTCTGGGCATGTAGGCTGGTTCCACGTCTTGGCTATTGTAAATAATGCTGCGATGAACATAGGGGTGCAACGGACTCTTGAGATATCTGATATCAGGTTCTTAGGATAGATACCCAGTAATGGGATGGCTGGGTCATAGGGTATTTCTATTTTTAACTTTTTGAGAAATCTCCATACTGTTTTCCATAATGGCTGTACCAGTTTGCATTCCCACCAACAGTGTATGAGGGTTCCTCTTTCTCCACAACCTCTCCAACATTTGTCGTTCTTGGTTTTGGATGTTTTTGCCAATCTAACGGGGGTAAGGTGATATCTTAGTGTAGTTTTGATTTGCATTTCCCTGATGATTAGCGATGATGAACATCTTTTCATGTGTCTATTGGCCATATTCATATCTTCTTTTGAGAAATGTCTGTTCATGTCCTCTGCCCATTTTTTGATCGGGTTGTTTGTTTTTTTGTTGTTAAGCAGTGTGAGTTCTTTGTATATTATGGAGATTAACCCTTTGTCGGATAAGTGGCTTGTAAATATTTTTTCCCAATTAGTGAGCTGTTTTTTTGTTTCAATTCTGTTTTCCCTTGCCTTGAAGAAGCTCTTTAGTCTGATGAAGTCCCATTTGTTTATTCTTTCTATTGTTTCCCTCAACTGAGGAGTTACAGTGTCCGAAAAGATTCTTTTGAAACTGATGTCAAAGAGTGTACTGCCTATATTCTCTTCCAAAAGACTTATTGTCTCAGGCCTAATCTTTAGGTCTTTGATCCATTTTGAGTTTATTTTGGTGTGTGGTGAAAAAGAATGGTCGATTTTCAATCTTTTGCATGTGGCTGTCCAGTTTTCCCAGCACCATTTGTTGAAGAGACTTTCTTTTCTCCATTGTAGGCCCTCTGCTCCTTTGTCGAAGATTAGCTGTCTATAGATGTGTGGTTTTATCTCTGGGCTTTCAATTCTGTTCCATTGATCTGTGGACCTGTTTTTGTACCAGTACCATGCTGTTTTGATCACTGTAGCTTTGTAGTATGTTTTGAAATCGGGGATTGTGATTCCGCCGGCTTTGTTTTTCTTGCTCAAGATTGCTTTAGCAATTCGTGGTCTTTTGTTCCCCCATATGAATTTTAGGATTGTTTGTTCAATTTCTGTGAAGAATGTTCTTGGGATTCTGATTGGGATAGCATTGAATCTGTATATTGCTTTAGGTAGTATGGACATTTTAACTATGTTTATTCTTCCAATCCATGTGCAAGGAATGTTTTTCCATCTCTTTATGTCATCGCCTATTTCTTTCAAGAAAGTCTTGTAGTTTTCATTGTATAGATCCTTCACTTCCTTGGTTAAGTTTATCCCAAGGTATTTTATTCTTTTCGTTGCGATTGTGAATGGGATAGAGTTCTTGAGTTCTTTTTCTGTTAGTTTATTGTTAGTGTATAGAAATGCTACTGATTTATGCACGTTAATTTTATACCCTGCTACTTTGCTGTAGTTGTTGATTATTTCTAATAGTTTTTCTGTGGATTCTTTGGGGTTTTCTATGTATAAGATCATGTCGTCTGCAAACAACGCGAGTTTTACTTCTTCGTTACCTATTTGGATTCCTTTTATTTTTTTTTCCTGCCGAATTGCTCTGGCCAGCACCTCCAGTACTATGTTGAATAGGAGTGGTGAAAGTGGGCACCCTTGTCTTGTTCCTGTCCTCAGAGGGATGGCTTTCAGCTTTTGTCCATTGAGTATGATGTTGGCTGTGGGTCTATCATATATGGCCTTTATTATGTTGAGGTACTTTCCTTCTATACCCATTTTACTGAGGGTTTTTATCATAAATGGGTGTTGGATCTTGTCGAATGCTTTCTCTGCGTCTATTGAGATGATCATGTGGTTTTTGTTTTTCATTTTGTTGATGTAGTGTATCACGTTGATTGACTTGCGGATGTTGAACCATCCCTGTGTCCCTGGTATAAATCCCACTTGATCATGGTGTATAATCTTTTTGATGTATTGCTGTAATCGGTTTGCCAAAATTTTGTTGAGGATTTTTGCATCTATGTTCATCAGTGATATCGGCCTGTAGTTCTCCTTCTTTGTGTTGTCCTTGTCAGGTTTGGGGATCAGAGTGATGTTGGCTTCATAGAATGTGTTAGGGAGTTCTCCATCTTTCTCAATTTTCTGGAACAGTTTGAGGAGAATAGGTATTAAGTCTTCTTTGAATGTTTGGTAGAATTCTCCAGAGAAGCCGTCTGGTCCTGGACTCTTTTTTTGGGGAGGTTTTTGATTACTGTTTCTATTTCCTTACTTGTGATTGGTCTATTCAGATTCTCCATTTCTTCCTGATTCAGTTTGGGGAGATTGTAGGAGTCTAGGAATTTGTCCATTTCTTCCAAGTTGTTCAATTTGTTGGCATATAGTTTTTCATAGTATTCTCTTATGATCTCTTGTATTTCATTGGTATCTGTTGTGATTTCTCCTCTGTCATTCCTGATTTTATTAATTTGCGCTTTCTCTCTTCTTTTCTTGGTGAGTCTGGCTAGGGGTTTGTCAATTTTGTTAATTCTTTCGAAGAACCAACTCTTTGTTTCATTGATCCTTTCTATTGTCTTTTTTGTTTCAATATCGTTTATTTCTGCTCTTATTTTTATTATTTCCCTCCTTCTACTGACTCTGGGCTTTGTTTGTTCTTCTTTTTCTAGTTCCGTTAGGTGTCGTTTGAGGTTGCTTACGTGAGGTGCTTTACTTTTTCTTGTTTAGTGAGGTGAGCCTGTATTGCGATGAATTTCCCTCTTAGGACTGATTTTGCTGCATCCCAAATGATTTGGTATGTCGTGTTCTCATTTTCATTTGTCTCCAGATAATATTTGATTTCTTCTTTAATTTCTTCAATGATCCATTGTTTGTTGAGAAGCGTGTTGTTTAGTCTCCACATTTTTGCACCTTTCTCTGCTTTTTTCTTGTAGTTGATTTCTAGTTTAATAGCGTTATGATCAGAAAAGATGCTTGATATTATTTCAACTCTCTTGTATTTATTGATGTTTGCTTTGGTTCCCAAAATATGGTCAATCCTTGAGAATGTTCCATGTGCACTTGAGAAGAATGTGTAACCTGCTGTTTTTGGATGAAGTGTTCTATATATATCTATTAAGTCCATCTGGTCTAATTTTTCATTTAATTCTATTATTTCCTTGTTGATTTTCTGTCTGGATGTTCTGTCCATTGGTGTTAATGGTGTGTTGAGGTCCCCTACTATTATTGTATTGTTGTTGATGTCTTCTTTTAGTTCTATTAAGAGTTGCTTTACAAATTTTGGTGCTCCTGTGTTGGGTGCGTATATATTTATAAATGTTATGTCTTCTTGGTGGAGAGTCCCTTTTATCATTATATACTGTCCCTCTTTATCTTTCTTTATCTGTTTTGCTTTGAAATCTACCTTGTCTGATATTAGTATAGCGACACCTGCTTTCTTTTGTTCATTATTAGCTTGGAGTATTGTTCTCCATCCCTTCACTCTGAGTCTGTGTTTGTCTTTGGGGCTGAGGTGTGTTTCCTGGAGGCAGCATATTGTTGGATCTTGTTCTTTGATCCATCCTGCCACTCTGTGTCTTTTGATTGGGGAGTTCAATCCATTTACATTTAGAGTGATTATTGAGACGTGGGGGCCTACCACTCCCATTTTGTGTCTTGTTTTCCGGTTTTCTTCAGTTTCCTTTGTTTCTCGTCCCATGGTTTAATCTGTTCTGATGTAGAGCTGCTACTCTCTGTTGTTGTCCTTCTACTTATCTCCTCTGCTCTTGGTTTTGTAGCCCCTTTCCTTTTTTGGATTTTTCAGGAATGAGGGTTTTCCTGAGGATTTCCTGAAGAGGAGGTTTTGTGGCAATGAACTCCCTTAATTTTTGTTTATCTGGGAAAGTTTTTATTTCTCCATCGTATTTGAAGGATATTTTCGCTGGGTAGAGAATTCTCGGCTGTAGATTTTTGTCCTTCAGATTTTTGAATATATCATTCCACTCTCTTCTAGCCTGTAAAGTTTCTGCTGAGAAATCTGCTGATAGCCTGATGGGGGTTCCTTTGTAGGTTAGTTTCTTTTGCCTGGCTGTCCTTAATATTTTCTCCTTGTCGTTGACTTTTGCTAGCTTCACTACTATATGCTGTGGAGTTGGTCTTCTTGCATTGATAAAGTTTGGAGATCTATTGGCTTCTGTCACCTGAAGATCCATCTCCCTCACCAGATTTGGGAAGTTCTCAGCCATTATTTCTTTGAATAGGTTTTCTGCCCCTTTCTCCTTCTCTTCTCCCTCTGGTATACCTATAATCCTTACGTTGCATCTCCTAATTGTGTCTGATAATTCTCGGAGAGTTTCTTCATTTCTTTTAAGTCTTGCTTCTCTCTCCTCCTCTGCCTGCAACAATTCTATATTGCCATCTTCCAAATTGCTAATTCTTTCCTCCATATTATCAGCCCTACTGTTCAGAGCATCTAGATTTTTCTTAATCTCCTCTATTGTGTTCTTCATTTCCAATATTTCTGTTTGGTTCTTCTTTATCGTATCAAACTCTTTTGTGACATAGCTCCTGAACTCGTTGAGTTGTCGGTCAGAATTCTCTCTTAACTCATTGAGAATCTTAATGATGGCTGTTTTGAAGTCATCGTCATTTAGGTTATATATCTCATTTTCTTTGGGATTGTTTTCTGTGTATTTGTTGCTTTCTTTCTGTTCTGGAGATTTAATGTATTTTTTCATATTGCTTGATGTTGTTGATTTGTGCCTCCGCATGGAGATAGAGTTTAGTTGCTCCTTTCACTTGTTTCAGCTGCTGCGGTGGGAGGAGCAGCTGTTTATATTTCACCAACCAGGAACCCTGTCCGTAGTTGCTAACTGGGCCTGGGCCCCTCTTCGTAGCCACAGTGGCCCTTTGGATTCCCTCCTCTGCCGTGGGGGCCGTCACAGGGGGGCTTCAGGCTGCAGGTGCCTACTGTTGCAGCCCACCTAGATGTGCTCTCTCCTTGGGGTCTGCAACGGTGTTATGGGCTTTTCCAGCGGCCAGGGGTGGGATCACTTATATTTGTCGCTCCGTTGCTGTCGGCACCCACCAAATCTCACTTATCCTCTATGGGTCGCAGGAGAGCTATTGGCATCTTCTACAGTCTGTGGTTAGTACACCTAGCTATGCTGCTTTTGCCCTGGGGTCTTCCAGCCTTGTGGCTGGTGGCTGGGTGCCTTCTACTGGTGCTGTGCAGAGGCTTTCCCTAAGGCTGCTGTGAGCCTGTAGGGTTTCCCCCTAGGCTACTAAGCTGGATCTCTGGAACTCTCTCCAGCCCCAGTCCTCTCTGAATTCTCCGGCAATCCCTAGCCTCACGGGGTGGGCAACGGCAGCTGGGGGTCGCCCCGCCCTCTGGGATTCTCTCCGGGCCTCTCCCGGAGCCGTGAATGCTCAGCGTGGCCCCTCTGCTAAGGGCAGACAGAGAGTTTTGTCTGCTGCCCGGGCGGAGCTCCGGCGCTTCCCCTCCGGGTCGCAGAACCAGCCTTTGAAAGTTCCCCCCGCCCCGGTCCTCTCCGAGATCTCCGGCAATCCCTAGACCCATGGGGCGGGCAACGGCAGCTGGGGGTCGCCCCGCCCTCAGGGCTTCTCTCCGGGCCTCTGCCGGGAGCCGTGAATGCTCAGCGTGGCCCCTCTGCTAACGGCAGACAGAAAGTTTTGTCTGCTGCCCGGGCGGAGCTCCGGCGCTTCCCCTCCGGGTCGCAGAACCGGCCTTTGAAAATTCCCCCGGCCCCGGTCCTCTCCGAGATCTCCGGCAATCCCTAGTCCCACGGGGCGGGCAACGGCAGCTGGGAGATCTCCGTGCCCTCCGTGTCTCTCTCTGGGACCCTCCGGGCGCCCCGAGCACCAGGCTGGGTCTCCCTGCCAATGGCGGGGAGAGACTCTCCCCACGGGCTCAGGTGTGCAACTCCAAAGTTTCCCTCTGCGTTTAGGAGTAATTGCAGGGGGTTTAGGTAGGGTTCTGGTCACCTGTTTCCACCGTCGCTCCTCTGTTGTGTTCTCGCTCCTGCCCTAGATGTGTGTGGATCCTCTGGGGGCGTCCGTTGGAAGAAAGCCGCTTGCGGGTACTAGGCTGCCCGTCGGGGTCGGAGAGTTTTCACCTATTTCCACATCCTCCCGGAGGAAAGTCCATCCGCCTTCCGATGTATAGTCGCGTGGGTGTCTCAGACGTCCTGAGATGCTGTCTGGATATCCTTTGTCAAGCGATAAGTGTCCAAATAATTGTAGACTCAAAGGGCGAGAGACAAAGAGGACTACTCATGGCGCCATCTTGGCTCTTCGCCCGCTTGTCTCTAGCTTCTGCTTGCTGTTGTGCTTGCCAGATTTACTTGTGTCTCCTGAGGTCATCTGGGCCAGATTCTCCTTTGGCCTCGGGAAGGTCTTTCCATGAAGCATCCCAGACCAATGGGCTTAGCTTTGGTTCTCTAGCTTCAGTGTTTCCCCTCTGTGCAGTTTCCCCTCTGTGCAGGAGAGCTGGTGCCCAGCAGGCCTGCTCTTCTTGGTCCAGGAGGGTTGGGATGTGCAGGTGCGGCGACGGGAGCTGCAAGAAAATGAGCATGTCAGAGTGAACCCTATTCTCTCTCCCATCCCTTCCGCACAGAGGAACTAATTCAGGGCCCGGGAAGATAGGACCAGACAATTATATTCTGAGTATGCATTTATTAATGAAGGGAGCAGGCGGTAGAAGAGAGTGTAATGACATCATAGTGTGTCTGATCTAATTATGCTAATAGATTTTTTACGGCTCATCACAGGGAATCCCAGTTGGGCCTGTGTCAGGAGCTCCCCAGAGGATCTGGAGAGGCTGTTGGGAGAACATTCCAAGACCTATGGAGTTGAGAAGCTCCTCTTGCTGTTCCAGGCCACCGTCTGCCCCATCCTGTGGAATGGCCAGGGAGGTGTCGCCCTGGGAGTTGGGAAAAGCCCCACAAAGGGAGCAGGCCCGGTAGGAGCCAGGTGTGGAGAGCTGGGGGCTGCCGGAGCTTGTGGTTCCACAGAAGCAGCAGAGCCTGGGGTGGGTGGGGGTGCTGGGGAGGGGGTGTGCTTGGCACTGCCCCTCTGCTGACAGGAACTGCAACCTAACCGAAAACCAGCAGACAGTACGACGAGGGGCCTCAGTGTCAACTTGCCCACCTGCCACCACCTCCTCCTCTGGCTCTCTTCCTACTCATAAACTGTAGAGCACAGTTTTAACCCTCACAGGGCTCGGTGCTTTAGCTGGAGGATAATCCAGTTCTACGCTTATGTCTTCAATTCCTATCACTCTTTCCTTCTTCCCAGCTCTCCTCCTTCTCTTATCCCAAATGTGTGTGTATTTTCATGTCTGGGCTAGACTCAATTTATAGCTGGTCAGGTAGCATATTGTTTATTTAAGGCAGTCTGAGAAACTCAGAAACCCAAATAATCCTACTCTCACCTCACCAGCTGTCTCAAATTCCACTCTTCATTTTTTTGTTTTTTTTTTGGTTTAAATCATAGATTTATGTTAAGGGGCTGTTTTTCATGGGCATGTAAAAAAGTGTAGTGCTGAAGCTATTATCCATCATATCCATCAGGGGGAATAGTTTCCAGAACCTTTCTTGAGGGGGGGTCATTGAAGGTGGTAGGGAGAAAGGATGCTGAGAGCCTTGAAGGGGGGAATGGGAGGCCTCTAAAACAGAAGAAGGAGAATGAACAGTGAGACTTGGGTGGCCACATGGTCATGTTTTTCCCAGAGCTTCCCAGGACTATGTCTCCAATGGTCACTTGTAGGACACACCAGTATATTCCTCTGTCTTTGTGAAGGCTGAGTCTGCCCTTCTCCAGAGGGCATGCCTTTGGACAGAACACCAGCAGTGCCTGGCCATCCTCGTGTCTCTGTGCTCCAGCAGAGGGTGAGCTCCAGGAGGTCAGGGCCATGTCTCACAGTATGTGGCACAGAGCAGTACTCAGAAACAATATTTGCTGACTTCAGGGCAGGCCGAGTGAGTCTCAGAAGACTAACGAGAACGGGGATGGAGCAGTGGGATGTGAAGATGTCAGGTCAGAGTCCCGGCAGAGTTTCTGGATTCAAGTTTGAAGACCACAGTGTGTATTTCCACAGGAGCACTGGGCACTGTATACTACTGAAATAATAGACTCAGAATTTAGAGCTAAGAGCAATTGCTGGCTATTTTAGGTTTATTTTGCTGCCCTAACAAATCATCACAAACTTACTGGCTTAAAACGCAAATTCATTATCTGACAGTTCTGTCGATCAGAAGTCCAACATGGGTCTCACAGAGCTAAAATGAGGTGTCAGCAGGCTGTGTTCCTTGCTGGATTTCCTTGCCTTTGTGAGCCTCTAGAGTTCTTGGCTCACTGCTCCCTTCTTCTATCTGCAAAGCTAGCCACGTTTTCTCTCTCTGACCCTTCTTCCGGCATCATGTCTCCCTTTCTGACCACAGTAGGGAAGGGTTCCTCTGCTTTTAAGGGCTCCTGTCATTAGATTGGGCCTATGCAGATAATCTGGGATAATCTCCCCATTTCAAGGTCCTTAACCTTCCTTACATCTGCAAAATCTCTGCACCACGTAAGGTGAATATTTATAGAATTGGGGGGTTGGGACATGAACATCTTTGGAGTGGTTCTTCTGGCACCCCCCTGGCAGCACATGGACAAGCCTCTACAGCCCCTAAGAATGAGCTGCAGTGAAGGCCTGGTCCTCACAGAGCAGGGACTGGGGATGGGGGTCTGTGAGGGGGCTGCACTGACTTAGCGTGACATTGCTATGCGGGAACTTTCTTGCTGGCTTTGGGCAGAGTAGAAGACATGGCTAGGTGCTCATCAAACCCATTTCTTCCTCCTGGGAGCACAGGTGAGCTCATAAGTTTTCCTCACAGTTATGTGGGGCCACGTGACTGAGTTGTGACCAACAGAGTGTAGGTAGGAGTGAAGTTTGCTACTTCCAGGCCCATCACGAGACCAACCACATGCTCTCCATGCTGGGAGGATGCAAAGGATCTGGGAGGAGGACTGCTGAGAAGGGGCAATGGGAAATAAACTGGGTAGAAGGAGCCTGAGTTGGAGCAGTGGCCTCTCCTCCACCCCCACATGCATCAGATGCGATGTGAGTAATAAATAAGACTTTAAAGTGCTACGCTGTTGAATTTTGGGATTTTTTTGTCACAGCTAGATTACCCTGAATAATATAGAAATTGGTCCCAGAAGTGGGTGCTTCCATGCTAAAAAGTTTAAAATATGGGACATTGACGTAACAGGTGGCGAAGTAACGTGCTGGATGCTGGAGGGCTGAAAAGCCCCCTGGTGTGGCTGTGGCAAAGCATTTGAGAGAACTTCACAGGATAATTTGGAAGGGAGACTAGGTGCCTTCTGAGATTTCAGCTTTAGGAGAAGTGTTTGGAAAATAGAGCATCCACAGTATGTTTATGAGTGGTGGGCTTCTATTGGCTGCCTTTGGCAAGGTATTGCAAGCAAAAGGAAGCTAGGAAAGAATCAGGTGACTTGCAAGAAAAATAAAAGGGAATGGAAAAAATACAGAAATTTGGGGCATCAAACACATTCCAGCTATTATTGCTGTGTAACAAATTACTCCAAAACTTAGTGATACAAGTCATTTATTATTCTCATAGATTCAGACAAGACATAGCAGGGACATCTTGTCTCTGCTCTGTAATGTTTGGGCTTCAGCTGGAAGACTTGAATCCTGGGCAGACTCATTCACTCATGAGTCTGGCGGGCTGGGGTGCTCAGAGCTTCTCCTCATAGGCCTTTCCATTTAATTTCCCCACGTGGGTTAGTTGAGCTTCCTCACAGCATGGTGACTGGGTTGCCAGGCAGAAGCTGTATCACCTTTATGACATAGCCTCAGAGGTCATGCAGTGTCACTTCTGCCTCATGCTATTTATTGTCACCGAGTCACTAAGGCCAGCCTGCACTTAGAGGGAGGGGACTCAGACTCCACCTCACGATGGGCTGAATGTCAAGGTTCTGGGAGAACATGTGCAACTGGGAAAATTGCTATGGCCGTGGCCATAGTTTAGAAAACACAATCTGTGACAAAGGGTTTGGAAAAGCTGATTGCCTCCTAAACAGTACGAGATGTGATTGGGAAAGTTTGTGAGAGACAGGGACCCATCAAAGCTTTTCACTTGAATCAAGTAACTTGGTCCTATAAGAAGAAACTAGGGTGGGGGGTGGCTGTCCCTTCAAGTCTCTTGTGCCCTGTAGCCTCCAGGGAGCTGCTGAGAGGTAGGAAAGAAACAAAGACATCAAGGATGTTTTAGAATTACGTCTAGGAAAGAACCTTGGATGTGTTTTATTTTTTTTTGCAAATGGATCTGACTGGAAGTAAACGGATCAGAACACAACTAAGTTTTTGAGGTATTTGTATTACAAAAAGCAAGTGATAGAGCAAGCGAAAAATCATGAGCCTCAAGTCTGCCATTTGGCAGGAAGCAGCAGGGAATGTCTCCAAGAATCTGAGGATCTAGTGAATGTGTAGCTGAGGAGGAGGATAGGCTGGGAACAGGCCCCCAGTGGGCAGAGGTGGGGGTCATGGATGCCTGCCAAGCTGTTTATTAGACCTGCTGCAAACTCGCCTCCTTCCCACTTTTTTCTCCCAAATGGAGTGTTTAATATATGTTTTGTGGTTATTGTCGTTAGTTCATCCCTGTCCCAGTATTGTAAGTTGGGTTTGTGGGTGGTAAATAACTTATCTTTATTTTATAGGCCACCACTCAAAGAGCCAGATCCAGGCCAGATGGAGAGGCTGGTACTTTGCTGGTCTCCCTTGGAAGGGACTTTTTGTGTTCTACGCATGGGAGGAAGAGTGGAACAGAAAGGTGGGCTGTGGCACAGACTGGCTACTGCTCAGTAAAGCCTTTTCCTCGTCTTAGTGGCTTGTGGCTAGGCTACATTTTCTTGCCTGCCTTACAGTTAGTGTCGCCATGTGACGATGCTGTGGCCAGGAGGCTTGGGTAGAAGTGATGTATACCACTTGTAGCTTCACCACTAACCCTTCTTTTCGTTGCCTGCCAGCTGGGATCAGAAGGTCTGCAAAGCCATGCAAGTAGGGGCCCTACAGATGGGAGGAGCTCCACTCTCTGAATGACCATAAGCAGCATTGCCTCTTCTGGCCCCACCCCTACCATCCTCATTGGTTCACTGTAGACTGGGATGTGAGCAAGAAATAAGCCTTTGGGGTTTTGTAAATAACAATTAGTCTACCCTGGCTAATACAGGCTGTTTTCCTGGCATATCCTTTGAAGAAACAGTAAATAGCATTTGTAAGTCAGTCCGTTCCTCTAATGGACTGACACATCAATTCCCGGCCTCTCCCACTCCTGCCAGCCATGGCTGCTTACTTCAAGGGTATACAGATGACATAAACTGAGTCAGCCAGATGCTCTACCTTGGGCATTTGGATTGGGAGTTTAGTAGGATGTCTTATGCATTTGGGTGACAGGGGTTCAGTAGAGAAGCTGTTGGTAGTTGCTGTGCACAGAGAAGGGGACTGCACTACAGAGGGAAGACAGTACATGGTGCAGGGAGCTGAGACAGGGCACTGTGTGCCTGGCAGAGTTGGGGAGCTGGTGCTGGCCCCTCCTGTCCCAGCTGTCCTTTCCTGGGCTCTGTGAGAGATTCCTGATTCATGTAATAAATTCTTTTTGACTGAATCTAGTTTTAGTGAGTTTCATCTATAGTGAACGATTGTTGACTGAGACAGAGGCAACCTGGAAGAGTGGTCATGGTATTTCAGGTGGAGAGAGCAGGTTACAAAATAGATTGTGCATTATGATCGTGAACTTGACAGTAGTTATATATGAATATATAGGGAACATAGAATATACACCGACATATAAACAATGGTTCTCTCAGAAAGGGGGGCAGTACAGGTAATTTTTAAACTTTCTTGTGCTTTTGGTATTTAAAATTTTATATTGTCAGCTCTGGACCCTGCAAGTTCTACTCTCTGCTCTGATTGGCTCTTCTGAAGGTAGCTAGCCAGATTGGAAGGCTGGCTTGTACCCTTGGGGCCTCTTGAACCTTTCAGCTCTTGATCCAGACTGTCCTGTCTGGCCTGGCCACTTCTTCTTCCCAGGAGTCACTTGCCTTGGATTTGTTTCATTCTCAGAGCAGAGACAACGGTCTTACTTTGGCCGTATGAATGTCCCCTCTCCTTCCTACTTGACTCTTAGAAGCTTGATATTTGAGAGCTCTAGTAGTCAGTCACATTGCAAAGGCAGCACAGCTCAAACTCAGAGCAAGTAGAAGATCCAGGCCCTGAGAAACAGGCCCTCTCCTGGCCGGTGGCCCGGAGGTCCCAGCCAGACTCTCTCCTGAAAGGACGGGAGTGGTTTTCTTGCTTCACAGGATTTAGAATGTTTGCCAAAGTGGAATTGTCCCAGCTCCATGTACAATGCTGTTGGTTGAAACTCATATTTTGAAAAGGCTGATGAAACTGTCATCTTATTGTTGTTTTAATTATCATTCTTATTTCGCTTTGCGGCAATGTTCTCTCCCCCCTGCAGGAATGTTAGCCCAAACATAGCTGCATCCTCTGGTTAGCATGGGAGGGGGGGCCAGAAGGAGTGAAACAGACTGCAGGCAGGGAAGGAGCTTGCCTCCTGCAGTCTGTGTGGCCCTGGATTGGAGAACTGTCTCCGTCATTAGGATGCATGGACAGCCCCTGAGCAGGAGCACTGTCCCTTGTGGGAAAGTACAGCTGACCAGTGCTCCAGAGGCCACAGTATCCATCCTCAGAGAGAATTGTCCTCAAGGGGAGGTAGAGATGTGTTTTCAGTCTTCTTTTTGGGGAGACAGGGGATTTATTTAGGAAATTAGAAGTTGCAGCTACATAGGAATCCATAGTTCACAGTCACTGAAGCATGATTCAGAAATGACTTTGTTGCTTTAAATGATATTGCTGTTTACACATGAGGCAGAGTGTATAATTCATGAGGATCTTGTATCACTGGGAGTAAGGATCAGCAAACACAGCTTTCCCGTTCTCGTAGCTGCAGGTCCTGGTGGCGCACTGCCTCGCCTGACTAGGGCAGGTCTTTGCAGTCACAGGCATTTTGTGATGAGCATGGCAGCTCTCACAAACCACAAATGTCATTGATAACAATTATTGGCCTCAACAAACCTGTCCCCACTCCTGTTCCTACCCCAGGGAACCAAGGCTCTAAGAAGTTAAGTGTTTTGTGTAAGGTCACAAATTAGGGGCCTTGCAGTAAAACTCACGACTGCCTGGCTCCAAGGCTCAGGCTTTATTTCTCTGAACACAGGAATAATGGAACCAAAAACCACAATGGCACAACACAACATCTTGTTGCTTCAAGGGTAAGAGAGACAGCCTTCTCCCCCTGCATGGTGGCAGGTGTTTTCGTTCTCTGGGTTCCTGGTTTCCCTCGGACTTACCTCAACAGACTGTGAAACTGTGACATCATGAGGAGAGACACATCACTGAAGGGGATGCAAATCTTCCGAAGCTTTGCCTTCTTGTTTTGATGTAACAGCATTGGGTGGGGCTTTGCTAGGGAGATCCTGGGTTAGCGGGTACTGATGGCTGTCAGAGTTTGTGCCCTGGGACTGCTGGAGAAAACATTGTCTAATTGTCCGTATGGAGAGGGATTTGGGCAAAGGCCTTGCATTTTGTCCTGTGGAGTGTCTGCTCAGCATTTACCCTCACGCTCGTTTGGTCAGTCTCTTGTCCTTCTGATTCTCCCTCTCCTTGCAATTCCCCGCATTCTCCTGTTGCGAGGCGAGACACAGTCGCACATGCTCTGTTTTCAGAGCACAGAGGGCTATGTGCTGAAGGCTCTCTTCAGCCTCTCTTCATGGATCTTTTGAAATTTCATTGTTTCATCACAGGCTGGAATCCAGTGAATCCTTTACAATTAGGTTTCTTTGAATAAGAGATGAGGAGAAACGCCTGTATCATAACATCCACTTGCAAATATCACTTATTAATCTGACAAGCCAGGAGGATTTAGGGCTTTCTGAGTCAGAGACAGAGAAGCTGAACATTTACAGTCTCTAAAGCTCAGGAATGGGGCCCAGCAGTCCAACAGGATCACTTCCTTGCTGTGTAAATTCCTGTCTTACCCGAAGGTCCTTCTCAGAGAGGGCGGAGGCCTCTGTCAAAAGCAGGCCCAGGATGGCAGCTGTCCCAGGCCTGGCTCCATTCCCTTCCCTCCCCTGCTCCTCCTTTCTTGTAGGCATTTCTGTGGGGCTGGGGCCTCGTGGGACTTATCAGGTGCACCTCATTCACTGGGCTCCACTGTATGAGATGGGTCTCAGCTGGAGGCAGCAAGTGTAAGGGGGAAAAAAGGGCTGATTGAATTTGGTTTGGGACCAGCTCCAAGTCCTGCAAGGCTTGCAAATGTTTGGGGGGTGATTTCCATATCCCTCTAAAGTTGCTTGTCTTTCTCCCAAAGGCAAAGGCTGCTGCCAAGAGTGGAGGACTTCAAGCTGGAGACGGCCCTAAAGATGGGGAAATGAAGTAAACTCCATTTCTGGAGCCCTCGGGGTGTGTGTGTGTGTGTGTGTGTGATAGTCTTTGGCTCCTTGCTCTTTCCCTATAATAGAGATCACAGTGCCGAGGAGAAGCCGAGGCTTTGCTATGCATTTAGCCAGCGACAGAGGCACAGTGTGACACCCGGAGAGGAGATCCTTGGAAGAAAATGGAATGTTGTAAAGTGTGAATCTTGGATACTGTGGAAGGACATGCAGGGTAGGGTTGGTGACGAGTTTAGAATGACCCTCAGTGAAACTATGCAAGTGAGGAAATTAAGCAGGAGGAACGTGGATGAATACATTGGAGGTTGGATCTGTTGGAATCTTTTTAGGCAAGTAACCAGCTGGCTCTGTACCACGTAGTTTCTAGGTTGTGGATGGAGATAACGATCCTTTTGGAACTCTCTAGTTAGTGATCCTATAGAGGAAGCAGATAGCAAGATGAATAAGCTGTTGTCCTTGTCCTTGAGGAGCTCACTGCTGAGCTGGGGAGACAGGTGCGAAGCTGGGAGGAGCCTGTGATGTGTGGTGTGTGCTTTTGGTGGGTGGAAGATTAGCTGACTTCTGAGGCCCTTTTCAATTCTAAGGTTCTGAATTTCTACAAAGCCAAGTCAGTCAAATCATTCATTCATTCATTTCTTTATTCAGCAGTTATGTATTAAGCATGTTTAATAATCCACACCCTGGGATATAGTGAGAAAGAAGACCGAAATGCTGTGCACATATGGAGCTTAGAGCTCTAACAGATGTTGAAGAGACAGTTGCAAGGGCATTTGGTTGAAGGAACAATATATATGACGCAGACTTAGGCAGACCCTCCCCTCGAGGGGTGTAGGTGTTGCTTCTCAGAGCAAGTGATGTTTAATCGATACCTGGCAGGTGATTGGCTAGATGACAGTGGCTGAGGGAAAGGGGACAAGAAGATCTTTCCTCGATGCAGGTGTGCAAGCATGCAGCTCCTGACATGAGG
This sequence comes from Equus quagga, assembly GCF_021613505.1. NCBI lineage: Eukaryota > Metazoa > Chordata > Mammalia > Perissodactyla > Equidae > Equus > Equus quagga. The sequence continues at coordinate 81,813,725 of NC_060280.1, read as the reverse complement.
AAGAAAGTGACATTTGCAAGGATCCTAGATGTGGCCAGGTGCCTGGAAGTGGAATGTTAGGGAGGAGTGAAGATGGAGTTAGATAGGAAGGGAAGCAGAAGCTGACTTATGTCTGGCTTTTCCATGAGTTATCTTTATCTTGACAAATGAATGGCCATCAATAGGATACATGGGAGCATATGAGGAAGCCATTTGGTGTAAACCTAATTTGGCCTGACCTTGTTTTTCCGAAAGGGCCTGACATGGCCATTGAGCATGCGTTGTATATCTGCTTTAAACATTTCCTATATCCCAAAGGCGAGAACAAAGACCCTTAAGACAAAGGTGCAACTTCCCCCACACTGGCATTTCCTGAAGGATAAGTATCTCTCCCTAGGCTAGGAACTGGTTGCTGTGCTCACCCTGTGACCACCCAGCTAGAGACGACAGATGGGCTACCTGTTGTGTCGACCAATAGCTGTGCAGACAGGGCAATCTCGTGACTATTGTAAAAGGGACATTTCCATCATATGTAATACGTGCTCTCTGACTGTATATAACCACTCTGTATACCTCCACTTCTTTGCTGCCCTTCCTTCCTTGGGGAAGGAAGGCCCCAGGCTAAGCTAGTTCTCAGATCTGGCTCATAATAAACTCACCCCAATTTTCACTTATAGATTGGTTATGGATTATTTTCCTCGACAGTACTAAGGAGGGGAAATGATTAAAGGTTGTAAGAAGGGCACTGTGAATCTATTGGCTTTAGATCAAAAGTCCTTCCTCCTCAGAGAAGCCTTTCCCAACTGCCTCAGTTTACATTAGGTTTCCCTGGTTAGACAGTTTCAAAGAACACGGATCTTTTCCTTCAGAGCACTTATCCAACTTATAATTAAAATGACTTCCATGTCTATTTGTAATGGCTATCACACTCCTGAAAATGCAAGGCTCATCCTGACTTTTCTAACCAGTCTATATCCAGTGCTTATCACAGTGGTGGGCGCATTGTGAAATGTAATAGACTGTGACTGGATGAATACATGAGTCACACTGATAGTGTTTAGGGACTCCTTTACCTGCATTGTGGGCAACTTTTGTGAAAGACTAGGTGAGAAAAAGGTGGGTTAAAATAGGTGGGAGGTGGCAGTGACAAAGAGAAAGAAATGGACAAACATTGAGAAGCACCCTGGTGGGTAGAAACAACAGGATGTTGTGATGGGTTAGATGAGAGGAAGGAGAGAAGGGTTGCCCAGGTTTCTGGCCAGAGCCACTAGAGGAATAGTGGTGTCCTTTATTGAGATAAGAGTCCAAGAAGAGGAGCCTCATGAGTGGCTTGGGGGTGGAGATGAGGAGTTCAGTCAGGCCTGGCTTCCCCAAAGGTCAGCTGTAGTGTCATGGCTGACTTCTTCCTCGCTGCGGGTGAGAAGTCTCTCCACAAGATGAGTGGTTTCCCTGTCCCTGTCCCCTGTACAATGCTACTTTCCCTCTGGCTCTCAGTGTTCACTGAGTCTGTTGTCCATGCAAAGAATCTGATGTGAAGAATTCTCTTTTTCCAACTTCTCACGTGGCCCCTCAAGAAGTAGTGTGGGAAGACAACAAAACAGCTTCAGCCTCATGCACATTCTTTATTCCTGAGCAGCCTTTTGTTCCTCCTCACTTAAACTAGGATGATGGACTTGACAGGGAAGTTTGCGTGCTTTAGCCAACCACTCTTGAGATCCCGTCTTGCCCACGAGCCCTAAAAGGGATCCCTATTGATGATAATACTTCTTTTCTCTTAGCTGAGGCTGGTTGAATTAGAAGCAGACACTTGATTCATGGCCAGCTGACCATAGCAGTTGTCAATCAGATTCTCTCAGGAATTTGAACTGAGAGACACAGAGAAGTGGTCAGTGTAAATATTTGCTCTGAAAAGTTATGTAGGCTTGCAACTGTGGTGTTTTGAGGGAGCAGGAGAATATAATGAGTAGATGACCCATGGTGAAGAGACAGAAGAAGAAAATAGATACATAAAGTAGAGAGGAAAGTCTAGTTGGAGGAAGGGAGAGAAGAGACTAATTTCCAATTCTTAGGAAATCCAGCTATACTCCACTTCAGTGAGATTGGAGGGATCTTATTTCTTTTCTCCTCACCTGTCAACTGCAGCCAATAGAGAATGGGAATTTCTTCATTATCCCAGTGTAGAGCAAGCTGGGGATGAAGTCTCCATTATTTGTTTTTATCTGTTTACTTTTAAAAAATACTTAAAACAATTATGACATGTTTTGGATACAGAGTTAAATAAACAGAATAATAAAGAATGTTTATGTACTCACCAACTACATTTACCAAATCTTTTTCTTTTCTGTCATTGTATTCTGTTTTTCTTTTTCCTGTTTTTCACTGAGGTAACTTTGGTTTATGACATTATTTAGATTTCAGTTGTACATCATTATAATTCTACTTTTGTATACATTACATCATGTTCACCACCAAAACTCTAGTTTCCATCTGTCACCTTAAAAATGACCCCCTTTACCCATTTCACTCTCCCCTATACCTCCCTTCCCCTTTGGTAACTACCAATCTCTTCTCTGTATCTATGTGTTTGTTTGAATCTTCCACATATGAGTGAAATCATATGGTATTTATCTTACTCTGTCTGATTTATTTCACTTAGCATAATACCCTCAAATTCCATCCGTGTTGTCACCAATGGCAAAATTTCATCTTTTTTATGGGTGGGTAATATTCCACTGTGTGTATACCACATCGTCTTTATCCGTTCATCTGCTGATGTCCACTTAGGTTGATTCTGTGTCTTGGCTATTGTAAATAATGCTGCAATGAATGAATAATGGGTACATATATATTTTTGAAGTAGTGTTTTCATTTTCTTTGGATAAATACCCAAAAGTGGAATAGTTGGATCATACGGTAGTTCTATTCTTAATTTTTTGAGGGTACTCCATACTACTTTCCATAGTGGCTGCATCAGTTTGCATTTCCACCAGCAGTGTACAAGGGGTCCTTTTCCTCTATACCTCCTCCAACACTTGTTATTTCTTGTCTTTTTAGTAATAGCCATTCTGATGGGTATGAGGTGATATCTTATTGTGGTTTTAATTTGCATTTCCCTAATAATTAGTGATGTTGAAGACCTTTTCATGTGCCTGTTGGATATCTGTATATATTCTTTGGAAAAATATCTTTTCAGATCCTTTGACCTCTTTTTAATCAAGTTGTTTGTTTTTTGTTGTTGAGTTGTATGAATTCTTTATATATTGGATATTAACCCCTTATTAGATGTATGATTTGCAAATATCTTCTACCAGTTGATAGGTCGTCTTTTCATTTTGTTGATGGTTTCCTTTGCTGTGCAGAAGCTTTTTAGTTTGATGTAGTCCCATTTGTTTATTTTTTCTTTTGTTTCCCTTACCTGAGAAGGTATATTCAGAGAGATACTGCTAAGACCGATGTCAAAGAGTATACTGCCTATATTTTCTTCTAGGAGTTTTATGGTTTCAGGTCTTACATTCAAGCCTTTAATCCATTTTGAGTTAATTTTTGTGTATTGTGCAGGATAATGGTCTACTTTCATTCTTTTGCATGTGGCTGTCCAGTTATCCCAACACCATTTATTGAAGAGACTTTCCTTTCTCTGTTGTATCTTCTTGGCTCCTTTGTCAAAAATTAGCTGTCCATATTTGTGTGGGTTTATTTCTGGCCTCTCAATTCTGTACCATTGATCCGTGTCTGTTTTTCTGCCAGTATCATGCTGTTTCGATTACTATAGCTTGGTAGTATACTTGAAATCAGGGAGTGTGATGCCTCCAGCTTTGTTCTTTTTCCTCAGGGTTGCTTTTTCAGGTCTTTTGTTGTTCTGTGTAAATTTTAGGATTCTTTGTTCTATTTTTGTGAAAAATATTGTCAGCATTTTGATAGGGATTGCATTGAATCTGTAGATTGCTTTAGGTAATATGGACATTTTAACTATGTTAATTCTTCCAGTCCATGAGCATGGAATATCTTTCTATTTCTTTGTGTCTTCAATTTCTTCTTTGATTTTTTTCAATAATGTCTTGTAGTGTACAGTTTACAGATCTTTCACTTCCTGGGTTAAATTTATTTCTAGGTATTTTATTCTTTTTGTCATGATTGTAAATGGGATTATTTTCTTGATTTTTCTTACTTCCAGTTCATTGTTAGTGTATAGAAATGCAATTAATTTTTGTATGTTGATATTGTACCCTGCAACTTTACTCTATTAGTTTATTATTTCTAATAGTTTTTTGGTATATTCTTTGGGGTTTTCTCTATATAAAATCATGTCATTTGCAAATAGTGACAGTTTTACTTCTTTCTTTCTAATTTGGATTCCTTTTATTTCCTTTTCTTGCCTAATTGATCTAGTTAGAACTTCCAATACTATTTTGAATAAGAGTGGTAAGAGTGGGCATCCTTGTCTTGTTCCTGTTCTTGGAGGGATGGCTTTCAATTTTTCACCATTGAGTATGATGTTAGCTGTGGGTTTGCTGTGTATTGCCTTATTATGTTGAGGTGTTTTCCATCTATACCTATTTTATTGAGAGTTTTTATCATAAATGGATGTTGAATTTTGTCAAATACTTTCTCTGCATCTATTGAGGTGATCATATGATTTTTATTCTTCATTTTGTTAATGTGGTGTATCACATTGATTGATTTGCTGTTGTTGAATGATCGTTGCATCCCTGGGATAAATTCCACTTGATTGTGGTGTATGATCCTTTTAATGTATTGTTGTAGTTGGTTTGCTAATATTTTGTTGAGGATTTTTGTATCTATGTTCATCAGCAATATTGGCCTGTAATTTTCTTTTTCTGTGTTGTCCTTGTCTGGTTTTGGTATCAGGGTAATGTTGGCCTTGTAAAATTAGTTAGGAAGCATCCCTTCCTCTTCAATTTCTTAGAGAGTTTGAGAAGGATAAGTACTAAATCTTCTTTAAATGTTTGGTAGCATTCACTAGAGATGCTGTCTGGTCCTGGATTTTTGTTTTTTGGGAGGTTTTTGATTACTGTTTCAATCTCCTTACTTGTGATCAGTCTATTCAGATTCTCTATTTTTTCTTGATCCAGTTTTGGAAGGTTGTGTGATTCTAAGAATTTATCCATTTCTTCTAGGTAATCCATTTTGTTGGCATATAGCTTTTGATAATATTGTCTTATAATCCCTTGTATTTCTGTGCTATCTTTTTAATTTCTCCTCTTTTGTTTCTGATTTTATTTATTTGCAACTTCTCTCTTTTTTTCTTAGTGAGTCTAGCTAAAGGTCTGTCAATTTTGTTTATCTTTTCAAAGAACCAACTCTTAGTTTCATTGATCTTTTGTTTTGTCTTTTTAGTCTCTATTTCTTTTATTTCCTCTCTGATTTTTTATTATTTCCTTCCTTCTACTGACTTTGGGCTTTGTTTGTTTTTCTTTTTCTAGTTCCTTTAGGTGTAATGTTATATTGTGTATCTGAGATTTTTCTTGCTTCTTCAGGTAGACCTGTATTACTATAAACTTCCCTCCTAGAACTGCCTTAGCTACATCCCGTGGATTTTGGTATGTTGTATTTTCATTTGTCTTCAGGGTTTGTTTTTTCTTTTTGCTGAGGAAGATTCACCCTGAGCTAACATCTGTGCCATTCTTCCTCTGTTTTGTATGTGGGTCACTGCCACATCATGGCCTCTGAGGAGTGGTGTAGGTCTGCCTCTGGGATGTGAACCCAGGCTGCCACAGCAGAGGGTGCAGACCTTAACCACTAGGCAATGGGCCCAGCCCCTCCAAGTATTTTTTGATTTCCCCTTTGATTTCTTCACTGATCCAATATTTGTTCAGTAGCATGTTGTTCAGTCTTCATATATTTCTGACTTTTCCACCTTTCTTCTTGTAGTTGATTTCTAGTTTCATAGCATTGTGCTCAGAAAAGATGCTTAATATGATTTCAATCTTAAAATTATTGAGACTTGTTTTGAGGCTTAACATGTGATCTATCCTGGACAATGTTCCATGTGCACTTGACAAGAACGAGTATTCTGCAGTTTTTGGTTGAAATGTTCTGTGTATATCTATTAAGTCCATCTGGTCTAATGTGTCATTTAAGGCCAATGTTTCCTTATTGATCTTCTGTCTGGATGATCTATCCATTGATGTCAGTGTGGCATTAAAATTCCCTGCTATTGTATTACTGTCAATTTTTCCTCTATGTTTGTTAATATTTGCTTTATATATTTAGGTGCTCCTATGTTAGGTGCATAAATATTTATGAATGTTATATCCTCTTCTTAAATTTACCCCTTTATCATTATGTAATAATGGAACATTCCTTAACCTGGGGAAAGAAACAGACATTGAGGTCCAGGAAGCACAGAGAGTCACAAATAAGTAAGGTGAACCCAAAGAGATCCACACCAAGACATATTATAATTAAAATGGCAAAAGTTAAAAATAACAGAAAATCTTAAAGGCAGCAAGAGAAAAGCAGCAAATCGCATACAAGGGAACCTGCATAAGACTATCATCTGATTTTTTCAGCAGAAACTATAGGCAAAAAGGGAGTGGCATAATATATTTAAAGAGCTGAAAGGAAAAAACTTACAACCAAGAATACTCTACCCAGCAAGATTATCATTTAGAAACAAAGGAGAGATAAGGAGTTTCCCAGACAAGCAAAAACTAAAGGAGTTCATCACCACTGAACTGGCATTACAGGAAATGTTAAAGGGTCTTCTTTAAACAGAAAGGAAATGCCCATAACTAGAAACCAGAAAATATATGAAAGAAAAAAATCTCACTAGTAAAGGCAAATATTTAGTAAAGGCAATGGATTGGCTACTTAAAAAGCTAGTATGAAGGTTAAAAGACAAAAGCAGTAAAATCAACTATAACTACAATAATAATTAAAGGATGCTCAAAATAAAAATATGTAAAATATGACATCAAAAATATAATATGTGGGAGGAAGGAGTAAAAATTTAGTGCTTTTAGAATGAGTTTGAACTTAAGTGACTATCACCTTAAAATAGACTTCTATAGATAGATAGATAGATAGATTGATATATATGAATCTCATGGTAACCACAAACCAAAAACCTACAACAGATACACAGAAAATAAAGAGAAAGGAACCCAAACATAACACTAAAGAAAACCATCAAACCACAAGAGAAGAGACCAAGAGAAAAAGAAAAGAACAGAGGGGAAAAAAAAGAAGAAAAAGAAAATAACAGAGAGGAAATACAGTACTTATTATCCCAGATTGTTCTAGTGACTTATCAGGTTGAAGGGGGAAGGCAAAGAATGGCATTTGCCACACTTCCCACTTCAGAGAGAGTTCCAGCAGTTCCCCACCTAGTTGGCCACGTTCTAGGGTTAGTAAATGGATTTCTTTCCAGTCTAGTCTACGTGCCTTTTAAGCCATCACTTTTTCACTGTGCCCCAGGGTGGGCAAGCCTGCACAGGGGCCCCTCAGTGCTATCCCACCCTGCTGCAGGTCGCCACATCAAGGGTGAGTTCCCTATGATACCGAGTCTCTGTCTTTCCTACCTCTCCCTATATGGTCCCTCTATGTGCAGAAGCTGTTCTTCTTCAGGAGGAGTTGCTCTATATGTAGGTATAGATGAATGTTCAATATTTGCATTGACATTATAAACTATTGTTTTTGCTTGGTATTTAACTTTATATAATTGGTTTTAGTCTGTAAAAAATTCTGTAATATTCTTTTCACTCAATGTCGTGTATTTTAGATTTACCCATGTTATTAACTGTAGATCTAATTCTTTCAGTTGCACTGGTGTAGAGAATTATGTTGCCTAACTATATCACAATTTATCCATTTTTCTACTGATGGTCTTTCAAATTGCTTTTGCATATTTTCCAATTACAAAAAAATATTACAGTGACTATTCTCATGCATGGCTCCTAATGCACACACATTCCCTAGGGGATGTACTTAGAATTGCATTTGCTAGATCTTAAGCCTATGTACATCTTCAACATAGCTAGATTTAACCAAATGATTTTCTAAAGTGGTTGTATTAATTTTGCCTTGCTCCAAGTTCCAATTACTCCATGTTCTCATCAACATTTGGTATCATTAGACTTTTTAATCTTTGCCAATAGATAGTTGTGAAATGGTATATCACTGTTGTGATTTGCATTTCTATGCTTACTAGTTAGGTTGGGCATATTTTCATATGTTGGGATTTTTTTGAGATTTTTTTCCCTATGAATTACCTGTTTATTCCAGTGTTCATTTTTTTCATAGGATTATTTGCATTTTGCTTATTTAGTTGTAGTTTTCATACGTTCTCGATATAAATTCTTTGTTGGTTGTATGTTTTGCATATGTCTTTTCCTTATCTGTGGTTTGTATTTTCAATTTGTATATGGTAACTTTTCATGTTCATAGGTTTTCAGCTTTAGTGTAAAATTTATAAGCCTTCTTTATGGCTGGTGCTTTTCGTATCTTAAGAAATCCTTCCCTTCCTGAAGTCATAAGATATTTCTTCATTTTCTTCTGAAGGTTTTTAAAGATTTATTTTGCATTTAGTTTTTAGATGCATGTGGAATATATTTTTGGTAAGGAGTGTGGAATATAATTTTGGTTTATTCCCACATGAGCTGTTAGTTTTTTTGGCACCATTTATTTATTATTCCATACTTTCCCAGTGACTTATATCATCACTCTGTCATATAACAAGTTGCATTATATTTAAGGTTCTATCTCTTGCACCTCTATTTTGTTTTCCCTATTTCTGCAGCAGTGCCACACTGTTTTAATAATAGCTTTATAATGTCCCAATATTTGGTATAATAATTATGCCCACTTTGTTCTTCTTAAAAAATTTTGGTCAATTTTTTATCTTTTGATTTACCGTATACATTTTAGAATCAGCTTGTCATAGTTCTTTAAGATCCTTGTCTAATTTTATTAAATTTATACAAAATATTTAGATTAATTTGAGGAGCATGGTGAATTTTATATTGTCTTCCCACTTGACAACATGACATCTCTCTTCACGTATCTTTTCTTTAACATATTTCAATAAAATTTTATTGTTTTCTTCAGAAATGTGGTATAAAGCTTTTGTCAGTATTCTTCTAAATCATTTTTCTATTATTTTGTCTACTTTTTAAAAATTTTAAAATATCATTTTTAAACTTTCTTTGTATGTAGGAACACAACTGATTTTTATAAATTGATTATATCTGTAAAAAACTTGCTGAACTTTCTTATTGGTTCTAATTCTTTGCTTTCTACTTATTAATTTTGTTCTTAGTTTTTATTATTTTGTTTTTTTCTTTTTAAAAATTGTGTATTACCTTGTTGTTATCTTTCTGCGTTCTTGATATTTAGGTATTTTTCAATCTTTATTTTCTACAAAATGCATTTTAAGGCTATACATTTACCTTTAAGTACAACTTTAGCTGCATCCTATAAGTTTTAATATGTGATATTTGTTACTTAAGTAGTGATTTACAATACTAAGGGGTTATTTAAGAATGCATTGAAATTTCTAACATATGTATTTCTTGAACTATCTTGGTCTATCTTTTTATTGTTAGTTTTCATATAATTACAATTTGTCAGAAAATTTGTTCTATATGATGTTGATACTTTTAAAATTTCTGAGATGTTCTCTGTGCCAGTTCAAGTTTATTTATTTATTTTTTTAAAGATTGGCACCTGAGCTAACAACTGTTGCCAATCTTCTTTTTTTTTTCTGCTTTTTCTCCCCAAATCCCCCAAGTACATAGTTGTATGTTTTAGTTGTGGCTCCTACTAGTTGTGGTATGTGGGATGCCACCTCAACGTGGCCTAATGAGTGGTGCCATGTCTGCGCCCAGGATCCGAACCAGCAAAACCCTGGGCCACTGAAGTGGACCATGTGAACTTAACCACTTGGCCATGGGGCCGGCCTCTCAAGTTTAATTTTTATGAATGCTCTGTGGATATTCTTTGTTTGTTGGTGCAGCATTCTATATTCATGTCTGCTTGATCAAACCTGCTTACTTGGTTGTTTGAGTCTTTAATATCTTTATTAATTTCATCTAGTAGCTTTATCCATTTTGGATAGGAATATCCTAAAATCTCCAAGTATGATTGTAAAATTTTTCATTTCCTAAGTGTAATTTTGTTAGTTTAAAAAAAATATTTTGAGGGTAATTTATATTTGCATAAAATAACAGACTTTTTGTAACTTCCTGGTGAATTGTTTTGTTGATTGTTCTGCAGTGGCCTATTATGGTAGACTGTGTTATTGTTAATATATTCAGTCCCCTAGCAAGGAAAGATTCTACTTCTCTTCCCCTTGACATAAGGTTTAGTTATGTGGCTTGGTTTAGGCAGTGAAGTCAAATGGAAGTGAGAAGAATCACTTTCAAACAAAAGATTTAAGAGCTAACACATGGTCTATAATGGCCTTTTCTTTCCTTCTGTCATGAGACCAGCAACGTTTTAGATAGAGACTAATTCACCAGCCACGGCTCAAGGGTGAATGTATTGTAAATCACAGCTGCTCCCAATCTGCAATGGATAGGTTGCTGAGTGGGAAAGAAACCTCTTTTGAGTAAGTTGCTGAGATCTTTTGGGTTGTTTGTCACTGCATCCTAACCCTATCATGACTTAATCAAGTAGTGTTATACTTCCAACTTAATTCTACTAATGCTTTTTGGCTTAAGGTTGATTTTGTCTTTCATTACTACAGCTACTCTAACTTTCTTTGAAATAGTGTTTGCTTGGTATATCCTTTTCAATCTCTGCCCTTTCAACCTTTTTAAGTCTTATAATTTTGTTGTGTCTCTTATAACTATATTTAACTAAATTTTGTCTTTTTGTTCCATTATGAGATGCTCTGGCCATTTAAATGTATTGTTTTTGCAGATGTATTTTTTCTATCTTATTTTCTGATTTCTGTTCATCATATTTTTTACTTTTGCCTTCTCCCTCTCTCTCATCATCTATAAACTGGGGTAGTGGGCTGTGAGTGGTAGCCTCCAAAAAAGATATGTCCATTTCCTAATCCCAAGAACCTCTGAATATTACTTTATATGGCAAAAGAGTGAGTATTATCTTTATGGCAAAGAATGTGATTAAGTTAAATGTTGTGATAGAAGATGCTTATCCTGTATTATCCAGGTGGGCCCTAAATGCAATCATGTGTATCTTTATAAGACAAACACACAGAAAGGGAGGAAGCAACATGACCATGGAGGCAGAGATTGGAGTGATGTGGCCACAAGTCAAGGAATGCTAACAGCCACTAGAAACTGGAAGAGGCAAAGAACAGTTTCTCCCCTAGAGCCTCCAGAAGGAATGTGGCCTTGACAACACCTTCATTTAAGACTTCCGGCCTCCGGAGTTGTCAGAGAATAAATTTCTGTTGTTTTACGCCATCCAGTTTGTGGCAATTTGTTACAGCAGCCACAGAAAACTAATGCAACTAGAAATAATAGTGTTCTTATCCCATAGGGTTATTGTGGGAATTAAATGAGATAATATAGGTGAAGAACTTATCTATCAATAAGTCAATAATTTTAGCCATTATTCTAATCATTATTATTAGTAAAAATATGTTTTGGGTCCAGATTCCTAGAAGAACCTGAGATGGAGAGTCTTATTTAACTTATTTGTTGAAGGGGTAAAACCTGCAGTGGAGTGAGAGAAGCAATGTTGGGCAAGGGGACAGTCTAGAGTCTAGCAGCTGGACAAGAGCTGAAGTCTAGTCTTAGCTTGCTCTTATGAGGATCTATGAATGGCACCCACAGTTTCCCCCCTGAGGCAACAGATCTAAGCTTTTCTACTCCTGCATTAGTCATTGGATGAGGTGGCAGAGCATGGGGGTGGAATGGAGTAGTGAAGTGTGGAGGTAACATAGCCTCCTTGTCATTTCAAGGTGAGCCAGCTCTTCCCGGCCAAGGACAAATCTCCTGAGAAGGGTGTAGCTGTGAGCCATTAGCATCCAGTCCTCACAGGAGCTGGGCAATTAGGCACAAGCCCAGGTAGGGAGGTGGGGCTGGGACACCACGAGTGTCCACTACACAGTAGAAGCTGAAAGACAACGGGATAAAATCTTCAAAGTGCTAAAGAAAAAATAATTGTCAACTTAGAGTCTTAGCCCAAGTTCAAATATTATTCAAGTGCTGGGAAAAACACTACAATAGAGTATTCCACTCATAAGACCTTACAAAAAGGTATATTAAAAGATCCCAGTGGCGCAGTGGTTAAGTGCGCATGTTCCGCTTTGGCAGCCTGGGGTTCACCGGTTCAGATCCTGGGTGCGGACATGGCACCACGTGGCAAGCCATGCTGTGGCAGGCGTCCCACATATAAAGTGGAGGAAGATGGGCACGGATGTTAGCTCAGGACCAGCCTTCCTCAGCAAAAAGAGGAGGATTGGCAGCAGTTAGCTCAGGGCTAATCTTCCTCAAAAAAAAAAAAAAAAGATGTATTTCAGCAAGCAGAAAAGTGAATCCAGCAATGAACAAGTGGAATTTGAAATTAAAAACACGTTACTATTTATATTAGCACCCCAAAAATGAAATACTTAGGTATAAATCTAATGAAATATGTAAAGGACCTGTATGAGGAAAACTACAAAACTCTAATGAAAGAGATCAAATAAGAACGAAATAGATGGATAGATATTCCAAGTTCATGGGTAGGAAGACTCAATGTTGTCATCAAGATCTCAGTTCTTTGCAACTTGATCTATAGATTTAATGCAATCCCAGTCAAAATGCTAGCATGTTATTTGATAGATATCAACAAACTATTCTACAGTTTATGTGGAGAGGCAAAAGACCCAGAACAGGCAACAGAATCTTGAAGGAGAAAGAACAAAGTTGGAGGACTGATATTACCCAACTTTAAGACTTACTATAAAGCTATATTAATTAAGACAGTGTGGTATTGGTGAAAGAATAGATAAATAGGCCAACTAACAGAATAGTGAGCCCAGAAAAAGACCTGTATAAATATAACCAAATGATCTTTGACAAATGAGCAAAGGCAATACAGTGGAGCAAAGATAGTCTTTTCAACAAATGGTGCTGGAACAACTAGACACCCACAGGCAAAAAAATGAATCTAGACACAGGCCTTGCATCCTTGACAAAAATTAATTCAGAATAGATCAGAGACCTAAGTGTAAAACACAAAACTATAAAACTCCTAGAAGATAACATAGGAGGAAATCTGGATGACCTTGGGTATGGCAGTGAGTTTTTACATATAACACCTAAAGCACAAAAGGGATAATTGATAAGCTGGACTTCATTCCAATAAAAATAACTGCTCTGTGAAAAACAATGTCAAGAGAATGAGAAGATAAGCCACAGGCAAGAATAAAATATTTTCAAAAGACACATCTGATAAAGACCTGTTATCCAAAATATACAAAGAGTTCTTAAAACTCAACAATTAGAAACTGAACAATCTGATGTAAAAAATGGGCAAAAGACCTTAATAGATACCTCACCAAAGAAGATATATAAATGGCAAATAAACATATGAAAATATGTACAACAGTATACGTCATTAGAGAATTAAAAATTGAAACAATGAGATATCACTACAAACCTGTTAGAATGCCCAAAATCCAGAACACTGACAACACCAACTGCTGATGAGGATGAGGATGAGCAACTCTCATTCACTGCTGGTGGGAATGTGAAATGCCAGAGCCACTTGGGAAGATATTTTGGAAGTTCCTTAGAAAACTAACCATACTCTCACCATACCACCCAGCAACTGTGCTCCTTGTTATTTACCCAAAACAATTGAAAATTATGTCCACACAAAAACCTGTGTATGGATATTTATGGCAATTTTATTCATAATTGCCAAAAATAGAGGCGAACAAGATGTCCTTCAGTAGGTGAATGAGTAAACAGTGGTAGATCCAAGACAATGGAATGTTATTCAGCACTAAAAGAAATGAGCTATCGAGCCATGAAAAGACATAGAGGAACATTAAATGCATATTACTAAGTGAAGGAAGCCAATCTGAAAAGGCTACATACTGTATGATCCCAACTATATGGCATTCTGGAGAAGGCACATCTATGGAGATGGTAAAAAGATCAGCAGTTGCCAGAGGCTAGGGGTGTGAGGGATGGATAGATGGAGCACAGAGAATTTTTAGGGCAGTGAAGCTAGTCTGTATGATACTACAGTGGTGGATACGTGTCACTATACATTTATCAAAGCCCACAGAATGTACAATACCAGGAGTGAAACCTAATGTAAACTATGGGTTTTGTATGATAATGATGTGTCAATGTAGTTTCATTGATTGTAACAAATGTACTACTGTGGTGAGGGATATTAATAGTGGGGGTGGTTACATGTGTGTGCAGGGGGCAAGGAGGCATATGAGAACTCTCTGTAATTTTAGCTCAGTTTTGCTTTGAACTTACAATTCTCTAAAAAATAATTTATTAATTAAAAATAAGTGAATTCAGGAGGAATGTGTGAGATGAAAAATACAAGGGAGAAAATGGCAGAGAAACAAGATTTGAAGAAAGAGTGATACTTTTCTAAAATTAAAGAAAAACATGAACCTTCACATTGAAAGTACGTTTCAAAACTCAGTAGAATACATACAAATATGAATCCATATCTAGATACCCCACAGTGAAATAGCAACACATCAAGAATAAAGAAAAATTAATTTAAATTTCTCATTTAAAGATAGAAATCAGCCTACTTAGAAAGAAATTGAATTAGAATGAGAGCCTATTTGTTATCCACAGCCTTTAGTATGAGTACAGGGATTCAAAGATTGATAAAAAGTGTCTGGGTATGGGTGTGTGGTAGGGCCAGCATGAGAGAGAGACAAGATGATGGGCAAAGGTTTAGTGGTGAAGTGATGCGCTCAACTTTGGATGAGCTGAATGTGAGGCATTGAGGAGACCAAGGGGACAACAGAATGGACATGAAGTCAGATATGGTCATAAGGCCAGCAGGGAGTCGTGTATCACATGGCTGACTGTGTGACCCGCTAAGGAGTGATGTCGTTGCCTTCATGCTCTGAACCACTGCACAGGGACCTTGCTCCTGTACACAGGAATTCTTAAAATGTTTATGGGTTGACAGGATCTGAAATAACATGAGTGAATGGACTAGAGTTCAAAGCACGTAAAGGTCTTAGCCAAAAATGTGGGGATGAGGAGAAAGGAGAAGAGGAACAGTAGAGGCTAGGTAACTAGGAATTGGAAATCAAGTTGGCAGTAGTTGATATTATAAAATCTGTCTAGAAGATGTAATGCCTTGCTAGTGGATGAATCCTGTGGCAACGGGATACAGTCCAGCTTCAGGAGAGTTGGCAGGAGCTAGGTGGTGTCAGATTTTGAGTTATAGACTGGAATCCAGAGTATGGAGCAGTGTATGTGGAAATTTAGGCAGGTCTTATGGTCTGGATTGACAAGGGAAGTGAAGAGTACTGTGCCTTGGGTATGGGAAAGCTGCATGTTCTGAGTTCACTCTTGGCATATCTGGATAATGCAACCACTAAGCAGATGGGAACTGCAGAATGTGTGCAGAAACACAAAGTGCTTCTGGGGTACACTGGGCCCAGCAAAGGTGTCAGTTCTAAGTCCCAAAGGATGGTGGACCTGAGGTCATTCTTTACTCTCTTCCTTGTCATGGTGGGCCAGGAATTGGACTGGACCTGGGTCTGCAGAAAAGAGCCACAGATAGATCCACTTGTGTGCTGGGAGAGGTGAAGGCAGGGAGCCCAGGTGGGCCCCCACAGGACTGACTTTACATGCTCCCCATGCAGCTTCAAGTAGATTTGGGGCTAGACTTTGGAGGGCTCCTTGCAGGTAGCGAGTTCTCACTCAGTCAGCTTCATGTTGCTCATTAAATCCCATGATAACACTTCCTTTTTATATACAAGGAACTTGTCACCTGCAAGGCCAGATGTACAAAACTGTCTCATTATTTCCCCTTAAATGTTGTTCTTCTTGAATTCTATGTTTTCGGGCACCACGATTCCCCATGATCCAGGCTGAAAAAATCCAAGTCCCCTTTGCTTTCTTCTCTGAGCTCACACTCAATCTCCCCCTCAGCCCTACCTCTTCTACCACTTTGAGTCTTTCCTCGTGCTGCCAGGCGTGACCCAGCCCCTCACAGCTGCTCTCCTGTCCTACTGGCAATAGGCTCCTCCCTGGTCTGCAGGCTCCAGAGTCTTCTCCCTCTAATTCCATTTTTCCCTTTCCCTCATACAATCTATCAGCCAGACCTTTTGCCTTGACCTCTAAAATATTTTCCCAAATGGAAACCTGCCACAGCTACACCTCCTGGTCTTAGGGGACTTGAATTCTCGTTCCAAATGGAGCAACAGCCTCACTCTGCTCCCCTCTGATTCCCTATCTCAGCCTGGGGATATTTTTAAAATGCGAATCAGGCAATGTCACCTCTCTGCGTTACTCAGAAACTTCCAAGAGCTTCTCACTGCCTTTAGAGTAAAAACCAAAGTACTTTCCACGGCCTTCAAACTCTTGTATGATCTGGGCCTGTGACTTCTCTGACATTATTTCCCCCACGGTCCCCCTCCCACACGCCATCTGCTTGCTTTTGCTCAAGTGTGACAAGGCAGGTTCCACACCAGGACGCCTTCCTACTCACTGTCTCTGTAAGACTCCCCCCGCTTCTTAGCATGGCTTGCTGCTCCTATAGCACAGGCTTTTGCTCCAATATCCCTTTCTTAGAAAAGCCTTCTCTGACCATCCACCTTAAAATGATTCTCACTTAATCTCTATTGCTTCATCTTTATAGTACTTATCATCATCAGGAATGATCTTACATATTAATTTTCTTGTTGATTTTGTCTTCTTCCCCAGAATGAAAATGTCGTGAGGGCAGGAATCTGAACTTGCATCCCCAGTACCTAAAACAGTGCCTGGCACACACTGCATTTTTGGTAAATATTTAAGGAATGAATGAATGGTGTGTCTAAATTGATCTTCTCAGAGTGAAGCTGTGGGCATGTTGCATCCCAATAAAGTTGATTTTTATTACCATTCAAGATGGTTCAGAATCTGCCTCAAACTTCCTCTATGTTTTTATCTTGCATAATATCCCTTAGTGTCCTTGTAATGCACCCAAAGGGGTGTATGTTGTTGTCCGGATGCTCTCTGCTCTCTCTCACCTGTGGGAGTGTCTTCACATCAGCTTCTCTAGCTAGTATGCCACTCCCCTCATAGCCTGCATTTTTCTTCTTACAGTAAAGCACATCCCAATGTCTCCTCTTCTGTAAGGGTGATGCTTTACCATGCTCCCCTGCCAAAGGAGCTCTTTTCTTTTTTATTCTGAATTCCATGAGACTTGTATCTTTTATGCTATAACTTGCAGCCTTGCACCTGTTACAGTCATTCACCAGAATGTCCTCAATATCCACAATATCCTCCAGCACCTGCCTCATATTAGACACCCAAGACATTTGTTAAATGGATATTAAAGTTTCATGTGTCTGTCTCTCTTTTTTCCAACTTCATTGAGATATAATTGACTTATTGTGTAAATTTAAGATCTACAGTGTGTTGATCTGATACACTTATATATTGCAATATGATTACCAACACCTCCATCACATCAGACAATTATCATTTCTTTTCTGTGGTGAGAACATTTAAGATAGCCTCTCTTAGCAACTTTCCATTATATAGTACAGAATTGATATCTATAATGACAATGCTGTGCTTTAGATCCCCAGAACTCATTCATCTTATAACTGTAAATTTTTACTCTTTGACCAACATCTCTCTATTTCTCCTATCCCCCAGCCCCTGGCAACCATCATTCTACTCTCTGTTTCTATGAGTTCAGTTTTGTTAGATTCCACATATAAGTGAGATCATACAGTATTTGTCTTTCTTTTAGCGTAATGTCCTCAAGGACCACCCATGTTGTTGCAAATGGGAGGATTTCATTCTTTCTTCATGGCTGATTAATAGTTCATTGTATATGAGACCACATCTTCTTTATCCATTCGTTTGTTGACAGACACTTAGGTTGTTTCCATAACTTGGCTATTGTGAATAATGCCGTAATGAACACGGGACTTCAGATGTCTCTTTAATAAATATCCTGTTTTCATTTCCTTTGGATATATACCCAGAAGTGGAATTGCTGGATCATATAGTAGTTCTATTTTTTAACTTCTTGAGGAATCTCCATACTGGTTTCCATAGTGGCTGTACTAATTTACATTCCTACCAACAGTGTACAAGTGTTCCCTTGTCTCTACACCGACACTTGTTATCTCTCGTCTTTTCGATGATAGGCATTCTGACAGGTGTGAGGTGGTATCTCATTGTGGTTTTGATTTGCATTTCCCTGATGATTAGTGACGTTGAGCATGTTTTCATGTCCCTGTTGTCCATTTGTATGTCTTCTTTGAAAAAATGTCTATTCATTTCCTCTGCCCATTTTTTTAATTGGATTGGCTTTTTGTTATTAATTTGTATGAATTCTTTATATATTTTGGATATTAAACCCTTATCAGATATATGGTTTGCAAATATTTTCTCTCATTTTGTAGGTTGTCTTTTCATCTCGTTGATTGTTTCTTTGCTATGTGGAAGCTTTTTAGTTTGATGTAGTCCTCTTGTCAATTTTTGCCTTTGTTGCTTGTGCTTTTTGTGTCATATACAATAAATTGTTGCCAAGATCTATGTCAAGGAGTTTTTTCCCCTATGTTTTTTTGTCTAGGAGTTCTATGGTTTCAGGTTGTACATTTAAGTCTTTAATCCATTTCGAGTTAATTTTTGTGAGTGGTGTAAGATAGGGGTCCAATTTCTTTCTTTTGCACGTGGATGTCCAGTTTTCCCGACACCATTTATTGAAGAGACTATTCATTCCTCATTGAGTGTTCTTGGCTCCCTTATCAAATGTTAGTTGACCATACATGTGGCAATTTATTTCTGGGCTCTGGGCTCTGTTCCATTGGTCGAAATGTCTATTTTTATGTCAGGACCAAACTGTTTTGATTATTACAGCTTTGTAGTATAGTTTGAAATCAGGAAGTGTACGCCTTCAGCTTTGCGTTTTTCCCCACCTCAGGACTGCTTTCACTATTCAGGCTCTTTTTGTGATTCCTCTCTTTTTAAACTATAAATGTTGTGCACTGTTCTTTGTGAACTTCCCATAGCACCTAACATGTTTGTTGAATGAGTGAATGAATGGAAGCCATTATTCCCAATTATGGGGTGTACTTCAGCTCAAATAACCAGTAAGTCTCCCTATTGTATGGAGCATTCCTTGACATTTCCCATCCCTTTGGGCACATTGCTTTGTTAACATCCCTATGAATTCTTTGTTCAGAATAACAATATTAGCAATTGATGATTGTGGTAGACAGAATTCTAAGATGATCTCCCAAGATTCCTGGCCCCTGCCATACACATACGTTTTCCCAGTTACTCAAACATTTTTCTAGATTCTGCTGTGAAGGGTTGCAGATGTAATTAAGGTCCCAAATCAGTTGACCTTAATAGGGAGATTATCGAGGTGAGTCTGACCTAACTATTTGAGCCTTATAAAGGCAGAATTTTCTCTGTCTGGTCACAAAACAAAAATGTCAGAGATTCAAAGCATGGGGGAATTGGACACACAAGAAATTCTCTGCTGCTGACTTTGAAGATGGAGGGGGCCATGTCATAAGGAATGAGGGCTGCCTCTGGGGGCTGAGGGTCACCCCTGCATGACAGCTAGCAAGGAAATGGGGACTTCCGTCCTACAACTGCAAGGAGCTGAATTCTGCCAGCAGCCTGACTGAACTTGGCAGCAGATTCCACTAAGTCCCGGATAAGAACCACAGCCTGGTCAACGACTGGATTTCACCTGGTCAGAGCCTGAGTGGAGAGGCCCTCTACACCATAGCCAGACTTCTGACTTACAGAGATTTTGAGATAATAAATTTATGTTGTTTTAAACCACTCACTGTGGTAATCTGCTACATAGAAATAAGAAACTAAAACAGTGATGATGATCCTGGTAAAAAGAGAAATGAGTTTCAGGAAGGGCTGGCTAAAGCCAAGAAAGAGGCAGGGAAACCCCCGAGTTTTCAGTCGCAATCTCATGACTCAGGCTTTCCGTCCTCCAAGCTCCAGAGCGACTAAAGGGCTTTAGTCTGCACCGCCCACTTCAGGCTAGCTCTAGAAAAGAGGTTCAGGCATGATTAGTGAATGAATGTTTTCCTTTTGTCTGGTTTTTCCCTTTAGGCTTAGAACGGAGTCACTTGTTTTTCCACTGATCCTCTCTCTAATAAGTATACCGACCTGAAACAATTGACCTTAAAAAATAAAAATAAGTAGCCAGCCCCAGAGCCCTAGCAGGCAGCATTAGCATTCTCCGGTCTCCCCGGTTGAGTCCCGGAGTCTCAAGGAAGTGACTCTTATTGTCAGTCTGCGGCCAGTTCTGCTCCTGACAGCCCTCTCCTCCAAGCTGCAGCTGCAGAGCCTGGCGCAGGTGTCAGGAGGCGGACGGCTCTGCAGGGTGGGTGGGGGCAGGGGAGCTCACTGAGCCGTCAGCCCCAAGCCCAGGGCAGGCTGGGCTCGCCCACATCAGAGGAGCCTCCAAATCTGTTTCCAGGACTTTCTCAGGCAGATAAATGATAAGCCCTTATAATGAATGATAAGACGACACACCATTTAGAGGTCTTCAGTCCCCCTCTTTTTTGTTGTGAGATAAATCCTCCATACAGAAAGTGTGTATGCTTTTTAAAAATTATGAAATGAATACCAGTGTAAAAAGAAAAACAAACATTGCCAGAATCCCAGAAAATCCTATTTTCCTGCCCGCATACACAATCCCTTTTTCCCCCCAGGTGGAGATAATCACTAACCTGAAGTTCATGAAAATGATTCCTTGTCTCTAAAAAAAATTAGTTTTGGGGCTGGCTCCGTGGCCAAGTGGTTAAGTTCGTGTACTCCGCTGCGGCGGCCCAGGGTTCGGATCCTGGGCACGGACATGGCACCGCTTGTCAGGCCACGTTGAGGCACGTCCCA
Organism: Equus quagga; assembly: GCF_021613505.1. Lineage (NCBI taxonomy): Eukaryota > Metazoa > Chordata > Mammalia > Perissodactyla > Equidae > Equus > Equus quagga. The sequence continues at coordinate 81,792,732 of NC_060280.1, read as the reverse complement.
CATCCCACAACTAGAAGGACCTGCAACTAAGATATACAACTATGTACGGGGTGAGGGGTTGGGAAGATATAGCAGGAAAAAAAAAAAAGGAAGATTGGCAACAGTTGTTAGCTCAGGTGCCAATCTTTAAAAAAAGAAAAATTAGTTTTAATATCTCTGTATGTATCCCTAAATAGGAACTGTCTGGTTTTGCCTGTTTGCAAACCTTATGGAAATGGAATGTGTGTACGCTTTTGCATCTTCCTTCTTTACTCAATATTAAGTTTTTAAGATTCATCTGTATTATCACCTAACTGTAATTTGTTCATTTTCATTGTTGATTAGCATTGCATTGTCTGAATATATCATGATTTATTTATTCTCATCATGACAGACATTTAATTAAGGCTGTTTTTAGTGCCCGGCAGCTTACACCACACTGCTATGAACATTCTTGTATGTATGCACCTGGCAGGCGTTTATCTAGGATACATATCGAAGCACAAAACTGGACAGACACAGTGAATGTGTGTCTTTAACCTTCCTAGATAATGTCAAACTGCTTTCCAAATGGGATCCAGGTACACTCCCATAAGCAGGAGGTACAATTTCCTCATTGTTTACATTTTTGCCAGCCCTTGGTATATTAGTTTTCTTTCACTGCATAACAAATTGCCACAAACTGCGTGGCTTAAAACAACTTAAATTTATTACTTTACAGTTTGCATGAGCCAGAGTCTGGACAGAGATTACTGGGTCCTCTGCTCAGGGTCCCACAAGGCTGCAATCAAGGTGTCACGCTGGCCTGGGGCTCATCGGAGTCTTGGGTTGTCTTCCAAGCTCCTGTGTTGTTTTTAGAGTTCATTTCCTTGTGGCTATAGGACTCATGGAGGCTGCATCTGCAAGGCCCAGAGGAGGATGCCTCTCTGACACCTTACCTGCTTCTAAAGGCCCCTCTGATTAGGTCAGGCCCACTCAGGATAAGTTCCCTTTCGACTAATTAAAGCCACTGGGTCACTAATCTAATCACAAGACTGACACCATATTCACAGGTTCTGCTCACACTCAAGGTGAGGGATTGTGCTGGATGTGTACAACAGGTGCTGGGAGTCCTGGAGACTGTCGTAGAATTGCCTACCACACTTGATACTGTCAGTTTGTTTAATTTTCAACTATTAAATCATTTAATTTTTGAATGTCTGAGGTTAAGCAATTTTTCACATGTTTATTGATGACTGGCATTTCTTGAGGTATGTATTTCATATACTCCTCGTTTGCAGATATTTCTCTGCCCTGGGTGAGCAATATTCTTTAATAATAAAGTCGTATAATGTGACACTTATCAAGTGCTTATTCTTTGTCAGCCATTTACTCGCATTACCTCTTTTAATATAGTTAAAACCCTTGGAATAGGTACTATTAATTTCTCCATCTTACAGATGAGGAAATTGAAGCTCAGAGGCATTAAGCAACCCAATAAAGTCCTGTGAATGGGGATTCGGTCTTTGAATCTGCTCTGTATGACTCCGGAGCCCATGTTTTTAACTAAGGAACCCTAGCCTGTTGATTCAAGGGACCAGGGGTTTTGCTCCATGCCATGTGAGAGGGGTAAATGGTTTCCTAGTCTTTTCAAAATAAAAATATTGCTTTTAGAGGTGAAAGAGTAACCCTTTATGTTTGCAAGGTTAAGCCCTAATCTCTTCCTCCTAGTGCTGTGGGCCCCTAACTAGCTTCTTCTCTCCTCTCCAGTCTGTCCAATATGCTGTTGTTAAATTCTCCGGTCTCTGAGGTCATTTGTTGGACCCTAGTCAAAAGCGTATGGAATCAATGGGAAATATGGCATTTCAGTCCTTTCTTAGTCTCTTTGGGAGTCTGACCCCAACCTTCTTCCCAGCCTCATCTCCCACAAACCCTTTGTTCTTACCCTGGGACAGGACTGAAACATGTACAGCCCAGAGCTTTACTCAGACCATTGCCTCTAAATGTAAACTCTGCTCTCACTTCTTTTTATCCAAATTCTACTGATCTTTCAAGGCCCACTTCAATTCATACCTTCTAGATGAATCACCCCTTAACTTTTCTGTCCTAAGAGATCTTTCCTCTATCTTCTGAGTTCCTATAGCGTTTATAATTTTTTACCATTTAACCCCTACTCAGATCCTTCATTGTAATGCTACTTAATTTTTCACATTTTGCAATAAAATTATATACTCATTGCTAGTTGGTAAATCCACTGGGTCATTCTCAGTTATTATCTCATTGAATTTTCCATAGTATCTAATACTGTTAAGCAAGGAATCATTCTTGAAATTTTCTTCTCTATTGGTTTCTATGACATCTTTATTTCTAGTTTTCTTCCTGCTTTGGATTCTCATCTTCACCCACACCCTAGATGTTTGTTCTATGAGATTATGTCTTTGGATCTTTTCTTTTACCCTGTACTTACATGCATAGACCTTACTATACTCTCACTTTAATGGACTCTCTCTTCCAATGGACCATTAGCTCCCTGAGGCCAAGAACAGCATTCTCTCTTGATTGCATCCCCAAGGCTTAACCCAGAGACTAGCAGAGTGCATTCCTTGGGAACAAGTACCTTGCTCATATGGTTTGTGAATTCCCACGGTCACTCTGACACTGCAGTGCATGAGGTGATGCTGACAGAGGAAGGAAGGCAGAATTAATGATCATGGATGGCTTAGACAGGATCTGTAACTGACGCGACAAGTTTAGAAGTACAGTGCTTTCTGGAGAATATCCTCTTGGGAATTTCTCTTTTCTGCATTTTTGACTTGAGGTGTGTCTATGTAGGGAACGCTAGTTGTCTTCAAATATTTGAAATAAATATTTAGAAAGCTCTCATGCTGTTAGTCCAATTCATGCCTTTTGGATTCTCTCAGGTCTATTCTGGTCCATTGCTTCCAAGATAACCAGAGCTCTATCTCTGACTTGGCTTCCAAAACCAGACATAGAAAGTTAAATCAGATAATTCATATTTGGACACAGATTCTCTGTCCTCGAAATGTTTCTACATCTTCTCATTTAGTCTTAATTAAAATACTGTGTGTATGAATTCATTTATCAAAATCTTTCTTTATCTAGGCACTGTCCATGGTGCTGGAGGAGCCGTGGCAAAGAACTTCTGGCTTTAACGACATTGACATAGCATCTTCTGCCCTTATTCCCATTTGAAGCCGAAGAAATGGAGGCCCTGACAAATTACAAAGGTTCCCATGGTAAATGGGAAACTCTGTTGATAAATGAAGGAGCTGGAACTTGAGTCCAGACTGTCTTACCCCAAGCCCATATTCTGTCTCTTATACCACCTTGCTAAGTGACCTTGCTAAGTGACCTGCTGAACTCTGAAGTTCAGTGGAAATGTGCTTTTATTACCACTTGTGGTTAGAAGGTTTTGTTTTTTTCTGAGAGAGAAACATGGAGGAGCACCAAGGATAACGTTTGAAGCAAGGCTTAGCTTTTTCTTTCAAGTTCTTTAATGGTGAATAGACCAGGATCCAGAGGCATTTTTCCAGTAATGATTTCAAGACTCATCCAGACCTGGGAGACTTGAACAACTTGAGCAGCTGCTCTCAGGGCCCCTCAGCCTCTGATTGCTGACATATTTTCCATGGAGAGTGGGCAGAGGGCAGGAATGTGTGAGAAGTGTCTCCTACCCTACCCAGCTCACACAATTACTAATTTTCTGTGAGTCCTGGGGGCCCAGCTGCCTGGGTCTCTACCTCCACGGTGCAAACTTTCCTTAGAAGAAAGCAAAGGTTAACTGAGATCACACAGCCAGGTGGACGCCCGGATTCACTTTCCCTGGGGCTAATTATGGAACTACATTAGATAAAAGTCAACATATGTTGTAAAAGGCACTGTGTATCACTGCTTGACAGTTTCTAACAATGTGCTCATGTAACAGCTGTCAAAGGCAGTGCTAGAAAATGAGTAATATGTTGATTTATGTATATCAGATCTGTCCTCACACTCCGTGGTGGAGCCGACCAGGCAAGCTCAGCTCTGTGGGCGGAGACTCGGGGAGGGCCGTGAGGAAGGAAGGAAATTCCCTCATCTTCAGAAGCGCCTGGAAGGCATGGCTGAAGCCTGTAGCAGCTGCTACTTTCTGAGGTCCTTTGGAGAAAAATTGCCTTGGGGACATCTGTTCCCTTTCTGCAACAGTGGGAGGAGTAAACTCCAAGTCTCCCAAGGCGTGGGGCTGCTGAGGTAATCTCTGTGCATTCCCTGGCCTCCGGTTGAGGCTGAGGGTGATATCACAGAGTCCGACTCTAAACGGCTTCAGGGAAAGGGGGTTCCTCTTCAAGTAATGGCTTTGGATTTTCTTGACCATTAGGGCATTTTGTAATGACTAACTCAATTTTCTTATTTGTTTTGTATTTCATTTTATTTCCAAAGTGCATTAACAGAGGAAGTAAAATAAGCTTTCTCTTGCATGTAAAAAGCTGCCTCCATTTTCTGAGTTGTTTTCTCTGAGGCCATGCAAAGGGCCTGCTGGCCTCTCAAAGGATCTGCTTATTGCATGGGCAAAGTCACTTTGGGGTTGCTTTTGGAATCTCCGCTAGCTGCCAAATTCATGACCGGCTCATCTCTCTCCAGCATTCTTTTGGTCCTTGTCCTCTTTGCCTTTGCTATGCTGCTTGCTCAATCTAGTATTCTCCTCTTTAAATGGTAAGAAGTGCCTTAGTAAAAGCATTAGGCCCAATGCACAAATTCATACTCTTAATTCCCACTAAACTTGTAGTTTTGGGGAGATCTTTCACTAATAAACATCAATAAATAGTTCTACTTACTGGTTGTTATTGACTGGGACAAAAAATAGAGACTCCCTACTTATTTCTGTAGCCTCCAGAACAGTATCCCTACAGAATGATGGGGGATGGATTGCAAAACACCTCGCCTTTTGTTTAAAGTGGGAAACGTTGATCAGTGAAGCAGCTCTGAGGGCTCTTCCTGCAGCTCTGAGGGTATGATCAGGCAGGGCAGCTTCCCTCTCTTGAAGGTTGTCTGTTCTCTTTCAGGTTGCAGCACAATTGTGCTGACAAAGGTACGCTCCCGTTCCTCTGCTTACACACACTGCAGCCACGGCGCTGGCTGGCAGGCACTGTGGTGGATGTCAGATGTTCCCTAGTGCTATCCTTCCCACAGCCAGGCCTTGGATGCTGTCCCCACGGAACATGTCTTTATTAGGCAAATACACCTCCAACTCCAGATTTCATGAGCTCCCAGGAGGCTTCCACGTCACATCCAAGTGGAGCAAAACTCCCACAACAGAAGTAACTTCCAGCAATCTAGTCAAGGGAGAAAGCCACTTTCAAACTCCTACTCTCATCACTACGATGCTGTTGGGATAGTTGAAGGCACACTCAGTTAATGAAAATTTGTGGGTACTTGTATGTTTACAAGGCCAAGGGTTTAGAAAGGAGTTAAGATTTACAACAGACCAAGGGTGATTAATGGAGCCAATTCAAGATTGTGATTTGCAAAAGCAGGTGTCTTGTTTGGAGGTAAGCGATGAAGGGAATAGCAGCAAGCTAGCCACTCTAGGACCCATTAAAGCTCTCGGTCAGTGATCCAGATCTTCTCTTGGAGGACTGTATCCCTTGGGAACAGCTCTATCTCTATTTAACCCAACAACCCATAATGATTATGGAAGTTGATTTACATGTTGATATGAAGATAATCTTAGCTAAGCATGAAGGAATTTCAAGAGAAGGTTTGAAGAATCTACTGTAATAGTCTTCTAAAAAATCATCTTTCCTTACTAGTGGTCAGCAAAATATTTTAGATGAAAAGGTTCTACTAGTTTAAGACAGAAAGGTAACATGGGGTAGTGGAAAGAACATGAAATTTAGAATCAAAGCGTTAGAGTACTGGTTTATTAGCTGTGTGATCCTTAGCAAGTTAATTAAAATTTTGGAGGCTTGGCTTTTTTTCTGTAAAATGGGAATAACGATCATAGCTACCTTATGAAATTGTGGTAAAATTAAATTAGATAATGAATATGAAATTGCTCTTCAGACTAACTGTAAATTTAAATTTATTGCGTTTTCTCTCTTCCTGACACATTCCTAAAATCAATATGTTTCTTATAATTGATATGTATATTCAATGTGTTAGTACTTTCCTTTATCTCCTGGAAAGTTATTAAATTGATGGCATGTCTTGCAATCAATGACTTCTTAGAGACATAAAAACATGGTAGTTCAATAAAAAGAGGTTAAATTTATTACTTTTCATTTAGGCATTTAGAGTCACCTATTCATATGATGTAGCCACCATTTATTATTTTGTTATTTGCAACCAAATACTACCTAATGCAAACACTTTTTTACAAAATTTCCCTTTCCTCTGAATTATACTTGATTTCATAGTTGGAACAATACTTGCCTGTCAACTTCACTGATTGGCATGTTGAGGAATGGCGATGGCTGGGCACCTGGTATGTTGCAGAGGCTACCTTTACTGATGGAGGTGAGGTGGAGGATTCTGGACAGCCCCCGAGCTTCTGGGAGCTCCATCAACCCGTTGCAGCTCTTGGTTGGCAAACTCTGAGACTGAAAAGGAAGAGCCCTATAAAGTGAAAAGTTTTATTGTTATTAAAAGATAAGATTACTTAGACATCGAAATACAGCTTGCTCTCGTCTAGACTGATTTTTGTTAACTTGAATGCAGACTCTTCTTTGTCCTGATTGTGCCATTTTATTTTCAAATACACATACTATATTGACCATCTTATTCCCTCACTGATTTTTCTGAGGTTCTGTCATCTTTTATGAGGCTATTCCAGTGAGGGAAAAAGTTAAATGGAATTTATGGCGATATATTTACCTGGCTAGGTTGTAACTATTTCTAAAATAAATAAAACTTTTAAGACAACAAAACCGAAAAAATGAAGATACGCACTGAAGGCTTCTCACCTCCCCGTGGGAGGGATAAAAATATATCCCACTACAGCAGGCCTTTTTCTCAGGCCCTTTCTGTTTTCCCCAAATAACCATTGTCTAAATAGAGTAGCTTGTAAGCAATTGTACACCCTGTGGGTGGTCCTTAAATATTCATTAGTAAAATGTACATAAGGCACTGATCCATGGGTGTTTTATTCGAAGATGTGGCTTTAGCAATAAAAAGTTCAGTTTTGAACTCCTGGGTAGAGTTAATGTAGGCCTGAAATCTTGATCCTGTATTTCACCTCCTTCCATCATTTTGGAACTTGAAAAAAATATTAACAAATTTGGCCCAAAATGAAGCTGGGAAGATGTGAAAATGAAGCAATAAATGCTCTTAGGCACCAGTTCAGAATTCATCTGCTCCTGTCGAAGGCCTCATGGTGTTTGCAATGCAAATCTGAGTCCCGCCTTAATCATTACCACGGGAAGACAATCAGGGTTAGAATAGAGATTTCAAGATCATGAGAGCAAATAGCAAAGAAAGAAATACAACAAAGCGAGCTAATGTGACTCGTTTACAGTAACGCCTTGTTAAGAAGTCTGGAAGGGCCTCTCCAGCCAGGAGGTAGCCTTTCTGGATGTGGAGCTGTGTGTCTTGGCTGGGACTCCAGATTTTATGAAGGAAAGATGAGAATATCCTCTCAGGACTTTGGGTTCAAGTTGAGGGCCCCTAAAATCGGGACACTTGAACAGTTCTACGTTTTCCATTTTATACTCCACAGTGAGTAAAAACCCAGGCAGTGAATCAGGCAGACCTGTGTTTAGCTCTCAGCTCAGCCAGTTAAAGCTCTGTGACCTTGGGCAAATTAGTAAACCTGTTTAAGAAGATCTTACGTTTCCTCACCCAAACGGTTATCCACCTCATTGGTTTGTTGGAAAGACCTAAGTGAAGGAATATCTGTAAAATAATCCATTTCAGCTGTTATTATTATTAAAGTTACTTGCCGTGCCAATCACATGTCCTCGTTTTTCTCCTGACAGGTGACCTCCTTAAAGCTGTGCTTGCTGATGATTCCTCCCTCAACCTTCTCTCCCAGTCAGAACTTTAAATAATCGATTGCTGCTGCGCATGGCTGCGTATCTTGTGGGAGAAGCTGGATGTCTGTGACTGGGAGATCGTGTTAAACCCCCTCCTCTGCTGCTGTGGCAGTAACAGCCTCTTCTGGGGGTCATCCATCAATCCACTCAGAGAGCAAGCCTTCTCTGAGGTCTGCTGGGAGGGAGCACAGCGCCATCACTGGACCAGAATTCAGGCGCACGGGTTCTGATGTTGGCGCGTCCCTGGTCTTTGCGGTTGCTCCTCGCTCGCCTCTGGCTTTGTTCATGTTAGAGCAGCTATGCTAGATCCGCAGTTCCCAACCCCAGCTGCGTATCAGAATTGCCAGGGAGCTTTGGAAAAAACACCAGTGCTCAGGCCGCACCTCAGCCCAGCTGAGCTAGAATCTCTAGGGTAGGGTCTGGAGTTGATATTTTTGAAAAGCCCTGCTGGGTAATTCTAACCTGCAGCCGGGACTGAGGGTCACTTGAGAGTCTGCTGGTTTCCAAACTGTGCTTCTCCAGAGCGGAGGGAAGTGGGTGCTATGGAATCTGAGGCCCCAATCCCCCACTTCAGACAGGGCCGTGAGTTTTGGTTATATATAGTGGTTATCTGCTTAAGGGTTTGTCTCGAGAAAGCTCTGCTGCTACAAACCAAATCAAAACCTTTGAAAATTATGGGACTCAATTGTCTGTGATGTTATTTGGCATTATTCTCATCATCTGGAACTTGATTTATTCTGGAAGTTACTATTTTTATTTTCATTTCTCGTCATGGAATCTAATGAATCTCCTTCACATTATGATTCATCTTGGAAATACCAATTTAATAAGAAAATAATGAAGTTTTGTTTGTTTAATCATCATTAAAGGCATCAATGTGGTATACTGACATTTAAAAAATTAAAACTCATATCCTGCTATAATGCATACATGTTATTCACGTATACTGGTTGAATAAAGAATTTGAAATTTATAGCAGATGTCCTCTTAGCATATGCCAACTGGAAATAAGGTTGTATTTACATATAAGCTACATATCCATATATCTATATATGCGAATAAAAGCTCTTTATCTTTTAGTTTCAGCTTCTGTGCATCTATCCATGTGTACATTCATTCATTTCTTCCTTCAAGAATTACTTCCTATTACTTCCTGCTTTGTACAAGACTTTGTGCTATGCGAGATTGTGTGTCAGTTGTGTGTTTGCGTATGTATGAGAAATAAAGATATATGTTTATAGACAAATACAAGAAAATATTCACATATAACAAGCATGTGCCTATGGTTGTAAAAGACGCTAATTTATTTCTAGATACTATGGACTCAGTTTCCTGTTTACTGGATAAAAAGAAGTAGTTTTCAAAACTACCTTGGAAAAAAAGTTTTCAAAAATTTTTGCGTTGTGCACTTGCTTAGTTCAGGATATCCGAAATATATTTGGTTAAGAAAGAACAAAATCAAATGAAAATGCAAATATATTAGGAACATATCTGAAAGAGTTCATGATAGAGTGAATTATAAAAATATGTGAAATTAGGACCTGATGTTAACAGAAGCATGTGCCACCTAATCCAGAAAAATGTGTCTACAGTGGGAAAGGAGAGGCAGACGCTGGGTTTCAGAGAGCTTGGCTGTCTCTGAGTGAATTCAGATACATCACTGTTTTTCAACCCAGGGGACGTTTAAAAAGTACTGATGCCTGCACCCCAACTCAATCCAATTGAATCCAAGTCTCTGGGCATGGGGGTAAGTACCAGTGAGAAAAACCTGCCCAGGTAATTGTGCTATGCAGCCGCAGTGAACAAAGACTGAGGCCCCAGTGGCTTCTGTAGTCAGGCACATACCACACTGGCATTAGGCCCAGATGCACACTATTTTTCAAGAAGCAGGCAAGTTCTACAAGGAGTTTCAGTGTCATGGGAGGTTAGTTGGGTTATAATTGGCTCTAATCGGCTCTCTCAGCAGCTGAAACATTCTCTACCTGCAGCCAAGTGACACTCCAAAAGGCAAGAGATGTGCTCCGACCTTTGAAAACATCAAAAGAGTGACTTCCAACACGGTTCTTACAGCCCAGTGCCCTACAGCTCAGCAGGGCCGGGGCCAAGCCCAGCAAAGCTGATAGGAAGCAGCTTTTGCAGAGTCCGAAACCTGTCTTTTCCCCCAGATCAGCAGTGCCTGCAGACTCGCAGGAAAAGGACTGGGGTGGGGAAGGGGCTGAATCCTGCCCCTTGACTTGTTTACCTACCACCCAGGATCTCCTGGACTGCTAACTCCTCTTCTAGTGGTGACGCTAAACTCCATTCATATGTATTTTAGGGTGAATGAGTAACACTTAATACCCGAGAGCGTTTAATGCATGTTACGTACGAGGCAATTAACATGGCTTGGGAGGCATCCACATCTGATGCTCCTCACATCTCTAGTTTCCTCCTTTACAGCTCCGTGTGCCAGACATATGGAACCATCTCTCTTTCCTTAAATAAGCCTGCTGTTCACATCTCTTCCCCCTGTCCCTTTTTGTGTGTGTGTCTGTATTCTCCTTTACACAGTTAGCTCAGTGTGGACACGGACCTTTGTTTACCAGTCGAACACAGTGCCTCACACACAGTAGGGGTTCAAATGTTTCCTGAATGAGTGGAAAATGTATAATTAGGCAAAGTGATGAGTTATTGCCTTGAATTCCAAGTGGCCTGGAATCCAGGTCAGGATTAAAAGATTCAAAGACAGCATGGTCCCTGCCCTGGAGGTGGCTGCACTCTAGGTTGGGAGCGAACCTTTCAGAAGGATACACAGGGAGCCCAGTGCAGTGGGGCGGGGGTGGGGGATGCGTAGCAATCTTCTTATTCTTTCTCTCCTGGAGTAGACAGACCTGGCAGGGAGCAAACCTGGTAAAGGTGGCTCAGCCTGGGCTGAGACCCCGGTGGGAGGTGAAGGGAGGCTCAGGGTTCGCCCGGATTGCTGGTGATCTAGAATGGCCAGAGGGAAGTGGGGCCAGAAGGCTGGTGGTCTTATGTCTGAAAAAGTGCCAAGGATTAAGAAGGAGAACAGCGTTAGAATCCAGGTTATGGGAACAAAGCTAGAAGTGGACTATAATACAAAGAGAGAAAGGTGAGGAGGCAGGAATAACACGAAAGATCTACTGCCTGGAGCCGCCCAGGATGCAAAATATCACTTTTATTAAACAGAAGTTGATCCTGCATAGTGGATAAGAGCCCTGAATTTGGGGTTGGGTGGACTTGGGGTCAAATTCCACCTCTGCCACATTTAATTGTGGATCCTTGGGCTGGATACTTCACCTCTCTAAGCCCTCTGAAAATGGGGACATTATGCTTGCTGCTGCCACCACAGCTCAGACTGACCAGCAAGAGTCCTGTCGAAGGACAGGGAGTTCCAAGCTGTGGGCAGGCTCAGGTGTAGGAATTTAGGAACTCTGGCCCAATACTTAGTGATCCTCTTGGATCTGCCCTGTCCATGTGTTGCCTCCCCTCGTGTTCATATGATGGTAACCAGAGTCACCTGGTGGCAACATGCTCTTTCTTTCAAAACCAGCAGGAGAAGGTTCGTGGCTTCTCCTCAGAATCCCGAGCAGCTCTCCTCTCGTGTGCCATCATCCCAGGCAGGCTGAGGACAGCCGTACTGGTGTGCTAGGGCTGCTAAAACAAAGCACCCACACCAGGAGGCTTAGAACAACAGAAACATCGTCTCACAGTTCTGGAGACCAGAAGTGTGAAATGAAGGCATCCTCGAGGCCATGCTCCCTCCAAAGGCTCTCGGGAGAGATCAGTGCCGGCCTTCTCTCCCAGGTTCTGGGAGCTCCTTTTCTGTGTCAGCACAGCTCCAGTCCTCACATGCATTCTACCTGTGCTGTGTCCATATTTCTCCTTTTTATAAACCATCAGTCATGCTGGATTAGGGTCCACTCTGATGCCTCGTTTTAATTTGGTTACCTTTGTAAAGACCTATCTCTAAATAAGGTCACATTCTGAGGCCCTGGGAGTTAGGATTTCAACAGATCTTTTTTCTTTTTGGCAGGGAAGGGGTCACCCTGAGCTAACATCTGTTTCCAATCTTCCTCTTTTTTTTTTCCTCCCCAAAGCCCCCCAGTGCATGGTTGTATATCCTAGCTGTAAGTCCTTCTAGTTCTTCCATGTGAGCAGCCACCACAGCATGGCAGCTGACAGACGGGCGGTGTGGTTCTGTGACTGAGAAACGAACCTGTGCCACTGAAGTGTTGAGAGCTCTGAACTTTAATCACTAGACCATCAGGGCTGGCTGCAATATATCTTTTACAGGGGAGCACAATTCAAGCCATAACAACAGCCTATCCCTGAACTAAATACTGCAAAGAGAGAGACTTGCCATAACTTGCTTAAATCACCAAGGATAGGACGGATGTTGGGGGGCTGTCTACCATGTCCAGACACTCTACTCATGGGGTCCTGGGAGAACAATGGGGAGCTCAGCACCTGGCAGAGATAAGGCACTCAGAGCCCGGACATAGAGTCTACATATTAGCCTGCGTGTTACCTGGAGCAAGGTACTTTAGGCTGTATAGGCTTCAGTTTGCCAGCTGTAAAAATGGAGCTGGCACTGCCTGCCTGGCAAGGTGGCTCTAGGAACTAAGTGAGATGAGCCATGTAAAGAGCTTAGCCTGGAGCCTAGCCCCACAGTAAGTGCCTGATAAATGGGACTGTCACTAGTCATTGTTGCGATTGTTATTACTATAATACTGTGCTTCTGGCCATGGTTGGAGGAACTAAGTAGAGTCATTAAAAGAGGCAAGAGTGTCACCAGAGGAACAGGGGAAGGGAAAGTATTTGGCTTTAGAATCTTTGACATTAAGGACCTTAGAATGTTCATGGGAGGGCCTCTGGCAAAGACCCAGGCCTGACGCTCTGGAGATTGCTGGGGGACTGAAGACTTCGTCACTGAGTGACTGTAAAAACCACAAGTGTAAACCAGCTAGCTCTGGGACAGGCTGTGAACAATGAGAGGAGGAGGATACAGACAAAACTCTGGGTGCTCCGGTACTGAGGCAGGGAATGGCTGCAAAGAAAATAGGGACCCAGAGGTCCTGACAGCAATGTCTCATTTGATAGGGCAAGGTGCAAAAGAAAAAGCTATAATTGAGTGGCATGAGCTCCAAAGAAGGAAGGGTCATTGAGCAAAGTCACAGGCCAGTCTCCTGTGAGGGTTGGCTCAGCTGCACCTCTGCTTAATGGTGCGCAAGGAGGGAAGAAGAAAAAGGAGGCTAGGGAAAGGGAGCCAGGTGGGAGAGTTGTGGGAGTTTAGGGGAGGCGGGTCAAGTCCAAGGCTGAATACTGGGCAGGATGTTGGGGCTCTGGGGCAATGTGATGGGCAGAGGTGGAAGTTTGGGGGCGTGTTCTTGGGACCTCAGTGAGGTGATTGGAAGTTGCAGCCAGCATGGAGTACAGTCTGGGCAAGATTCAGAGAAAGATGCCAGATTGAGGATCCTTCTTGGGGCACCAAAGTCCTGGAGGGTGGAGGAAGTGGGGCTCTCAGAGGGTATTGGGGCATTGTGCTGAAGTTCTGCCCCAGCAGACACAGTCCAGTGTGATCCGTCAGTGGTTCTGGCCCACACGGATGCAATGATAGAGAGGCACAGAAAGCTAAATCTGTAGATGCACATTTGGGACTGGGGGTGGAGAGGATGACTCCTTAGGAGAAATATGCTATATGAATTCTAGGCTTTTTTCCTGTAGTCTGGACCAAGTTGAAGGCTCTGCAAATGTTATAAACCAAAAAGAAATTTTTTCCAATATTGTCATAATTGAATTGGTGAAATGAATTCCTACTATAAGTATTTAGTGGTTTATTCTTAATTGATGGGTTTAAGCATCATGCTTTTGTGATGCAGTCTATGTTTATGATCACTTTACGTTTCCATTGTCTGTCCTAGCTCATAATCCCCTGGGAAAACAGGGGCCACGTCTGTGTCAATATACTCTGTACTGTCCAGTAAAGTCCATACCTAAGATAATTCAGCATATTTCTTTTGAGTACTGTGGATTACAGAAAAGATATTCTTTTAATAATGGAAAATGTTCCCAGTGTGGGAAGCAGGGTTCAAGTATTAACGTCCCCGTGTTCTGCACGTGAGGACAGAGGGGCAGGAAAGGACTGGCATCCAAACCCTTGGTCCCTGGTCTCCTGGCTCTGCACTGGTGTCTCCTCCTAAGGCAAATTTAGTTCGTAAACTTTGCTGCACATTGGATTCAAATGGACGTTTAAAAAATATATGAATGCCTGACTTCCACCCCGAGATTCTGACTGAAGTGGTGGTGTGGAGTGCAGCCTGAGTGTCACTGTTTACAGGCTCCCCGCATGGTTCTAACATGCTGCGAAGTTTGGGAGTCACCGTCCTAAGGGCTTCTCTATGACAACTCAAATGAATAATGTCATCGCTGCATCTTTCAAAAAACAAATAATAAAATATTATAAATTATGAAACATTATAAATCTTTATTATTATAAATAATAAAAAATATAAATCATTTTGTAAATCTTTTTATAAATAAAACATTATAAATCATATTAAATAATAGATTTATTTATAAATCTATAATTAAAAATTATAAACCTATTATAAATAGAATATCATAAATATTATCATATTATACAATATCTATAGTATAGAGTAGAATAAATCAATATCATAAATATAACATAGAATAGACTAAATAGCCTGGGCTTAAATACATAAATATTCAAAGATATAATATAAAATGAAGGAAGTCTGATGGATTAATGAGGAAGGAAACTATTATTTAGTTAGAAATATTGCCTAGCTATTTAAAAAAATCAATTTAAATTTTTAGTATTTTAGGGGGTTTGATAAATAACCTCCTCTATACTGTCCATGTTCAAAACAAGTTGAGAGATGGACATAGAGTCAGAGAAATGGAGACCCATATATTCAACATATTATGCTGATTGCTGGAAAGATGGGTGGAGAATGTGGGCCTTGATCTTTCAGGAAATAAGACTTGCTACTGGGCTGGATAGATTTCCCCGGGTAAGCTGGTGGCAGCACTCCACGCTGCAGGTCTTCCTGTGGGGCTGGCTCTGTGGAGCTGCGGGGTGGAGGAGCAGAGCAGGAGAGCTCTCAGCGCAGGTCGCAACCAAAGAGGACAAGGGGAAGAGCTGAGCCTCCCCCCATGCGAGCCAATGGGCAAGCCACCCACCTGTCTGCCATGGGGATTTGGGTAAAGAGCAGGAGGAAGACAGCCCTTCACATGGAAGCAGGAAAGAATGGGGAAAGGAGGCTCCACCCCCCAAAAAGAGCCTCTCCTTCCACATTCACTAGACTATCGATTATAGATAGAGTTCAGAGTGAGAGAATGAATCCCTGAGAAAACAGAGTAATATTTAGGTGGCTGTTTTTCCGCCTGCTAAATGAAGATGGTCTTTCTTAGCATCAGAATGGTGGAAGAATCGCAAGGAAACAGATCAATAACTTGACACACAATTTGGGGGATACTAGGTTATTAAAGATTTTTTAAAAATAAAGATAATAGATATTGGTGTAGCATAAATTGAAGCAACCTTTCTGGATATAAATTTGGCAATTTATTTTAAGAGCTTTAATATGCTCATGTCCTTTGACTCAATAATTCCATTCTTAGAAACCTGAGACTGTAATCATTGGTAAGGTCAAAGATTTATGTCTAAAGATGTTCATTCCAAGTTATTCATCACAATGAACAAAATGAAAGCCCCTAAATGCCCAACAATAGGAGAATGATCAAATAAATGACAGTGATTCCATACTGTGGGAGTTTTGTTTCAACTCAAAAATGAAGCATTTGAATACTTTTCAACGGGGTAAATGCTTGCAAAAAATTAAGTAAAAACTACAGGGTACAAAAAATTGCATAATCCTAAAAGCACAAAAAATAAATTTTATTTTAAAAAATATTGGAAGGAAATACATCAGAATGTTAATAGTGACTGGGATTGTGGGTATTTTTGCTTTGTTTTTTCAAAAATAAAAATTCCGGTTTTTACATTATTTTTTGATGAATGTTTATTGATGATGCTATTATTTTTTTAATGCGCGTATTCTTCACTGAGGTCTGAACGTCACGAGAGCCTTCAGCATGGCGGTCTGGAAGTGTCGGAATCAAGAATGAGAACCACCTCCAAACAACCAGGGAGTAGGCAGCGCGGTGACAGCTTCCCTGCCCGAAAGCTAAGAGGTCTGAGGGTGAACATGATGCGCTGGAAACGGAGTAGGGTGCTTGCCATCGCCTCTGGACGAGCAGATGTAGTGTAGCAACAAACACACGGTTTGAAAGAATAGATGATACTTGTTCTTTTTACTGATTTCTTGAAGTAGGCTATCAGCCAGTAATATACAGACTCCTCTTAGGACTCTCAGGTCCTAACAGAGGCCAAGCCCATGAAGTTTCTGGGGAAAAGCCTTTTGGGAAGAGGTGTGTGACTGAAATCAGGGCAAGGGAAGCGGTTGGGCGAGCGTGCAGTGGCAGCTGCTGGAGCGAATCCGGGTACCTAACCCATTCGGCTGGTGGCACGCCGGAGCATCTGCCGGCGCTCCTGCCCAGGAGCCCACAGCTGCGCCGCCAGCCTAGGGCGCCCAGAGGCCCGCGCTCGGCGCAGGGCGGCTCCGCCGCTTTAATTGGGACATCCAAAATAGCCCCACAGAAAGCCAGGTGGATTTATATGCAAATCTAGCTTATAAAATTCCTCAGCATGCTATTTCATCCAGGGCTGGAGAATTTGGCCTTGTTCGGATTCAAATATCACTGCAACAGAACCTCCAGCTTCCTAGCGTTGAAAAGCAAAGCCTGCGATTTGGCGCGAGGGAGAGCTGAGGCCAGGACAAACCGTGCAGAGCGCAAGTTTCAGGACCAAACAACGCCTCCGAAGTTAGGCGCTTCTCTCAGCCATTTCTCTTCCACCTTTTTGTTGTTAGTAAGTTTTCCTTTTTACTTAAATCTAAATGTTTAGAGACAAAAACATCCCAGAAAACAAAAGCATATTTACTCAGATTGGTGCTTGACCTTGATGAATCATTAGCTGAAATGAGGACTATTCAGGAACATCTTATTTCTTCTGTTTGAAATGTGCCCCTTTTTGGAGTTTTGGTGTTATTTATTAAAAAAAAAAAAAGCTGTGACAAGTGGGCTACCAGCTCCTCTCTCTGCATAAAGTCTCTGTATTTTCAATACAGCCCTGAGTTGCATTGGACAGTGACCTTGGAAGATTAGAGAGAAGATAATGGAGTGATTACTGTCTTTTCTGTGTTTCTTTAGAAGTGCATTGTTCTCTTTTCTATATTTTATGCTGCTGAGCCCAATCTAGTTTGAATTGTCTAAATTATTAAATGGTAAATGATGTAGTTGATGCAGGATTAGGAAGTTAAACCAATATGCTGTGAAACGTGGGAGGCGGGCAGCAAGGGTAAGGTGGAGATTTTTACAACGTGCAGTGACGTTTCAGCGATATGGAATTAAACAGCAGTACCCTCATGTTCCTCACACTGCCTCTAACTGGAGTTTTTTCCTTTGTACTTGGCAAAGATGTGGTTCTATTGGCTGCATAGTTCTGCCTTGAGGCAGGTCCCTCTCCAGGCATTTTCTGTAGACTTGGGAGTAGGTTGGATCTGGCGACTAGAAAGGGGAAATGTCTCATGTCTCAGCGTCTCATTTGCTTTTCCCCACCGACTCCAGCAGGCGTGAGGACCTAAACCCACCAGGGAACAGTAGGGAGGAGTGGGAGAGAGGGAATCAATCTGTTCTGATGTCTGGCTCCGTGATCATTGGAACAGGCAGACAGCGTCACCTCTGAGCCCAAGTGTTCTTGTATGGGGAAAGCGTCCTTTTAAAGAATTAGTCTTCAGCATTCTGTCAATTACGGCCTCCAAATCTGGCTGAGTAATTAAATGCCAGCTGACAGTAAATATCAAACTGCTTGGGAGCCTTAGCGAGATATAGACAAGTGGATTCTGTGTGATTGCTTTGGTAATTTGTTTTTTAATCTTTAATACCAATTAAATGCAAGGGAGCTGAAGCCCGAGCATTGCCCAGATGAGACAGCCCATCAGCTTATGCCGTGAGCTGTCCAGCACGGATTTCTTGGCTCCTGTGACTGCAGCAGGCCTTGGGAGACCGGGAAGTCTGATGGGCAGGGACTAATGGACGCTGTGCCATCAGCAGGCAGACAAGCCCTTGCCCGCAAGGCATTCTGAGGGCTGGTTCCTCAAAGGCTATGGTTAGTTACCTCCCCTATGCTTTCTCCCCTCGGTTGTCCCCAGCACCACTGGGGGTCTGATTTTTTTTGTCTTCTTGCCTTGAGGAAAGGGGGAGAGGAAGAAGAGAAGCAATGCCTACTGAGCACCTATCAGGTGCAGTTGCACGCAGAGGTTGTTCTTTGGTGGTTCCCACCAAGACACCAAACTAGCAGGAGTGCAGGCTCCCGCCCCCATGACCAAGCGCTGAGGAACTTAAGAGCAGTGGTTCTCAACCAAGGATGATCTGTCCCCACCCCAGGGCACTTCTGGCAATATCTGGAGACATTTTTGGTTGTCTAGCTGAGGAGAGGGGTGCCTCTGGCTGATAGTGGGTACAAGCCAGGGATACTGCAGGCGTCCTACAACGCGCAGGGTAGCCCCACAAGAAAGAATTGTTTGGCTTAAAGTGTCAGCAGTGCTGAGGTTGACATTCTGGCTCTAGAGTGAAAATAGGAACTTAAAGAGAAAACTGAGGAAATTCTTGGGGTTATAGAGAATTTGTCAACTTGTGAGTGTGAGGGAGCGATGGCTTTGACTTGGGCAGATAAGAACCGCTGGAGGCTGCTTCTGCTTTCCCTCCATCATTGCTTTAGGAAGTACAGAGCCTGTTCCATACCTATGGCAATGCAGCTCTAGTCCAGGTATTCCTGAGAATAAATTAGTACAGCACGAAAGCCCTGTGATTGTTAGGAGCTAAAAAACAGGTGAGAAGTAACGTACTTTGGGCAGTTGCTTCCTACGTTTTCTCATCTAACCCTTCTCTACCTCCCTCTCCTACCCCACAGTGAATTATTCTCTAAGGAGTGTCTCCTTTTACTGTTGTTTCTTTTAGGTTGACAGAAAGTAAATGCTTGAACTAGGTGGTTGTTTTGGGGAGCAGAGGGTGATTGACTATAGTTTACTGGTACCTGAAGTTCTCTAATCTAGGGTTCATTCATCTGAGAGAATTAGGCTAATATTGACTGGGTTCTGGCTTCCCCACACTCATTGTCTGACAGAGTGGCGGATACCCCTAGGAAAAAGGAGCTCACTAGCCAAAATAATGAGACATATGAGAAATATAGCTATTTCAAAAGAAAAATGGCATAAAGAATAGTGCATTACAGATTCTACCAGCAGCAGAAATATTAGAACATGTAGAACAAGATTTTAAAACAAGCCTAATAAGCATACTAAAAGAGACAAACAGAACAAGAACAGGAAAACAAATGGACAAAGTAAAAATTTTGGTGTGAAATATATAATAGCTGAATAATGATGGGTTATTTAGCAAAAAGAATGTAACTGAGGAATGAATTAATGATATGGAACACTAGATTTAGGAAATTTCCAAGAAAGAAGATAGAAAGTACAAAGAAATAGAAAAGCTAAGAGAGATGGAAAAAAGAAATAGTAGAGTGGCAATCCAGTCCATAGGAGCACCACAAAGCCAGCCCTGCAGAGGAGATAGAAGGATGCAAGAGACAGAAGTAGAAAAGAGAAACTCTTGGGAGAAATAATGGAAACAAACAAACAAAAAATAAGAGAAAGGAAAGAAAGAAAGAAAAAGAAAGAACTCATGTAGTACCAAAGTGGAGAAATAAGTGAAAACCCCAAACCTTATTAATTACAACGAGGAAATAGTGACTTTATAGTGGAGAAGCCTGGAAGATCCCACCGTAACCAAGTGATGTGTCGACATTGTTTACGCCTGATCTGATGCACTAAGAAGGGTGCATTGCTTCTGTGGTATCCTTCCCCAAACTCTGTAACCTCCCTCTAATAATCAGAAAGCATCAGATAAACCGAAATTGAGGACATTCTATGAAACGCTTGACTAGTATTCCTGAAAAGTGTCTTGGTCATGGACGACAATGAAAGATTGAGGGACGGTCACAGGTTGAAGAAGGCTATGGAGATAGGACATCTAAATGCAATGTAGATGCAACATAGGATCCTGGCTTGGATCCAGAACAACAAAATGGACATTAGTTGAAAAATTGGTGACACGTGAAGAATGTTTGTAGTTTACTTAATAATATTGTATCATTGTTAATTTATTCTTGTTGTTAGTTTCACCATGATTATGTCCAAGGTTAACTTTAGGGAAAACTTGGAAAAGGGAACAGGGAACTTTCCTCACTGTCTTTGTAACTCTTCTGTAAGTCTAAAGTTCTTTGAAAATAAAAAACTAAAAAAATACTATTCTCCAGTGTTAAAAAATGTGATGACAAACTAGTTATTGTATGAGCGTTCCTGTGGCTCCGCGTTCTCATGAACACATGCTGTGGATGAGGAGCACAGGGTAAAATCTTTATAATCTTGAACATTCTAATAGCTGTGTAGTGGCATTTTGTGGTTTTGATTTGTATTTCCATAATGACTAATGATAATGATTTTGGGCGTCTTTTCATATGCTTATTTGACATCCACTTGATGAAGTCTGTTCAGATCTTTTACCTTTTTTTAAAATTTGGATTTCTATTTTTTCCTTATGCTTTGAGAAGTCTCTATATATTCTGGAAACTAACCAGAAATGTGATGTACAAGTATTTTCTTGGACATTTTGTGTAAATCACTAAACTTCTAAAGGGAAGATAGATATGATCTATGTTACCTTGGGTTAGGAAAAAAGTTTTTAGAAACAACACTGAAAGTACAACCCATAAAATAAAAAATTATTAAGTTGGACTCCATTGAAGTTAAACCTCTGGAATGTCTTTTTCTGGTCTTAGCATTTTTAGGGTAATGCCGGCTTCATCAAGTGAATTTGGAAGTGTTTACTTCTCTCCTATTTTCTATTAGAGGTTGTGTAGAAATTGATATTATTTCTTCCTTAAATGTTTGGTAGAGGGGGCCGTTCCAGTGGCCAAGCGGTTAAGTTTGCATGCTCTGCTTTGGCATCCTGGGGTTTGCTGGTTTGGATCCTGGGCGTGGACCTACACACTGCTCGTTAGGCCATGCTGTGGCGGCATCCCACATAGAAGAACTAGAATGACTTACAACTAGGATATGCACCTATGTACTGGGGCTTTGGGGAGAAAAAAGCATAAAGAGGAAGATGGGCAACAGGTGTTAGCTCAGGGCCAATCTTAACAGAGAAAAATATTTGGTACAATTTGCCAGTGAAACCATGTGGGCCCATAGTTTTCTTTTTTTAGAGGGTTTTTTTTTTTTTAAGATTTTATTTTTTTCCTTTTCCTCCCCAAAGCCCCCTGGTACATAGTTGTGTATTCTTCGTTGTGCGTCCTTCTAGTTGTGGCATGTGGGACGCTGCCTCAGCGTGGTCTGATGAGCAGTGCTATGTCCGCGCCCAGGATTCGAACCAACGAAACACTGGGCTGCCTGCAGCGGAGCGCTCAAACTTAACCACTCGGCCACGGGGCCAGCCCCTTTTTTTAGAGGGTTTTAACTATATAAATTTAATTTCCTTAATAGATACAGGGCTGTTGAGGTTATCTATTTCTTCTTGAGTGGGTTTTGATAGTTTATGTCTTTCAAAGAATCAATTCATTTCATCTAAGATGTTGAAGTTATTGGCATAAGTTTGCTTCTAATATTCACTCTTATCATTTAATGACTGTAGGAGCAGTAGTCGTGGCTGCTCTTTCATACCTGATACTGGTAATTTGTGTCTTTTCTCTTTTTTATTGATCAGTCTGACTAGAAATGTATCAATTTTACTGATTTTTCTCTAAAATCCAGTTTGGAGGTTCATTGATTTTTCTTAGATTATTGATTTGAGATCTTTTATAATGTAAGCATTTAATGCTATAAATTTCCATCTAAGCCCTACTTTAGCTGTATCTTGCAAATTATGATATTCTGTATTTTCATTTTCATTCAGCTTAAAATATTTTTAAATCTTGCTTGAGACTTCCTCTTTGACTAATGGCTTATTAGTAGTGTGTTGTTTACTTTCCAAATATTTGAATTTTCCAGTTACATCTTTGTTATTGATTTCTATATTGTCTGAGGTGATAATTTGTACAATTTCCATTCATTTAATTTTTTAAAGCATTGCTTTATGTCCAAGAATATGGTGCGTTTTGGTGAATGTGTCATGTCAGTTTAGGAAGAATGTGGATTGTGTGTCAACTTGGACTATTTTGGTTCATAGTGTTGTTCAGGACTTTCATATCCTTAGTGGTTTTCTGCCTACTGGTTCTGCTGATTACTGAAAAAGAGTGTTGAGGATGCCAACTGTATTTGTGGATTTGGTTATTTCTGTTTCAATTATGTAAGTTTTTACTTCATATATGTTGAAGATCTGTTGTTGGTTGGATACACAGATAGGGTTATTATTTCTTCTTTGAGAACTGAACCCTGTGTCATGTCCTTGCTTATCCCTGATGATATTCCTTGTTTATGAGTCTACTGTGTCTGATATTAGAATATCTACTCTAGCTTTCTTTTGATTAGTGTTTGCATGGTGTGCAGTAAAGAGTTAACGTAACAGGCCTAAGGCTGCTCTCCTTAGAAAGGCCTGTGGGCAAGCTTGGCTCTTGGTTGGCATCCAGGAATTTGGATTTTGGAGGTATTTCTGCCATTGCCTCACTAATGAAGGAGGCCTACTGTGCTTCGAGTGTTTGTGTAAACAAAGAGTGTGCTCACGGGAGGGAGCGAGCATACGGAAGCCTGCAGGTGGACTCCTCCAGACTCCACCTCTGTCTTTTTCTTTTGTAACCTGGCTGTGTATCCTCACGACTCACTGTAATAAACTTTAGCTGTGAGTACAACTGTATGCTGAGTCCATGCATTCTTCTAGCAAATCTCCAGGCATATTATGGTCTGGGGGACCCCAACCCACATAGTATATTATTTTCATCTTTTGTTGTTGTTGCTTATACATTGTTTTCTTTTAGTAAAATTTTTTATTTTGAGATAATTGCAGATTTACATGGTTTGTGAGAAATACTACAGAGAGGTCCTGTGTATTTTTTCCAAGTTTCTCCCAATGATATGATACAAAATTATACAAAACTATAGTGCAATATCACAACCAGGATATTGACATTGATATAGTCAAGATGCATAACGGCTCCATCACCACAAATATCCCTCATGTTACCGTTTTCTAGCCACCTTCTGTGGCCCCCTCTTCTAACCCCTGATGACCACTAACCTGTTCCCCATTTCTATAACATTTGTCATTTCAAAAATGTTATATAAATGGAATCATACAGTATGTGATCTTCTAATATTGACGTTTTCCCTCTCAGCATAGTGTTCTTTAGATCCATACAAGTTGTTGCATGTGTTAATAGTTTGTTCCTTTTTGTTGCTGTCTAGTGTTCCCTGATATGGATGTACCACAGTCTCTTCAAGCATTCATCTATTGAAGGACATCTGTGTTGTTTCCAGTTTGGGACCATTATGGAAAAACATTCATGCACAGCTATTTGTGTAAATATAAGTCTTTATTTCTCTGGGATAAATGCCCAGGAGAACAAACACTGAGTCATATGGTAGCTGTATGTTTAGTTTTTTAAGAAACTGCCAAACTTTTTCACAGTGGCTACATTATTTTACATTCCCACCAGCGAGGAATATACAAGTGATTCAATTTCTCGTTGTCCTTACTAGCATTTGGTGTTGTCACTCTTTTTTATTTTAGCCATTCTGATAGTGTGTAGCAATAACTCATCGTGGTTTTAATTTGGATTTCTTTGATGGCTAACAATGCTGAACATCTTTTTGTGTGCTTATTCACGATATCTTCTTCAGTGAAATATCTCTTCACTGTTCTTTTGCTCATTTTCAACTTGATTGTTTCTTTTCTCACCACTGAATTTTGAGAGTTTTTGTATATTCTAGATACAGTTGTCCCCCCTTATCCACAATTTTGCTTTCTGCCATTTTAGTTATTGCAGTCTACCATGGTCCAAAAATAATGCTGCATCACAATGCTCACATCATTCCCCTCACTTCATCTCGTGTGGTAGGCACTGGATCATCTCACAGCATCACAAGAAGAAGAAGGGTGAGCACAGTACAAGAAGATATTTTGAGAGAGACAGAGACCACATCTACATAGCCTTTATTACAGTATATTGTTATAATTGTTCTATGTTATTATTAATTATTGTTAATCTCTTTCTCTGCTAATTTAAAATTGAACTTTATCATAGCTATGTGTGTATAGGAAAAAACATAGTCCCTATATAGGGTTCAGTACAATCTGTAGTTTCAGGCATCCACGGGGGGTCTTAGAATGTATCCCCTGTAGATAAGGGGGTTTACTGTACTAATCCTTCATCAAATATACGCTTTGCAAATATTTTCTCCCAGCCTGTAGCTTATTTTTTATCCTGTTAACAGGAACTTTTGCACAGCAAACATTAATTTTTCAGTCCTGCTTTCTTTCTTGCCTCTTTCTGGGATTCCAATAACAGGAACGTTAGATTTCTTATTATCGTTCCACAGATCACTGAAGCTCCCTTTACTTTTTTTTCCCTCAGTTTTTTTCTCTTTGTTGTTCAGATTGGGTAACTGCTTTGTTCTACCTTCTAATTCACTCATTCTTTCATCTGTCTTTTGTATTCTGCTGTTAAGCCTGCCCACTGAACTTTTTCCTCTGATTATTGTCTTTTTTCAGTTCTAAATTTTCCATTTGTTTCTTCTTTATATCTTCTGTTTCTTTGCTGACACTTTCTATTTTTTTCATTTGTTTCAATGAGGTTTGTAATTGCTTGCTGAAGCATTTTTCATCATGGCTGCTTTAAAATCTTTGTTAGATAATTCTAACATCTCTGTCATCTCAAAGTCTGCATCTATCATCTTTTAAAACTCAGTTTGAGATTTTCCTGGTTCTTGGTATGATAAGTGATTTTCAATTGAAACTTGGATATTTTCATATTATGTTATGAGACTCTGGATCTCATTTAAACCTGCTTTATCTGGGTTTTTCTGACACTGTTCTAAGAGGGGAAGTGAGAGTTGCTGCTTTATTATTGCCAAGTGGAAGCAGAAGTCCAGGTTCCCCACTCAACCTCCACTGACACCCAGCACAGTTGCTGTCCATTATTGCTGGCCTGGAATGGGAATTCTGACTCTGTGTGCGGTCTCCAGTGACACTCCAGTGGATGTGGTCTTGTTACTGCTGGGCAATAGTGAAAGTCCTGACTCTCCACTAGGTCTCCTCTGACATCACTCCAGGAAGGAGGGGCAGGGAGGCCTTGTTACTGATGGATTGGAGTGGAAGTCCAGATGCCCCTCAGGGTCTCCACTGCAGCTGTGTTGGCAAGGGAGGGTTCCTTACTGGCTAGCAGGGATCAAGTCCTGACTCCTTGCTGGGACTTGCCTGACACCAGCTCAGCAGGGCTGTTGAGATACCTTGTACAGCCGGGTGAGAGTGGAAGTCTAGGGTCCCCACATGACTTTTGCCAGCATATATGTGGGTTCAACCACAGCCTTTACTGTGATGTTTGCCTGGAATAGAATGGATGTTTCGTAAAAGTATTCTGTCTTGCTGGACTGCCCTTTCCTTGTCCTTTGACTAGAGAGAGTGGGCTTTTGTTGGGGCTTATTTTGCCTTCATCTGTTGGTGTTTCTAGGTTGCTGGCTTCTTCAACTGCAAGTCTAGGATGTATAAAGAAAAAGGAAAACACAGGAAACCCACTGCAGTGTTATTTTTTAAGTCCCAACTTACCTAGCTGATCAGCCTTCTTTTCGCCTTTCAGAGTTTTCTATTGTTTGCTTTAGATATAATTTCTAGGGCTTCAGGGGGAGGAATAGAGAAAAGTATTCACAGGCTCAGCTTCCTGGGACCAGGTCTCATACTTTTATTTTTATGTTTAATGTGAGTTTCTTGTAGACAGCATATTTTTAGGTCTTGCGTTTTTTTAATCCAATCTGATAATCTCTATATTTTAACTGCCATTCACATCTAATATGATTACTGATATCTTTGGATTTAATTTTACCACCTTGCCACCAGTTTTTCAGTTGTTCCATCTGTCCTTCATTTCTTTTTTTTGGAATACATGGGTTAATTGAACCATTTTTATTTCATTTGTGTTCTCTATTGATTTATTTATACCCCTTAAATTTTTTCTTCAGTGATTGCCCAAGGGTTTGCAATATACAATATTAATTAATCAGTTTACCCTCAAATAAAATCATACCATTTCATGTGTAGTGTAAGAACCTCACAATCACATATTTCCAATACCTCCTTCCCACTCTTTGTGTTATTATTATATATATGTTACTTTTATATGTGTTATAAGCACTCACTATATTGGTACTATTTTTGCTTTAGACCACCCATTGTCTTTTAGAGTAAATGGAAATATGGGAAATCTTAATTCTGTTGTACCTTCACTTATTCTATTTCCCATGCTCTTTATTTCTTTGTTTAGATCCAAGTTTCTGTGTCATATCATAATCTTTTTGCCTGAAATACTTTCTTTACTATTTACTGTAGTGTAGGTCTTCTGGCAGCAAATTTTCTTTGTCTGAGAAAGTCTTTATTTCTCATTTATTTTGAAAGATACTTTCACTTGGTATAGAATTCTAGTCGAGAATTTTTGTTTATTTCTGCACTTTGCAAACGTTACTCTGCTGTTTTCCAGCCTTCATAATATTTGAAGAAAAGTGTAACGTAGTTATTATCTTTGTTGCTCTATACATAATGTGTCTTTTTTCTCTGGCTGCTTTCAAGATTTTCTCTTTGTCTTTTGTGTTCACAATTTGGCCCTTCTATGACTAGGTATGCTTTCTTTTGCTTCTTTGTTTTGGTATTTGTCCTGCTTGGTGTTCTCTGAGCTTCTTAGATCTGTGGTTTGGTGTCTGTCATTAACCTTGGAAAATTTTTGGCAATTATTTATTCAAATATTTCTTGTGCTCTGTTCTCTCTCTCTTCTTCTGCTGGCATTCAGTTGCCTGTTTGTCAGATATTTGATCTGTTCTCAAATTCTTGGATGGTCTGTTCAGTTTTTCTCTTTCTTTTCTTTTGTTTTTTGTTTATATGCTTCAGTTTGAGTAATTTCTTGAGATTTTCAAGTTCCTTGATTCTTTCTTCAGCTTGCTGAATCTATTGATAAGCTAGTTGAAGGCATTTTTACCTCTGTTACTACATTTTTCTTTCTAACATTTCCATCTTATTATTTCTTATAACTTTATTTCTGTGCTGATATTACCCATAAAGTCTTCCATCTGGTTTACCTTTTCCGTTAGCACCCTTAACATATAACATACTTATTTTAAATTCACTGCCGTGCAGTTCCAACATACGTCTCCTGTCTGAATTTGGTTCTGATGATTAATTACTTTTTCTCCTGGGAGTCTGTTGCCTTTTCTCACCTTGTATGCTTTGTAACTTTTTCTTGAGTGACATACCCCTTGTGCAGGACAATAGAGACTGAGGTAAATATTTTTTATGCCTGATAAAAGATGTATCTTTCATTTTGCTAAGACTTTAGTACAGGAGTTTGAGTTAATATATTTAGGAGTGGGGCTGGGTTTGTTACTGCTATGGTTGTGCTTGGTGAATAACAGACTTCAAACTTCCTTAGCAATACCTTGTGTTTATGGTGGGGGCTGGTTTGCTAGAGAATATTTTTCAATGTATGTTCCATCCTCTGGCTTGAGGTCTTCACTGTGCCCTGCATCTGAGAGAAGGTATGTGTCTTATAACTTACTTGTTACTCCTTGCTTGTCAGCCTGGCCATAGGGGTAGGGGACATTTTCTTTTGTTCTGACTAAGCCTCCATCTTTGTTAATCGCTGTGACCCTGGGTCTCAGGGATGTGGCCTTGACCGTGCTGGTTCTCCTCCCCCCGTGTGATTCCCCTCACCTAGGGATGGAGAGGTGTTTTTACTGTTACCTTTTCTCAGCTGCAATAGGTCTTCACTAGTGCCCCAGGTGACAGTGTTTGTTGTCTGTGCCTCACTTGTTAAAGCGTTTGCTCCAGAAAGAGGATGGAGAATAAAGGCAGCAGTGGAGTTTTGCCCCTCCTGCAAAGTCTGCTCTTCCCCTCCTTTAGGTCTGCACCATAGGGAGACTCAGGAATCTCCCAATCTTTTCTGTGAGTACCCAGTAGATTTTTCAAAGGAACAGCCTGTAACAACGTGTGGGCTCCCCTAGTTCCTATGTCCCCTACAGGCTTCATTATCTATCACTAGTGCCCTCTCCTCCTCTGTTAATTTGTCAGTTCTCCCAGCTAAATTCCTCTCACTGGTGTCTGACTGCCTCTTGTCAAGGTAAACGAGTTTTTGCATCTCATCTCTCCTATTGGCACGTCTCTAAATTTTGGAACTGTTGGTTGTCCTGTGAGCTCAGCACTCCAGCTAGTTTAAGAAAAGTCATGGACTTGCTGTTTGCACTACTTTCTGAAAATATTGTTGTAGGGTTGGGATTATGGTTCTTTGCCAATCTCTATCTCCCTGAGGTAGTTTGAAGTTCAAACCAGAAGTGCGAAATAGTATTTTTAAAGTATTGAAGAATATTGTATTTAGAATTATATCCAGCCAAGTTGCTATTCAAATATGAAAGTATAATGAAAATTTATACAGATATGCGAGCCTTTGTCATACAAAGATTCACACCAAGACAGTTTTGGCGAAATACTTAAATACCAGGAGAGAATAATCCAGAATATTTTACCAACGTAAAAGAAGTAAAGGTGATAAAATACCTAAGCATGCTGTCTTTTAAAGAAGGAAATTGATTCATGGTGATCCAGAGTTCAAAGTCCAGAGTTATATAAATATGATGGGTGTTGAGGATCAAACAACCTAAGAGTGATCTAAAGTTTCTGTTTAATTTGGGGAAAATAATAATATTTTTTAAAAGGGTAAGAATGGAATTAAAAAAGGTGGGCTAAAATAAAAAAGTTAAACTATATGATAGAAACAGGTTCAAATATATCAATATGACAGTAAATCTTAAATAGACTAAACTCACCAAGTACAAGACAAATATTGATAGATTGGAGTAGGAAATATCTAGACATAGTCAGAAGTGCAGACTTCTTCTCTGGTTCAAATGTTCCTGGTAGAAAGTTCTTTTCACTAGTCAAACTTTATAAAACATATACTTCTTGTGCAACATTTTTCATCCAATATTTTAATGGGAAAAAGTTGTATTTATACCCACCAAACTCAATTTAATTTTTGGCAAAATGATTTCAGGAAAAATAACAAGTTATGTTATAAATATAATTGGTGAAATCATTTTAGAGATTCTGAAAATCTTGACAAGTGGTAGCAAGGAGAATGTTCATCTTGGATTTTGCTGAAAGGCACCTCAGGATGCTTCTCAGTTGAGCAGTTCTCTGCCATTGTGTGGTTGTTCTGAACATGTTTCTACAGTGCCTTTCGTATTTGGCTTAACGTGGTAAAACAAGTCCCCAAGAAAGTTGAGAAAGTGTTGGAGAAAATTGTGGAAGGGAAGCAAAATGAGTAAGAAAAACGATTGAATGGAGGAGATATTACTGTGAATGAGGAAACTTTTGTTAACAATCATGTTGAGTTTTGGTGATTGAGAATGGATATTTTAAATATGTTATGATGTAACAAGTTTGTTACTGACATATAGGCATTTTACTGCATTTATTTATGTTTTATGAAATAGATCAGGGGTTTTGGTTGATATGTAGTGGATTATTGGAAAATAAAATAAAGCAGAGTAGACTCCTGGGTGTTGTTTCCACATAACATGCCTGATTTTCAGGAACAGATTGTTGACCTTAAATGGAAGTTGCCTGTAGATGAGATAGCGCACAAAGATTAAAAGTGAAAAGATGTAAGAAGACAAATAAGGCAAAATAAAGTTAGTGTGGCTATCTTAACATTAGATGAAATAGACTTAGGCATTTCTAGGGCTGGAGTGGATCACTCTATAAAACAGGGTTCAATTCACCAAGAAGATGTGGTAATACTAAATGTGTATGCATCTAATAAAAATCCTTCAAAATCTGTGGAGTAAAAATTGATAGAGCTATGGGAAGAAATGGATAAATCCGTCTTCAAAGTGGGAGATTTCTACATACATTTATCGATAATTGAATAACTATTCTTATTTGCCTGGAAAGTTCCTCTTTGTCTTTGTCTCAGTCCTTTCTCCCTGTAGTTTCCATTTAACGTTTCTTAATTCCACTTCATCAGGTCATGTAGAAAAAGACTATTCCCATGCATGTGATGTGGAGCAATTTATTTTGAGTTACTATTTTTGTATAGTATAAGGTAAGGGTCTAAGTTTGCTGTTTTTTTTGCATATCCACTTGCCCCAGCACTATTTGTTGAACAGATTATTCTTTCCCCAGTGAATTTCCTTGGCACCATTGTCAAAATAAGTTGGTTAAAAACATAAGGTTTATTTCATCTGTTTAATTCTGTTCCATTGATCTCTATTTCTGTACTTGTGCCAGCACCACACTGTCTTAATAACTGTAGCTTTGTAGTATGTTTTGAAATCTGGAAGTGTGAGTACACCAACTTTGTTGTTTTTAAAAAATATTGTTTTGGATTTTCTAGATGTTTTGCATTTCCACATAAACTTTATAATCTGCTTGTCAATTTCTGCAAAAAATGCTGCTGGAATTGGGGGTGGTTTATTACACAGCAGTGGATAACTGAGCAACACCATTTCCTTGGAGTCAGTTTGTCATGTGCTAACGTCTGAGTCTTCCTCTCAGGAGCTGCTTCAAAGACATGTGTCTCTTATCTCACACAGTGGGTTTCTTTTCCTTTCCTTTTTTTTTTTTTAAGATTGGCACCTGAGCTAACAACTGTTGCCAATCTTCTTTTTTTTTCTGCTTTTTCTCCCCAAATCCCCCCAAGACACAGTTGTATATTCTAGTTGTGGGTCCTTCTTGGTTGTGCTATGTGGACGCCACCTCAGCATGGCCTGATGAGCGGTGCCATGTGTGCACTCAGGATCCGAACTGGTGAAACCCTGGGCCACCTAGGTGGAGTGCGTGAACTTAACCACTCGACCATGGGGCTGGCCCCCTCTTTCTCTCTCTCTCTCTCTCTTTTTTCTTTTTATCCATGTGAGGTTCTGAAGGGAAATGGAGGCACTGTGGACAATTAGACCGGAGCAATTTGCCGGCAGACATGACTCAGCATGTCTGCTGCAGGCAGCGCATGAGTCCAACCATGTATGTAAACACTTATGTAACCTGCACTGTGTGCCTCTTTTGTGTGAAAGTCCTATAAAAGCAGCCGCAGGAAAAGCCGTGGGCCTCCCTCCCCCTGTTGGCCAAAGAGAATAAAGCATGTCTACACTGCCATCAGCTCTCTGCATCTTTTTTCAACTCCCCGAGCCGAGCCCTTTGGTCCAGTCCTCCGCTGTTCCCCTCCTGCATACACTTTGTGTAGTCAGCAGGATTCCGAGGTGAGTGGACCTACGGCTCCTGAGGCTGACGGGACGGACACACTGCCACCCACTAGTATGTGATGCCCGGTGGCGGAGGTCCTGTTGAACTGGGCCCCTGCGGAAGGGTGGGAGTCCGTAGATGGTACCCCCGTCAGCATCAAGACGTCTCTTGTAGCCCGAGAGAGCAGGTGCCGGAAAGGCCCGGCCTGCTGTGGGACGTGCAGGTTGGCAGTTTTTGACAGCCTTACACTGCAACATGGATTCTGCCCTGCTGGATGCGGCCTGTGTATGGGAACTGCAAGCCAAGGAGAACGCCCTGGAGGCGCAGGTGTGGCAGTTGGAACAGGAGTTAGAAATGGCACCTCGCAGCCAGCTGGGTGCGTGTGGTCAAGACTGTTGTCCAGGGGTATACACACCACCCGCCGCAGGTGTTGCCGGTGCCGCGGCATGTGGTAGGCACCGAACAGTTTCGCCTTCCAGGTGGACATGAGGAGACACACAGACCATTGCAAAACTAGAAGAGGCTGGGATCGTGTGACCCTCCCACAGTCCTTATAACTCCCTGGTTTGGCCTGTGAGGAAGCCTGATGGCACGTGGCGTATGACTGTGGACTATCGGGAGTTGAACAAGGTGACTCCTCTGTTGCATGCCACTGTGCCCTCGGTGCATGACATAATGGATCAACTGACAGTCCGGCCGGGATAATACCACTATGTTGTGGACCTTGCTAATGCCTTCTTTTGAATCGATGTTGCCACCGAGAGCCAAGAACAGTTTGCTTTCACCTGGGATGGCAGACAATGGACTTTTTGCGTGTTGCCACCAGGATACCTCCCCAGCCCCACTATTTGTCATGGGATCATTGCTCAGGACTTGGCCGCCTGGGTTCACAGTAATGCAGTACTTGTGTTTCACTACATTGATGATATTATGTTAACCTCTGACTCTCTTGCAGATCAGGAACAGGCTGCTGACTCCCTGCAGAGACATCTGGCAACATGTGGTTGGGCTGCCTGCGATGCCAAAGTCCAGGGGCCTGGCTTATCTGTCACATTCTTGGGGGTTGTCAGGTTGGGTAAGACAAGGGTGATACTCCCTGCCAAAGACTCTAACGCAACTGCAAATGTTTCTGGGCCTGCTGGGGTATTGGTGGTTGTTGACCTCCCATTTAGCCCAGGTGGCGAGATCCCTGTATGGTAAAGAAAGGCGCCCCTTGAGACTGGACAGACGCTGTGGATCAAGTGTTTGAAGCCGCCAGCATGCTGCGCAGCAGGCACAAGCCTTACAGGCGGCTGACCCGGGACAACCGTATGAAACGGCCTTACAACAAGCCAACCAGGAGAATTTGCTAATCCAGACGCTGATGGGAGACCCGCTACAGGAATGGTGGTTTAACCTGTCCTCCCTGTGGCAGTGGGTTCTTGTTACATTGGGGGTGTAGCTTGTCTCTTGATAGCCATTTACTGTTCTCTATATTGTTGTTGTGGTATTTGGGCCCAAGGCACTGCGCCATGTGCACGTGCTTCCTGCAAGCCCCCTGGTACTGCTACTGAGGTCTAATGGGGGTGGAGTGAAGGGAAATAGAGGCACTATGGACAATCAGACCGGAGCAGTTTGTGGGCAGACGTGACTCTCATGTCCACGGCAGGCAGCACATGCGCTGAACCGTGTCTGTAAACATATCTTATGTAACCTGCACTGGCTGTGTGCCCCTTTTGTGTGAAAGTCCTATAAAAGCGGCCGCAGGAAAAGCCACAGGGCTCCCTCCGCCTGTTGGCGGAAGAGAATAAAGCATGTCTACACTGCGATCGGCTCCGCGCATCTTTTTTCAAGTCTCCGAGCCCCATGGTCTCATTCTCGGCCGTTCCCCTCCTGCATACAGGTACTTAACCTTTTCTCTACCACATTTTATATGATTTAGTTTTGCTCATAATTTCATCCAGTCAGTCACGGATTCTCTCATCTTTGTCTCCCCTGTCTCTCAGCTGTGAGTCGCTTACGAATTCAGTAAGGATACTTTTGTGTAACTTTATGCAAGCGCTGAATAACAATTGTTGAGCAGATCAGGAGCAGCTTGGGCCCAGGTGTGAGCCATAAAATCCAGTCTACAGGTGACCCTGGGGCTTGACTCCTTAAAACAATACTTTAGAAATTATAGAAGAGTACTGAGAAACATCAGGGAGAGAGAAATTTCATCTGTGAGGACAAAGCTGAGGTCTTCTGAAGAAATTTTTTGTCTTTGCAAGTGCCTAAGATTACCATTCGTTTTTGATGAAGAAAGAATTCAAGATACTATCCCTTCAGCCTTACCTCATCAAAGATGACTTAGGGTGAGATCTCCAAGTAAAGGAACACATCTTGCCTGGAAATGTGCAAGACGGCTGAGACAGGGCTGTTCTTCCTCAGTGAGAGCTGGGCGGGAAAGATCAAGGCACAGTAGGAGAAAGGCCTCGCTCCGCAGTGCTAGCGAAACCACCCAAAGAGACTCGGGCAGTCTTTTTGTAGTTGAAATTATATTAAGGGAAAAAGAGATTCAAGAGGGTAAAGTTGACCCACTAATAAGTGAGAGGTGAAAATTAATGCTGACTCTCCTTCTGCCTGAGACTCAGGACACACTTGGCAAATCAGTTCCCAGCAAGAAAAACAAAGCCATGTGGACAATGAGAAAAATGAAGACCTTGCAGAACCAGCACCTGAGGGAAGTGTGGTGATGGTGGGGAAAGTGAGCCATACAAAACCTGAATGCAGTGGTCCCCACTTATCTGCAGGGGATACATTCTAAGACCCCCAGTTGATGCCTGAAACTGTGGATAGTGCTGAGCCCTATATATTTACTATGTCTTTTCCTATACATACATACCTGTGATAAAGTTTAATTTATAAATTAGGCCCAGTAAGAGATTAACAACAATAGCTAGTAATAAAATAGAACAATTATAACAACATACTGTAAAAAAGTTATGTGAATGTGGTGTCTCTCTCATTCTCAAAATATCTTATTGTAATGTCCTCACCTTTCTTCTGATGATGTGAGATGATACCATGTCTACGTGATGAGGTGAAGTGAGGTGAATGACCTGGGTATTGTGACGCAGCATTAGCCTATTGACCTGATGATGCGTCAGCAGGAGGATCGTGGAGCCATGATGATGCCGATGGTTGCATGTCAGGAGCAGACGAGGTCAGTGGTTGGGGATCCTCAATAGTTGAAGGTTTTTTGCCGAAAACCTTTGGAAGAACGTTGTAATTAGAAGTTGCTGTCTCTTCATCAAAGTGTTGCTGCAGAGGTTGTAATCCTTTGATGATCATATGAGTGAAAAAAATCGCTATGTTTCATCCGAGGATTGTATTCCATAATTTTGTCCTTTAATGCCTGTGCACTTTGGTACACTGGCAAATTTCAGTAATGTCCGCATTGCTCGTTCTGCTTCAGTTTCTTCTTCTTCATCTTACTCTTCCTCTGTAGATGACTTCCAATTCCTCATTTATTAACACTTCTCAATGGCCTTCAATATGTTCTTCCACTTCTTCATCAAGTGCATCAGCAAATCCTTCTCCACCAGCTTGTCTTGCTGTGTAACTGATTTTCCTGACTTCTCCACTGATCCCGGGGAAGCCTTTAAAATCATTCACAACTTTACTGCATAGATTCTTCCAGCAGGCATTTACAGTTTCTGGTTTTAATTCATCCGTTGCCGTTTGATGAATGTTATTCTGTCAGCAATGGTGACTGATTTCTAGCATTGCATTATATCTAGATTGGGGTCTGCATCAATTGCTAATCAAATGTGGTCAAATACCAGGTGGGTCTATGTGGCCTTGACAAACCAAATGATGCCCTGGTCAAGAGACCAAAGCAATGAGGTTGTATTTGGAGGTAAAAATACAACCTCGACATTTTCATTTTCATAGCAAACAGATTCAGGGTGGTGAGGTGCATTGTCTATTATTAATAGGGTTTTAAATTCCAACCCTTCCTCTTCCAAGTATTTTTTCACTTCTCAGATGGCGCATTGGTGGAACTGTTTCGTAAACAAGGTGGTCGTCACCCACACTTTCTGATTATGTTGGCAGAACACGGCAGATAATTTTTGTTTTGTTTTTGAGAGTGTATGGGTTCTTCAGTCTGTACACTACGCCTGGCTTTATCACATGCCCTGCAGTGTTGCCACATAGCACCATAGTTAATCTGTCCTTCCGTGTTTTATGCCCTGGTGCCTCCTTTGCGCTTTTATGAACATAGGTTCTACTGGGCATCTTCTTCCAGAAAAGCCTGGTTTCGTCACAACTGAAGATTTGGTTTAGATAGTGTCCTTTCTCCTTAATCAACTTCTTCAACTCTGCTGGAAATGTGGTAGCAGCTTTCTCATCGGCAGAGGCAGCCTCTCCAGTAATTTTTATATCTTTCAGTCCAAGCCTATTCCTGAGTCTGTGTACCCATCCCTCACGTGCAGTAAATGGCTTGGTGTCGCTGGTTTCAGGAGATCCCTTGCCTAAGTCTTAGTACAGCCTGAATGGTTTCTGGTGCAACACATTGCTGTCAATCAAAACACGTTTTCTGTTCATGTCTTACACCTATAAATGCAATGCCTTTCCATCTTAACTAAGCAGTTATCACGCACTGTGGCCAACTTTTGCAGTTTGAGGTGTGACAGCAAAACTAGCACAAATTTCTTTTTTCTTCTTCACAATTTCACAAATAGATTTGTTTTTACCATAGATCTTAGCAAGCTTAGCATATGATTTTTTTTACTTTCCTTATTAAGTTGAGAACTTTTACTTTTTCACTTAGAGGAGGCACTTTAGGGCTTCTCTTTGGCACATCTGAATTGCCAGCGTCATTACTCTTGCGCTTTGGGGCCATTGTTAAGTGAAAGAAGGGCTACTTGAACACAAGCACTGTGATACTGCAACAGTTGGTCTGATAACTGAGACGGCTACTAAGTGTCTAATGGGTGGGTAGCATGTACAGTGTGGAAATGCTGGAAAAAAAGGATGATTCGTGTCCTGGGTGGGACAGAATGGGACGGCACGAGATTTCATCACTCAGAATGGTGTGCAATTTAAAATTTATGAATTGTTTATTTCTGGAATTTCCATTTAATATTTCCAGACCCCAGCTGACTGTGGGTAACTGAAACCACGGAAGGCAGAGCCGCACATGAAGGGGGACTGCTGTACATGAAAGGCTTGCTTATGCCCTTTCTCCATGCCTCATCCCTCGCTCTGATTTATCCTTTCCTGTGATATGCCATTTGTGATGAGAGAATCCCAGAGATTGTTGTCTCCGGGAATGCGGCTTATCAAATCTGACTCACGAGGTTGCCTCTAGTGAGTGTGCCCTGGTGAGCGTAGTAGGATAGGAGAGGGAGACCGGGTTTCTCACTGGCAGTGTGATTTTAGGCAGACCTGTTACGCTGTGAGCGTCCTCATCTGTGAGGAGACAGGCACAGTGCTTATCTGAAACAGTATCCTTCCCCCTCCTGTGTAACAACACTCACAACCACTCCTCTGGGCAGCTACCCCTTCTCCATTCCATATGCTTTTGGTGGAACTGCCCATCAGGGTGCCCTGCTTTGCTGAGTATAAGATCAATCCACAATCCAAGCCAGGTCAGCCTACAACAGACACTCTGTTAGACTGAGGGGAAGATGAAGGGACAAAGACGGTCAGAGTGGAGCCATCTGGGGCCACACCAGAGAAATGCCACGAGACATTGTGCTGCTTCCTGGCCTTCCCAAGGCTGGGTTTAGCGGGCGACGCTGTATCCTCCCAATGAATACTTTTTTCTCTTAAACTTAAGTTAACAAAAGTCCATTTGGTTGTTTCTAACCAAAGAAGGTTATCAGGTATCAGAGAAGAGGACATCCCAGTGTGTAAAGAGAAAGCTTTACGTGGAAGCGTGGAACCACTGTATTTTTGGTTACCGGGATGGGTGAACACGTCCATCAAGTCCTTCAAGTCTGTGTGGGTGAGGGGCTCCCAGCGGGACCTGCAGCGGTATGCTGCGCTGCTCGGAACCTCACTTTCCTCCTTGACAGCCCCGCCTCTCTGTCTGTCTTCCAGGGATATTTTTAGAGTAAATAAAATGATAGGAAGTGCTTTGATGATTTTGGAAAACTGATTAAAAATTAATCCAAGATAGTATGAAAATCTGGGCCAAGCCCCTTTAGCCAGCCCTCGGGATCTCAAAATACCTGATAGTGATTCATACGAGAGTGTGCTCCTTTGCGTTTCTTATTCTGTCACACTCTTCCCTATTGATTTGCCAATCTGGCCTAGAAAGGAAGGAAAACACACAAAGACAAAAACCCTCGGCAACTAATTAATTATTTTGCCAGTTTGAGAAAGAAGTGGGAAAAAACCCCTTGAAAACCAAATAATTTTTAAAGGAATTCAACCAACACATTTCTGTAGAGCGAATATGTTGGACCTGGTGGGAAGCAGAAGGCTCTGCATTTGCATATTTTTTAATAGGGGCTGATAAAAGCAAACACTCCAACACAAATAATTATAATATTTTAATTGCATTTCTTCAGGGCTTAAACATTTTTTTAAAAAATAAACATATATAAGACAAAGTCAGTGTTACTAAGTAGCAAAGATTCTGCCAGACCCAGTTGTTCTTCTTGAATGACATGAGGAAAGGAAGGAGCAAATGTGGTTTGCTCATCGCCTGGAATTGCAGACTTGCCGGGGGTGCAGTCTGGTGCTCTGAGTCTTGTGGAGAGAAGAAAGTCACAACTCATTTTCTGTTCTTCAGCACTTTTGTCACTTACCCACTTATTACTCACCAGCACAGTCCATGGCACATGGCAGGGAGTTTAATAAGCACTTCTGAATGGGAATCATTTGCCCCATGTTAGCAGCATCATCTTACAGATTTCGTGGATCACAGAATACCAGAGAGGGAGGGGACCCAGAGAATTCAGTGATACCTACACACTGAAAGTAAAGGGACTCTAAAATGCCCCACTCTCCCGGGGTCTCAGGGAGCTAGTTGGGGGCCATAGCAGTGGGGAAAGCACCTCCAGCAGCATCCAGCAGTGGCAAGCGGGTTTTCCCCGAGGAGCTGCTCTGAGTAAGGGGCTCCTCCTCTCCTCTCTGCTCTTCCGGAGCCACCCCCACATTCTGAGGCATCTTATCTTGTATTCCAGGTCAAGCTAGGGACCCTTTGATCATAGGATCATATTGCTGGGAGAGACTTTCATAGCTATGTTTAATCTTACTTCACTGGAGATCCAAAGAGGTTTACAAATTGCCTAAGCTGGTGAACTCTTTAGGGTCACAATTTTGTAGGCAGCACTTGGAAAAATGTGGCTCTAGAATGGCTTTGAAGTAGCTTCAAAATCTTGGGCAAATAAAGTCAAGCCCAGCTGGGTTCCCAGTGAATGGACTGCCCCTTCGCCCCCAGCTAGGTCCTTTGGGCCCCCAGATGCAGTCCCAGGTGAATCCCCAGACCCAAGTCCAACCCTGCCCTCAGGCTGGAGAGGTCTCAGGCCTTGCTAATCAAACTCACGTGCCCTGGCCTGGAGCCACCCTGGCTTCTTGTCTGGACGTGGTGTGTTACCTCCATTTCTAGGAGCGAGGCCTTTCTCTAGGTCCTGTAGTTTCTCTCCTGCCTTTGTCTGTTTCTCTAAAACTCCTACTCTTGGGATGATAAAAACCTGGATTGGAGTTGCTAAGTGTGCCTCAGGCAAAATGATAGACTCTGTGAGTCTCAGTTTCTTCCTTTGCAAAGGGAGGATAATAATACTACCTCGTAGTGATATGTTATGGTTGGTATTTAGGGTGGATTGGCATAGTAAAAAGTCTGGAATTGTCATAAGGAGGTGCTCAATGAACTGTGGAAAAAGCTGTCATTGGTTACTCCCTTGGCCTTTCTTAGGCGTGTGGCCCTACTTTCTCTTGCCATTCTCTTCTCCGGAGCCCCAGTCTGGCAGTGGGGCCTTACTTTTACTGGACAAATATCCGGTAACCCTAACCCTAACGTCCACTTCTCCGGGCTTCCTGGTATAGTCAGCTGTGGTTTCCCAGTCACTGGCTTCCGCTCGTCTTCCAGTTCCCCTGTTCCTTGTTGTAGATTCTTCCGTATGGCTGCCTGTCTGGATTCAGCCTGGTGTTGCCACCTCCCTTGGGGAACTTTCCAGGTGCTGGCTCCTCCCCAGAGGGCAGGCGCAGTGTCAGGGCCCAGGGCCCCCTCCTGCCAGCTCTGACTGTGGCTTTAACTGGTCAAGACTCCGAGGGAAGACACCAGAAGGCTCCCTAACCCAGGTTCGCTTTAGTGACGTTCACTGTTATGCACGCCTGCCCTCTGGCCCTCCTCCCTTCAGTCCTCCCAAGGCTCAGAAAGGGGAAACGTCTGCCTGCGACCCCCGACTCAGAACTGCTACCCAACTAAATAAAAAGACAAAATGTGTGGACACTGGGTGTGGTAGGCATAGAAAGAAGTAGACACCATCAGAGGTCGTTGAGGCCTGCTGTCTGGTTCCTGGTGGTATGAGTGTGAAAATTCATGAGGCAGAGAAGCAGGGTGCCAGTGGAGTGGAAGGGCGGGAGGGAGGAAGGGCTTAAGAGAAGAAATGAGAGAAGAACAGAACATTACTCAACATTTTTTCAATTTATTCTTTTATTCTTAAATGCTGAAAGGTACTGAAGCTCACTTCACTTGCTTTACGAATGCAGTTCTAGTATTTATGTCCAGAGTTTACACCACACGTTTTCCGTTGTTCGTCTGTTCCATATGTAGTCTGTGTTCTCCTTGTTTTCATATGTATGTATTTCATCTTCCCAACTCAATGCTGCGTACACTCCTTTGTGTCAGTTGCAATGCTCAGCAAATGCTCGCCCAATAAATGTTTGCACTGCAGCTGCCCCACCCGCTTTATTCTCCCTGCTACCTTGCTCCATTAGCAGCTCTTCTGGTTTGCCTTACCGTCCAAAGTCATATTTTCCCTGACTTTTTCCTCTTGTTCCTTCATCACTTAAAATCCTCAAGTTTTTGTTTGTTTGTTTGTTTGTTTGTTTTTTTGAGGAAGATTAGCCCTGAGCTAACACCTGCTGCCAATCCTCCTCTTTTTGCTGAGGAAGACTGGCCCTGAGCTAACATCCATGCCATCTTCCTCTACTTTATATGTGGGACGCCTGCCACAGCATGGCTTGACGAGTGGTATGGAGGTCTGCACCTGGGATCCCAACTGGCGAACTCCGGGCCTCCGAAGCGGAACGTGCAAACTTAACTGCTGCCCCGCCGGGCCGGCCTCCCCATTACATTCTTTTTATTTCTGCATCTGCCATTTTAGTTTCGGCTCTCATCACTTCATACCTGGATTATTGCAGTTGTCTCTTTACAATACTCTCTTCTGCTACTCTCTCTACCAATTACCCTTTCAATCTTCCTGAAAAGAAGTTTATTACCATATGGCTTTCCTCTGCTTAGAAACAGTCCCTTGGTGCTTATCAATAAATTTAGTCCTGTTGCTGGTCTGGCATCCAGGACCAGTCTACCCTGACGTCTGAGGCATCATGCCTTTCACATTTCCCAGCTTGCAGCCTCTCTTCTCTAGCTGTGTGGGCTCACTCTCTCCAAGGCACACAGTGCCATTCCCCATCGGCGTGTGCTGCTCCCCTGCCAGGGCATTTGTTGCCTTCCCTTTCACCAACCCACATTCAGGGCTCAGTGAACGTCCTTTCTCACCCGTGAAGCCTCATCAGCCGTTCCAGGCCACAGCATCCTCTGATGGCTATGGTACGTATTATTCACTTTGGGATTTAATTGTATATGTTCGTGCACAGGGGCTCAGTTATTTCATGTATTTCCTATCTTTCTGACACAACTGTACACCTCTTATGAGCAGGGGCCAAGCCATGTTGTACAGCAGACTTTCAGCACCATTATTAAGCTCTTCCCATGGCCAGGCAATGTGATAGGTATTGGGTACAGAGATGAATGAGCATGGATAGCTATAGCTATTCAGTAGTCAGGATTTATCTAGTGGTCTAGATTTTGGCCTCAGTAAGACCTAAGGTCAAGTTCTGCTCTGCCACTTATCAGCAACTTATGTAGCAATTCTCAGACTCAGTTTCTTCAGGGGTTAAATGGGGATATTTATAGAACGGAGTTGTTATAAAGATTAAACAGATCATATGTGTGATGTCTCCATCATGGTTCTTGACACATAAAGCTATCAGTAGATACTAGTTCCCCTCTCCTG
Organism: Equus quagga; assembly: GCF_021613505.1. NCBI lineage: Eukaryota > Metazoa > Chordata > Mammalia > Perissodactyla > Equidae > Equus > Equus quagga. The sequence goes on along the minus strand of NC_060280.1, from coordinate 81,750,956 downwards.
TGATGGTAAGAGAGCTGTTTTCAGAGATGGCTACCACTGTCAAATGCTCCCTGCTTACCACCTACATAGCATCATTCGATAAAACGAGAGATGAACACAGAAAATTGCAAGTTCTAGTCTTCCAGTTTTACTTAGAACTGAGATCACAGGCCTCCATGGATCTTACTCCTTGACTGAACCACGTGGAACATAAAAGCTGCCAGGGAGCAGTCTCTGTAACTGTGGATTTCCCATTTAGTCTGTAGATCAACCACTTGGTTGAGCTTCTGACCTCTTTATTGCTTTTGTTGCCCACTTGCTCACCTGGCAAGCACTAAGCACATAGTAGGCCCCTTGTGAATACTTTCTAGGTTGAATAGATGGAGGCTTCTTGTTGTGGCAGATTGAAGAAGTGGAGCGTGATGGGCTGGTGCAGACGTCACCCAGAGGGAGGTACCTTCTGGGGAGGGGGGCTGCCTCCACTTCTGTGTAGACAGAGCTGCCTTGCCATCTGTTTTTGCATCTCCCTGCTGTCTCTTCCTCCTGCCTTAGTGCCATCCTGCCTGCCTCTCTGTTCCAGCCCCATCCCAGAGACCTCATAAGCTAAGTGCTATTCTCAGGACCCTGAGTGACCCTGACTGGGGGAAGCGGCCAGATAGGAGGGTGTGGATATGTGTATGTGGAGGTGGGTTAGGAGTGTGGAAAAATGAGAGTAAGTGAAATAATAGGAAGGAGAAAGGAAATGAAGCAGAGGGGGTGAGAAAAGAAGGAGGGAGAAAGGGAGAAACTCAAAGAGAAATGGAGTCGGAAAGAGGGGCTGAATGAGATGGGGAGGTGGAAATAGAGTGTGTGCATGTGTGTGCATGCCCTTGCGTGCCTGAGAGAGGCAGAGAGACAGACAGACAGCTGTAATTGTAAAAGCAAGAATCTGCATCCTGCAATTGAATTGCAGGGCCAAAGGGCAAGAGAGTGAAACCAGGAAACAGCAGGAGCTGAATAGCAGACTGGAGATAAGTTTGAAATTGCCGAGAGCAGTGGAAGAAGTATCTGGGTTGCAGTTGCCTCTTGTATCAGAGATGTTGTGCTCTCCAGGAGCATGGGGATTCTTACTGTTTGGATCCATGTTGGGCACTTCACCCATCCCTCTGGGACATGAGACAGAGAGGGGTGGTGCGCACACTGTTCCCTGCCATTTTGGAATGGGGACAGAGGGATGTATTGAAGGAGTCTTGTCAGAGAGGCGTTACCTTTATGACAAAGGGCCTAGTCTCTTAACTCTTGCCTCCAAATTCTCCTCTAGAGCCTGGCCCTACATTTGCTCTCTATGTAAATCTGGTCCTCAGAAGGGTCCTAAGAGATGGAGCCTTGGACTTTCTACCTGCCGTTCCTCCCCTCTGGAGGCTCCTTCCTTCTAAGGACCAGGGTGCTAGTTGGACAGTCAGAGTGGCATCTCACTTACCTGCTCATGAAGCTTCCGGGAGCCAGGAGACCACTAATGTAAGTTTTTAAAGGTGGACTGGAGCCTGGTGCCAGTGGAGTTGATGTCATGAGAATTGCTTCTCTCCCTCAGACTTTGAAATTGCCTTGCTTCTCGAAAGAGCTCTGTTCCCAGGAAACTCAGTACTAACCCAGCGAAGGCTCTGAGGGAGAGAGACTCTATGATTGTGTTTGGGGAGGTAAAGATATACCTACTGTGGTCCTTTTCTGGGTTGGAGAAGGGAGATGTATGAAGTCACATTTGTGTCCCTGGGAAAGGTTGAGGTAAAGAAATTGAAGAGTTAACAAGAAGGAACTGGAGCCTCAAGAGTGAGATGGTGGCCTGAGCACCTTGGGCTTAAGCTTCCATATTTGGGGCTAAAAGTCATGTTTTGCCACCAGAGAGTCTGATGACCTGGCCAACCCTCTTCTCTTGAACCTTCTGTAGTTTCCTGGGCTCACCATGAGGCTTACCCCTTGCCCCTCTCTGTCAGGTCTGGAGACATTTGAATAATGAATTCTGGTTAAGACTGAAAACCTCGAAGTTCCATCTGTAACAAGACTCGAAATAATTACAGCTGATGATTGCCTGGTACACTCAGCCAGAAAAAACAGAACAGCTTTTGGCCGCCAGCAATTACAAGCAGCACCGGCTCCAGCACAGACAGAACTTTTAAATGAATACATGAATACATTGCTGAAGATCAGAAGGCGAGAGAGCCTGTTAGGGCTGAGTATGGGAGTGGGGGAAATGAATTGGCAAAAACTAAATGACTTCACCCACCATGAGAGAGAGAGAGAGCTCCCTCCCCCCACGCTTTGCCCATCCTAATTTATAACTATGAAATAGCAGAAAGAGTTGACATGGGGTGGCGTTCTAGGGGTTCTATGTTTTTGAGCTTTCTCCAATTTGAGCTCCCATCGTGGGAGACAGTGAGATAAAGTAGCTTGCTTGTCACAAGTATGGTTTGGAGTTAGAGAACATGGTGCTTCTTCTTGCGTGGTGTAGGGAAGATGATATAAGCTTTGGAATCAGAGGAAACTGTGCCCAAATCCCTGGTTTGCTGTAACTGTTATCTTGCTTAGCCACTGAACTACTATGAACCTCAGTTTTCTCATCTGTGCATACCTTCTTCAGAGTGTTCCCATAGGGACTAATAAGATAGTGTCTATAAAGCATCTTACATTGCTGGCTGGAATAGAATAAGTATTCAGTAAGTATTCAGTGGTCTTCATCCATCTGCTCTTCTTCCATCCATGAAGAACTCTCTACTCCTTTCTTGTTGGTTTTATCTCATTTCTTTAATCCTTACTTGCATTGGCTGAACCTATTTGACCTCACTCATTTATTTAGAGGAACCAAGGTGTTCAAGGCCCTCTGCAAAAAGATTTGGCTAGTTATTTGTTTAAGGACTTTTAAAAATGAAACTGCAAGAACTTCTGAGCCAAGGTGGAGAGGATAGGGTGATTGTGTTTTTACCTTCTACTTCCTTGACTTCTCATTTTGTACAAGTTTACTTTGACATCCCTGCCTGATTCACATCTGCCTTTGGTGGCTAATTCCAACTAGGATTAGAAGTGGAAGCCTGAAACTCTTGGGATTTTAAAAACTAGTAGATGAACCATCAAAGTTCTTGTAATCAGCCCACTGGAGTGCAGATTTGCAATCTTATTTGAAGACTGCTTTCATTTCGGTGTACTCCGGTTCCTCGCCAGCCTCTCTAACTCAACCCTCCCACTCCCATCTGTGAGTTCAGGCAGGGTTTAAAGGCTGCTTCCTGTCCTCATACACTGGAGCCATCTGAGTGAGAATTCACAGACCAGCCTCTGTGCAAACCCTCTGGTGCTCTCCAGGAAATTATCTCGGCAAACCCAGGGCAGCCGTTTCTTCTCTGCAAAGCAGGGTACCTGGCTAGCTTCCCCTCTCATTATCCATCATCTCTCCCATATTTCCTATTCTCTCATTTACAATCATCTGCATGAGGCTCTGTTGTCCCCCGTTCATTCTTCACTTTTATCTCGAACAAGAGACATCTTCAAGGGGCTCTGGGTTCTATGCCATCTTCCTGATGTCCCCTGAGTGGTCAGGGATGGGGAGTCAGCACATCTCTTGGATCTGATTGGTTGTTTTAACTTTACTCGCAGAGCCCCTCTGAACTTTAAGGTTAGGCATGTCTCAGCCATTTAAGAGGAGCTGCACTGCTTCTGGCTCTTTCTCTGCCTGCCTTTGGGCTTTCTCATTGCTCCTTGGTGCTTGCTTCTAGTAGGGCAAAGGTAGGTGGACATGGAAGAGAAAATGATGCCAGAGAAAGTAGTTTCTATGATTTAAAATGAAATGTATGGAGGCAGCATACACTGGTGAGAGAAGCACTGGCCGTGGGATCAAAGGTCAGGGGTGGAATTTGGGATGCTGACCTAGAGCAAATCTCAGGCTCTTCATGTGTTAAGTGGAGTTGCCACAAGTGTTGGGCATTATGAGTCAAAGCATGTGGAAATGATAGCCGAGGAGGGCACGCGCACTCAATAATGGCACACATTCCTCAGATTAAGTCCTTCAGGTTTTCCTGCTCCCCCTGTGGACACAGGAATGTCACTTTTACCTGTGCTTTAAGGGGATTTAGGAGAAGGGGCTACAGAGGTGTTGGGGGGCAGGGGGACTTCCATGGTCCTATGAGGGCTCATACTCTTTCTACCGTAAGAGAACTCTTCTAGAATTACCTAATATTGACAGCCCTCCCTCAGAGTTGCTTGGGGAGTAGTGATGCTCTCCCCTGATCACTCAGGTTCCTGCTGAAACCCCACCTCTTCCCTGACCCTTTCATACCACTCCCTAGTCAAGGCCAACCTTCGGCTCTGTGAAGTGCTGTGTCAGGCTAAAGGCACTGGCCTGGCTGCAGAAAGCCTGTTGATGCTACTAGCTGACTGGGGTCCAGCCAATTTAAGCCCCTTTTAGATCAAGTTTGGGTACATAAATGGACAGTAATTATAACACTTTGTGATGCTGAACAATTTTCTTAATCTCTCTAAGCTGCTGGGTTTTGTTTTGAAGAACTTTTACTGTTGAAAAAAAGCTTGACTTCATTGGTATTAATTCTTTTAAAATTTACTGCCTTGCATTATCTATATTATCTACACATATGTATCTATCTACCAACATATCTATTCTTTAGATGAACTTGAGGTTCTCTGAGGGCTGGAACTGTCTCATAGATAGTACACAAATATTTACTGATTATTAAATAATCAGCATTGAGATGGTTCTGGAGCTGCAAAGATGAATGACACATGATTCTTATACTCCAGGAACTCAGGACAGAGAGAGAAAGCCAGGAAGACAGACAAGAAGAGAGAGAGAGAGACAGAGATACAAATAGATAGTTAGAGGGAGACAGAAACTGAGAGACCCCTAATAAAAAAATTGGTGTCTAAATTTCCTGTTCCTATGATAGTACCTTCCATATGGTATGTGAATTTCTCAGTAAATACTTATAAATTGACTGATAAATAAGCCTAATTCCCTCATGGCAGCAAAGAATGTTCTGAACTTTAAGTGGAATTAGTAACTGGTAGAGGATTTTTGGTTAAACTTGGTGGTGTGAACACATGGTTTCATCTTGACTCCTCCCCTAAAGTCCACTAAAATGGCAGTAAAGGAGTAAAAGAAAGAAATATCAATAAATACAAGAACATTAAGAAAAGAGACAGCATATGAAAGAAGACCATAAATATTAGGAGATGGAAAGAAGATGAGAGAAAGGCCTTTCAAAATAGATAAGCTAAAACTTAAGCTCCTGTGTGTGTGTGTGTGTATGTGTGTGTGTGTGTATTTGAATGCTGAACACACCGAAAGCAAACTGAAAAGTCTTGGGCCTTGGATTTGAATTCACTAGCTGCCTCTGTGGCTGAAAAGAGAAGGTTGGTTTGCCAAAAAGCAGTAGACCTTAGATTACCTACCCCTGCCTGTGCAGCTCTGTGACTGCTCTGTCCCTACCCCGGCAGAAACTGGGAGGTTTGCACGGGGGAGGAAGAGGTGAGACATTGTTCCGAAGATAAAGCAGGACTAAGTGACAGTTTGCATACTAAACAGGGAGACTTCCAACCGCCTTCTCTCATCCTCCTCCCCAAACCGGGCAACCAACCCTTCTAGTGGGAGATGGGATGATTCCTCTCTGGGAAAGTTGATTGGCATTTAATCAAAGATTTTCAGATATTGAGCATAGCCCAATCAAAATGAAGCCCGCTTGAGCTATATGTCCATCATGGACTGGCTAGGGTTACTGTTCTAAGTTGTCCTCACCCTGGGACTCAACGAGGTAGCTATTATCGGTCACGTTAGCCATCATCATGGCAGAAGGAACTAGTGTTGTGAATTCTGTGCAGGTTCCTAAAGCTCCCCACGGAATGACGCATATCATTCCCGCACACTTTTCATTGGCCGTAGCAAGTCATTTGGCCATGTCTAACTTTAAAGTTGGTAAGGGACTGAAACTTTACCATGTGCCTGGAAGGAGAATTGGAATATTTGTGCACAATTTGGACAGCAGCCTTCCCATCTGGTCCCAAAATATTCTATGTACTCTTCTTCCCACATGCAAAGTACACTTATCGCTCCTTGGGGTAGATGGCTCTGCTGTCTCATCTAGTGATAATATCAAGCTCAACCTCTGGAACAGTGGTACATGCTACCAGTTTCTTTCTCAAAGGATGCTGCTTGGGGGTCTGTATTTCAGGCACACATGTGGCTCCCAGCAATCTGGTGCCCCAGGAATTAAACACACACACACACATACAGATACGCCACACCCCAAACAAAAAGCCAAATAACAAAATAAACAAGTTCCTTGCCTCCCCTCCATCCTTCCAACATATAATCAGGGAAGAGGACAGAACAACTCTGCTCTTATTCAGAAAGGGGATAGTGGTGAATGCCTGGGCATTCATGCTTAGCCTGGCCCCTGGCTTCAGGGAGGCAATGTTCCTTTCCTCAAACTTGCTCCCTGGCCCGCTGTGTTCTGTGGGTCCTTGCTCTGCCTTTTCCAATGTTCTCCCTTTTTTTTTTATTATCCTTCATTGCCTCGTTTGAGGTGGAGGTTGGGGAATAGCCTTCCTTTGGCACAAAGCAGACTTGTTATCCTGCTTCTCCACAGATCATGGGAATTCAGGGGTCATTTTAAGTTTTGAAGGGTCACCGTCCAGGCTGACAGTTCACTTGACAGGATAAAGCTCTCAAAAATGTAGTTAGCTTATTACTTATTTGATTATAGTCAGTGCCATGTGCAAATAACCACACACACACATAGTCCCTTTATTAAAAAAACTTCTTAAATTTGCTACATATATTTGCTCTCTTGCTCTCATGTCTTTGTCTTTCTCAATTTAATTATAGGTACCTTGGAAAAATCTGATCAGGCTTTGCTGGGAGAGCTATACCTGTAGCCTCATACCTAAGTCATTTTTTCATTTGAAAGGATTTCTGGATGCCATAACTTTTTTCCAAAAAATGAACATCTTAGTCCATTCAGGAGTTTTAGCATTGGAGATGGTGGCCATGCTTTTGTGGATCTTACTTTAAGGTTAATTTATAATCATTCTTTAAAAAATTTTTCTGATAGACTTTCTTGTTTTTTTCTATTACCATTTGGGTTTGAGAAGCTGCTCCCTCTTCCAGCCATGAAAACGGTTGACACTGACTCTGTTCCATTGCATTCCTATTTGGTTACCCGCAAGTTCTTTCCTAGGCTCATCACTATCTTTTGTGTTTAGCTTTATACCAAATATAACTAACATCAGCAAATGCACACTCCTAATACTTTGGTTTCCTAGGCAACAAGTTCACTAGGTTACTGGATTAGAGTTCTCCAGAGAATCCAAACTGATAGGATGTATCTATATCTATAACTATATCTGTATCTGTATCTGTATCTATATCCCTCTCTCTCTCTCCTTTTCTCTCTCTCACTTTCTCTCACTCTCTTTCTCTCTCTCTCTCCATAGACAGTCTGAAGGTCTGAGAACCAGGAAAGCCAGTGATGTCAGTTCTAGTCAAAATCCTAGTCTGAAAGCAGAAGACCTACGTCCAAGCTCTAATGAGGTCAGAAGGAGAGAGGAAGAATCTTTTTTTATTCAGACTTTAGTTCTCTTCGGGCCCTCAGATGGTTAAGGCCTACCCGCAGTGGGAGATGCAATCTGCTTCCCTCGGTCTACCTAGTCAAATGTTAATCTCATCCAGAAACACACAGACACGCCAGGCAGTGATTAGCCAAATATCTGGCCACCTTGTGGCCCAGTCAAATTGGCACATAAAATTAACCATCAAAGTTATTTTCTGTTTCTCGAGGTATCTCTGGTGAAAGTTTTACGCAGTGTTTCCCAGTGTCAAGTGTTCCCCATTGTCTGGCGTGGACCACCGCTCCTCTGCCCCTGTAAGTCTTCTTGTTGCTCACTGCCAGACCAGTGATCTGGCGCCACATGTTTTAGGTATTTGATGTGGCAGCCCCCGCTCCATGTGTCAATTTCTGTATCTTCAGGATAGTAAGAAGCAATTCTAGAATCTCAGTGGCTTGTATTAACATAGGTTTATTTCTTACTCACATTGGCTGTTTCTTGTGGATTGTTTAGGGGTTCTGCCCTGAGTCATCTTCACTTCAAGACAGAGGCTGGCACAGCCACCACCTGAAGGTCTGCTGCTTGCCTTGGCAGAGGGAAAGAGGACGTGCATCGCTTCTGCTCACATGCCATTGGTCAAAATAAGTCCCATGGCCACAACTAACTTCAAAGGCCACATGTCAGACCATGTGTCTGGAAGAAGGAGAACCAAAATATCCGTGCATAGCCCAGATAATCACCATCCAAGTCCAGCTCATGCACACAAAATCTCCAGTCCGCTTTTTGGTGGTTTTCTCTTAAATATGAATGGAGAGCCAAGGATCACCCTATACTTGACAAAAGCCTCTCACATGGAAAACAGAGACCAGTGCAAACAAATTTTAATAAGGAACTAGGAAAAAAGAGATAATTGAGGGAACAGAAGAAAACTTTAAAAAAATCCTTCAATTGATCTCAGAATAAAAATGTTGTATCCCTGAAAGAAGAACAGGGTGCTATGAAACGGAACAACCACAAAAGAAGGAACTGCCCTTAACAACTGAATATGATCAAAGGAATTTTAAAGTTCAATGGAGGAGTTTGAAGATAAAGTTGATAAGGCAGAAGAAAACACCCAATAGGTCAGATGTAGAAGAGAAAAGATATGGATTGATCCAGAAAGCCCATCCTTCAATTCATAGGAATTAAACAGAGACAAGGTATTTTTCAAAGAAATATTTCCAGAAGTATTCCAGAACTGAAGGCAATTATACCATATTGAAAGGGCTAAACCAGTGCCCATTACAATGAACACAAACACTTCTACCTCAAAGCCCATCACAGTCAATGTTCAGAATACTAGTGATGGGAGAAGCTCCTAAAAGCTTCCTGGGAAGAGGGGTGGTTGTGGGAGATGGGGTGGCAATCCCAGTGTTAGGGATCAGGTTGGTGCTGGTCTTTCAACAGCAACTTGAAAGCCAGAATAACATCCAAAGATGAGGACCTGGGGTTCAGGAAACTGTAAGACAGAAGTGACAGAAAATGCCCAGGAGGAAGTGGACAGGATTCCAGCGGAGCAGGGGGCCTAGAAAGCAGACAGTCCCACTTGGAGCAGAGGAGTGGAGGCCTCCGGGGGTGGAGGGGGCCTGCTCCTCGAGAGTGGGAATTTGCAATGAGGAGGGGTGGGGCGGAGAGCTGCCTATTTATATCATAGCCCTTTTTATTTTTTTAAGTGATGTGTGTGTATTATCTTGTTAAAATAAAACCCAAATTTAAAAGTGTTTTGGTGTAGCAGTGCACTGTAAGTTGGAAAAACCATGACATTGATTTCTGATTACGGTCACTAACTCATTGTGTGACCTTGATGAAGTCATTCACCCTCTTCAGTAATGTATTTCATATCTCTTCATTTACAGAATAAGGTGGTAGGCTTAGATGATTTCTGAGGTTCTCCCTGGCCCTTATGTTCCAGAATTCTATAGGGATACAAGTGTCACAGTCACCTTAAACAGAATGGCCATGGCTTGCCTCAGTTTGCCCTCCTCTTGAGGCTAATGTGCTGTTGCGTGAATGAGATTCAATCTCCTTTTCAAAGAAAAGACCAGGCCTGAGGGCCAGGATCTGAAATCCAGGGCCGAGTGCCAGTGTGGGTTACATGGGAAGATGGCTGGTGCATATGGTTTATTTTGATGCTTTTAGTTCTGCATCCTGGGGACCCCTCTGAGGCTCCCTGCTGTGTAATGGGGCTGGCTAGAAGCTGATCTGGCAGCTCGTTAACACTCAATTAAAGCTCTTCTCTACAGTGTGGCATTAACTTTTAAAAAATTTATACACTCAATTGAAGGAATTAAAGTGCAACTGTGGTTTTCAAAGCGGCTCATGTGAGGGAGGCTGTGAAATTGTTCTCATCTGCCCAGTATTCACTTTTCAAATTTATATGTGCAATTGAGTTGGAAATTAAAGTGCAGTTTTAAGGTGGGTGTGAGTGTCTAACATGGCACCACATTAACCATTTTAAATTTATAAATGTAATTAAAATGGGATTACTTTGGAATTAAAGAATATAGGGAGAAAAAGATATGTGCTTTTTCTTGGGGATGCGCTGCCTTTTCCCCTTCCTATAATCTGAATTCTTGATGCGTATGTTGTCACCAAAGTCTCAACTCCTGTAGAATAGGGAGCTAAATTTGCCATGCCAGAGCAGTAAAGATATCCTCATCACGTTTGACACCACCCTTCCTTGCTTCTCTTTCCCATGTCGAAAACAAGGAGGTCTACTTCCCACGGCATTTTGGAGCGTGTACAAGTTGTGCACTTATCATTTTAAGGCTCACTAGTCTTGAGGATGTTAAGTTACCTCAGTGAGGTTATGGCAAAGATCCAGAGATTACATTTCCCAGTTCCCGGAGTTATGTGTGAACTGGTTTTCTGGAATTAAGGGGACAAGTGCTCTGGACACCTTTCTGTAGGCACCAGGCTGGGAGTCTCTTGACTTCATCCCCAGATTGAACGTGTGGCTTTTTCAGGTGGGGTGCCCCACATACAGAAGGCACCTTCTAGCACATGAGGAGTTTGCAAGGTGGGGCAGATGCTGGTGAGAAATAGGGGCAGTTCCCCATCCTTCCATGGATCCAAACAGCATATTCTAGAAAACTATAGAATTACTCTGATGCTTGCCTTTTCTAACTCCTATGACATGCTCAGAAAATTCTTTAAATATTTTCTCCTCTTCCGGTTTAGACTGGTTCGTTTAAGACCACTGGCTCTTCTAATTGTATGGTTACGATGGGTCTGAATTATCTGCAGAAGGCCCACGGCTCTGGAAAACTTCAAGGTAAAGATTTGCTCTGCTTGTTCTCAGAGGCGATGAGACACAGGGGATGCACATCTGCGTGGGCTTGCCTCCAAATGCTCCACCTTCCCTGTCCATCGTGCCTCCTCTAAGGTGGGCACCTGGTCTAGGTTTTCCTGTCACCCCTCCCTCCTCCCTCATTGCCACTCAGTTGGCTCCACTGTCGTCCTGGAGCGGTGCTTAGCTCAGCAGGAGGATAGTGGTAGCTCTGGGGAGCACCTCCCCACCGAGGCCTGAAGCCCCGGGCATCCCTGGCTTTCTTAGGCTAGCACAAACTGTCCTGTCTGGGGGTCTTCCTCTCTTTACTGTGCTGAGCAAGCAGCGGGGGATGGGAATCACCTCATTGTGTCTGTAATCTCTGTCCCTTTATCCTTCTTGCTTGCCATTTTCAGAAGTCTTTGAATCAAGACCCCTTTCTCCTTTTTTCCCCCTAATACATTTGCATGCTCACTGAGGTGAAAAATTATGATTTCAAGATTTCACTGAGTCCTGTTTCAGACCCTAGGCCTACTTAGCAGGGCCATCACTTGGCAATTTGGCTGGGACTCGCAGTCCTTATTGAATACCTGTGCTGCTCCAAAGTGAGGACATGCTGCTCTGCAGCCCCCAGGGTGCCTCTCTGCCCATTCAGAGTCATATATATGGTTTGTACACCCTTCCGAGGGCAGGCCCAAGGAAACTGCCGCGTAACCAACCACACAGTGAATCACGGTAAATGAATGACAGGAAGAATAAAGGCGTGGACCAATTCATTAGAAAAAAATTCTGCTTAAAAAGTTCATAAGAAAAGGTTAGGCCTTAATCTTTGGTAAGAAAGTTAGTCTTGATATTAAAAAAAGACAAAACAAACAAGAGGACACCATTGACTGCTTTACCCTGTGCCACATGTCACCAAAGATTTGCAGGAATCTCAACAAATATATAAAGGACAACAGGTTAGAAATTGAGAAATTTAGAGTGAAGAGAAAACATAAATGAGAAAATAATAAATCCTTCACTCCTCCTTTTTTTTTTTTAAAAAAAAAAGATGTGTTATAATTGTTGGTCAAGAGATATACAAATAGGGGTACCTACAAATGTATAGGGCACAGCAGCCAGGCAGTGACCCTGGGGCACGTGGCAGGGCCTCTGGGACTCTGAGCAGGCTGTGCCATTGGATGCAGAGCATTTGCCTTGGCTGCTAGGAAACATGGAGTCAGTGTGCAGCTGGCCCACCCAGCCAGGTCCATTTTACATGCAGTTCTGTGAACCGATCTTCACTGGACTTCATTATTTTCTTGTCTATCTTTTCTCTTCACCCCCAATTCCTCAACTATTTCAAAGTTCCTGCAAGTCTGTGGTGACTTGAGACAAAAAGCAAATTAGTCACTGAGTTAGAAATTATTTTGGGGTTTACTCAGAGGATGTGAGAAGGCTCTTATGATGAATCTTACTAAATTAACCTAACTGAAGGCAAAGATGGAATGAATTGTGTGATTTACTGGACTTCATCTGTGAGTATCTTTACCAATTTTCAATTCATTTAGTGAGAATTACTGCACAGCTATTTAGTGCATGACCCTGGTTTGGGGAGACTCTTCTGGAGATCCTGAGAATAACAAGCTGGACGGAGTCCTTGTCTCCGCTGGACCTTACTCGCAGGAGGAAGAGGTGAGGGATGTGTGCTTTCCAGGTGCTGGCAAGTTGGAGATGGAAGTGTGTGGGCACTGGGTCCACTCTCTCTACCCCAATGGGTAGGTGGTCCTGCCAAGAGTGAGCCCATCTGAAGGATCAGGGGGACATGATTTTGCAATTGGTTTCTTGAACTGTGAACGCCTCTTGAATGGCGAGAGGAGCTCTGAGTGTAAGAGAGCGGGAGAACAGCACTGAGCTTCCGGCTCGGGAGCGACCCTGCCTGGAGCATGTCACTGAAAGCTTCTGGCTCCTCCATCTGCTCCCCTCTGGAGCAGAGCTTCTCTGTTTTGAGAAGATGGAATTTGGAACTTAACCAGACTCTACTGTGCATGTGCGGTCTCTCCCTGGCAATCCATAGGCCACCAGAAACACTTTGCAGGGAAGCAGACAATAAGCCTATAAGTGAGTAGGATAATTTAGAATTATATGTGGTGTAAAGCAAAATGAAACAGGGAAGTGTGACCGAGGATAATAGAGTGGTCAGAGGTCGTTCTCAGAAGGCAGTGTTCTGGGCAGAAGAAACAGCCACGCCAAGGCCTGTGATGCGAACCATCTGGGGCTGCTTATGGAGCTGAGGAAGGCCTGGAGCAAGCGGAGCCAGAGAAGCAAGGCTGTCGGCGAGCTTGGCGAGGGTCTCAGGGTCAGATCATGGAGAACCTTGGAGGCCACTAGCAGTTCTTCCAAGAGCGATGGCAAGCCACTGGAGGGGTTTAAGCAGGGGAATGATGTGATCTGATTCATGTTGTAAAAGTTCTCTGACTCCTTTACTGAGAATGGATTAGCAGGGGAGGTGGGGTGGAGAGTAAGAGTGGAAGCAGAGAGACGAGTCCCGGACTGTCTCTGCAGTCCAAGCGAGAGAGCAGGGTGGAGCGGTGGTGGCCCCGCCGTCTGGGACATCTCCCCAGCATCACCGTTCTTGAGCATACTCACTGGGCCTCTGCACCTTATTCTACACTGAGTCCCTTAGAGCCCACACCACACACTTTAACAGGTGGCTTAATGGATTTCCATCCTGTAACTTTTCCCTAAGCCGGACCTTCTTAATTAGACTGTGAGTGTGTCTAGGGCAGATGCTAATGCTCACAGCTGGGAATGCTTGCTTAAGTTATAGGTCCAGGGGAAAGGTGTGGTGGTGTGGGAATAAGTGTGTGTGTCTACTTCAAACTGGCTTCCAAGGGCTCAACTTCCTTTATTCCTGCGAGTGGGATGTTAAACACTGGTAATGAACGTCATGGAAACACTCAGACATTCTGGAAAAGTCTTTTTACTCATTGGGCCTCACTTCCCGTATCTGTAAAATGGCAATGTTAGATCTAAAATGCACTTTCCATCTCAAATGTGGACAAAGACCTATACTCTGGACTTGCACCTACACAGTGTCTGACAGCCTTTGAGAACCTCCCCTTGACGTGGGGGCGGTGATGTGAGGCCTACTGCTGCTATTTATATCAGCTTTGTTCTTGTACAGAAGTACAAGTCTTGCCCTTAGCTTATTTATACCATTTTTTTATTTTACCCAGAATACCTCTTTCCACCAATTATTCCCCCAGATCAATATAAAGCTGGGTTTCAGCCTAAACTGAATAATCAGTAATAGCAAATGAGTGAGGTGTTACCGTGACATTGTAGGAAATAACTGGCTGCCGAGTGGAAGCAAAATCTCTGATGAGTCTGGAGGACAAATCGGTGACAGATTCCCTGCCTTGTCTCTTCTGGGCTGGAGCAACTTGAGGGCAGTGTCCTCCTTTCTGGGTATGGGACCATGTTGAGCTCACCTGCAGGTACTTAACACCTGTTTACTGTTATCACGGAGACTGACAAATAATGGAATGCCTCCTGCCACCCAACATGTGGAAAGGTAATTTGAACTGGTATCAATTCAAACCACACCACTGCAGCTGAGACAAGAACTCTGCTTATCTTGAGGCCTCACAGCTCCTAGGGGCTGCAGGCCAATGTAATTTGCTGGTGCTTTTTAACTCAGCAGTAATTTTTTCAGCAAACACATCAAACTCTTAATGGGGTTTTTGAAAGTAAATCTCCTGTTTGAAGCAAGAAGGAAAGAAATAAACAGTTATTATTTCATTTCTCTTCTTTAAAAGAAATTTCTTTTGGTTTTGGGAGGGGAGTGTTGAGTGAATGGACAGGGGCAAATGACTCTCAAAGCAAATAGTCCCACTGCAGCATCAGCGTCACACAGCCATTGGTCGGCCCAGGAGCCGTGTGGATAAAATAGTAAGCGCCAGGGTAGCAACAATGTGGTTGCCACAGACAGAATCAGATGAGTAGTTAAAGGCCCGGCATTCTTCAGGGAAACAAATGATGGATCAACCCTGCAAAAGTAAATAACCCGGCTCCTTAGATCTATGTGGCAACTTTAAATATTTAATAAATCCATGTGCGTCTGAAGAATTTGTCCTCACCTCGCTCCTGGTCACCTGTGATTTTGGATGAATTTACCAAGCATGTCTTTTTAGGGGCTTCTGATCTAGGCCATGGATGCAGGAAGCACCATTTAAAATTCTCGTCCTATCCCTTTCTGGGCACAGTGTTCATCAGAGGCTGCGATAACACACAACTGTTGGGGAGGCCGGGTTTTGGACTTTGTTGGGGATGGGGGCCATCTGGGACATTGGCATACCTCACAGACATCCATCACAATGTATATCTTCAGCTGGAAAGCAGCGCATTGAACCCAAAACATGACACAACTCAGAAAAGTAGCTTATTCCTTGCTGACAGCTGTTTGTGGCTGTGAGCATTTCCAGGCTGGAAGGCCTGGGATGAAGAAGATGGCAGGGCAGTGCCCTACAGCACCCTTTGTGGTTCACATCATGCCCCACAGAAGGTGGTGGCCCCATTAGAAGAGGCTACTCAACATTTCGTGCTAGAAGGCCCATGTGTGTGAAAGCAGTGACATGGCTTTGCATGGTGTGTGATGACGAGCAGTTGCCTCTGTGCTCCAGGAGTGCTAGAGATGGGTGGGGTAGGTGGCCAGATTTGCACAGCCTTAGTTGTAGTAAGTTTGCCTGAGGAAGGAACATGGTGGAAGCTACAATGCAGATGTACCTCTAAGGTTGTCATTGCTAGACGCCTGTTTCTAGCTGCCCGGTGGGTAGCAACTGGCAGCTGATACCTATTGATTGGTGACCAATGGCAGGATTCATAGTGTGAAATGGGCATGACCTGTTTACTTAGGGAATGTCAATATTTTTAGTCTTATTTGGAAACAATACTGAGTTTAACTGAATTCAGAGATACTAAAGGCTGCTGCTAGAGATCTCCAGGAAGGTGTGTGGTTTGGATTCATTGAAGGGACAAGATACAATGTCACTGAGCCTTTTTATGCTCCACTGTCTAAGTAATTAGACAATGGTGCTCAATAATGAATGATTTTATTTATTAAAGTCAATACATAGTAATAAAGTGCTTATTGTATGTCAAGTCTTATGCTAAGGATGTCAAGATAAGGCCCAAAAGATGTAATCTTGGCTCAAAAAAGCAGTAGGTCTCTACCAGAACTGTGATCTCGTGGATAGGATGATACCTGTGGATCTTATTGGATAGTTTGTGCAAGTATATTCTTTGGTAAAGAGTAAAGAGTAGAACATTTATTCAGGGACAATTTCTGTGGTTATCTGTAGAACTTCAGATCAAGTGGGAAAAACAGGGAAAGACAATGTTATTTGGAACTTAAAAACAAGTAATTAAACTTGGGAAGCAGCAGAAGTAGGCTTTGGTGGTAGAGTCCAGATTATTGCCTTTGTGGGTGCACAGCTGGGACCAGGCTCGGCAAGTCCAAAGCAGCGTGTGCTGAAGCGAGCAGATGGTGAGGTGGGCCCTTCTTCTCGGGTCTTGCTCAATGCTGATAATGCAACAGATGGCCCCTAACAGCCAAATGAGGACAAGTTGGGCCACACAATGGGTCTACCTACTCATCTGTGTGCCCTGGGTTTCCCAGTTCCCCAGAGAGGAGGGGAATGACGGCTGTGGCGGACATGGTTTTCTGGGGCTGATCTTCACATTGAGTAGAAGAGAGGATGGAGTAAGGGTCGGGGAGGAGGGGAGGCTGTGGGGAGGCTCTGATGGCTTGCTTTCCTGAAGTGACAGCTGGCAGGCAGCTGTGGAGAGATACTGTGTGTGTGTTAACAGCCACAGTGACTGGATGTTTATTGAATTGCTGTGGATTTTCTAAAAGCAAAGCAAGCATACTAAATTGCTGCAAATTACCAAGGGCTTTCCTAATGTTCGATAAAAATACTGTGAACGTTTAAGGACACAGGCTCGGCAAATAGTTCCGAATGTGGTGGTAGGGAAGCTCTTGCTTTGAGAACAAATACTGGCTCTTCAATACAAATACATGGAGTTAGTAGGATGATGACTGTGCCACAGGCTGGACATTACAAATTCAAGTTGGCATCCTTCCTTTTTCAGTATTTGCTTCCGTTCACTTCAAGCTGTGTTCCTCTGCCTGGCCTCTGCCTCTGCCCCGGCCGGCCCTGCCATGGAGAGAGCGTTATTTTGCTGTGTCACCTTGTGTGACATGGTGCATCTCAAATCTGGGTGTATCTGCTTATCTTCTGGTTCAGAGAGAAAACAAGCTAAGGAGGATGGGCTAATTTTTAACTGTCTTCCTTGATGGTCCCCAGTTTTTGTGACCTTTCTCAGTGTCCCGAAGGCTACTATCACTGTCAAAGAACAGGACTATCTTGAAGAAGGCAAGGCCAGAGGTGTAGACTAGGATGCATCTCCTTTTTAGAAATTAACCCCCTCTGTACTTCATACCTGGTTTCCTCAGGTTCAGCTTAATTTCTCTCTGTCCCTGGGGCTTTGCAGTTTTGCTCATTTCCTCCCTTACTTAGGTCATGTTCTTTGGGCAGAAATAAACCATAGATTTTGGCCTAAGGAAAAAAGGATCACTAGCTTTGGAGGTTTGTGGCTTCCAGCCTTGTACTGGGAAGTACAGGAAAGTTGGATCTCTGTGGATTAAATTGCACCCCAGTGTGTAATTCAAAAATCAAAAGGAATAACTGTTTAGGGGCCAAGTGCTCTTTGAGCACGGCAGGTGGCTAGGTTTGCATTTCTTAACCTGTGTCGTTTGACGTTTTGTTTCCACAGGGAGGGTATGAGGAATTTCATTGCCTTCTAGCAGTTAAATTGCATTGAGAAATCTTACTCTAGCCTGAGTGGTTTGCAACAAAATTTCAAGGACTAGATGGTCTGGCTCCTGTCTGATGACAGTTATTGTGTCTAACACCATCATCTTCAGGTCTCAGTTTGGAATTCTTTTGGTCATGAGATGATCTTATTGTAAACCAAAAAGACTGACACAGTTTCCCAAAGCAGGGAAGCTGTGCTTTAGTGGTATTCCCAGGCATGGGAGCCAGAGGTATTGAGGTTTAAAGATAGAGTAGGAGATCAGGAGGGAAGCCCAAGTACTTTTGGGTTAGACTAGATGCTTCTGAAATCAAGATACTAAGTGGGGAGGAAGCAACAGAGAATACAGCGGGGCCAGAGGGGGACCGGACTAGCAAAGGGACCAGGCACATTGGAAATGAAAAGGAAACCAGAGCCATATTTCCTAGCCACTGCACACCAGCCCAGCCATGACTGAACTGGCATTAGCGTTGGGACAAATAGGGGAAGACAACCAGCAATGGGATAGAAACAACAGATGTTTTCCCTCAAGAACAATTATTGAGCAGTAATCACAGGAAGAGGCAGACTCCTGCTGTAAGCACATGGACTTTATTAGAGCCTTGCAAGTTGGTGCTCTAAGCCCCATCTGATGATCTTTGAGTCCTTAGCCAGGACTCATTCTCTCCTGATGGGACAAAGGCCTGGTCAACCTTCTGGGGGAAGCTAAGTGCATTCTACAGGTAGCCCTCCTGAAGCATGGCTTCTCTGGGTTGAGGAGCTCTGGGGATGAAACTTAACTTTCCTAGGATGTGATCCCATTCCAGGACTTGGAATCTGTGCTGCTGGGTGGCTGTTTGTAAAGGTGGTCACAGAATCGAACAGGTGTGACCTACATCTCTGAGTGCCACTTTTCTTATTTGTAAAGTGAGGGAGTTGGGTTTCCTGATCTCTTAGGTTCCTTCCATCTCCTAAATTATCGGATTCAGTCTCTCATGCTACACATCACATTCCTTGGGGGAAAAAATTAAGGAAAGACAATTGTGCAATGTCCTGTGCACAAAACTCAAAGACGCATGTCCTTGGAAAAGCCCATCCATCAATCCATCTGTCCATCCATCCGTTGATTCATTGGCAGTTTCAAGGATTAATTTGTTGATTCAATAAATATCATTGAGCACTTATAGTGTGGCCAAACCCATGATATTGTAAGTTCTGTGTGGGAAAGGACTATGTTCTTTATGTTGACACTGTATCTCTCCCCCATGCTTGGCAAATCATAAATGCTTAAACATTTGCCAAAGGAATGAGAAAGATAACTACACCACCTGTTTCACAAGAACAACAGGGTGGGAAGTGGTTCTGCTTCACCCGTGTCCACTTTCCTGATTTCTTGGAAGTTGTACACATTTCAGTGTGAAATAAATATTTGTTAAAAGAAGGGAGGAATCTGTGCAGCCACAGGTGTTTGTGTTTGTGTATCTCGGCCATATGCTTGTGTGTTGTCTCCTTAGGCAGTGTGGGGCAGTGAGGAGGGTGTGATGGGTCTGGAGTCAGGGGACCTGGATTCGCCTCCTCGCTCTGTTTCTGATAAGCTGTTCCCACTTGGATAAATCATGGAGGCTGCTGGACTTGTCTTTTCCCATCTGTAAAGTGACAAGTCTCTTTTGGCTCCTTCCAGGTTTAAAGTGCTTGATGAGAACATGAAAAAAAGATGAAGGCAGAGAGCATGCCCCTGAAAATGATAGCCATTATTACTTGAAAGACAGGGGCTTATCTTCTTCATTGCACTATTAAGGAAAGGGGCGCATATCCTTTGACTATTCAGTGAATCTTTTGAATTACAATAATACAATAATTGGCAAGTGTTTACTTAGCAGACACTTTCGTAGGGATCATTGTGTGACAGGCACTGCTACGCATGCTTTACAACTATTAATGAATTTAATCTTCATAACAACTAAATGAGGTAGGTACAAGCATTGGCCCCACTTTATAGAGCAGAAAACTGGGACCCAGAGGAGTGAAATTATCGCCCTGCGGTTCCCCAGCCTGAAAGGTCAGAGCCGGCATTTGAAGCCAGGCGTTCAGCCACTACAGCCTGTGATGTTGACCACCTTGCTACGCTGTGTATGCTTCAACCACGTTATACTCTAAGATGGCTACAACAAAATATGAACCCTGGTCACTACCACGAGGTTCTCACCGTCTAATTGGGCACATGAAATATTTAGAGAACGAGAGAGCGGGCAGTAAAGCTGCAATGGGAGGTATAGATCATTGAAGAACAGGAAAGCACATAAAAGGTACCTTACTTTTATATAACACTTTATGCCTTTCTGAGAGTTTTTACATCCATCATCTCCTTTACTGCCCATAACAGCTATCATTATTTATTGAGGGCTCACTCTGTGCCAGGCACTGGGCTAGGTGCTTCACTTATGTTATCTCAACCAGCCTCACAGCAAGCCTATTTTACAGGCATCACTTCTATTTTGGTGTCAAAAACCCAATTCAACTTGTTCATGTAAACAAAAGTGGAGGCGTTAGGACTGACTGCAAGCACAGCTGGTTCCAGGGACTCAAACAGCATCACCGGGACTTGGTCTGTTTCTCTTCCCTCCTCTCTCCCTCTCCCCTCCTGTTGTGGCTCTGGCTTCCTCCATGTTGGCTTCACTCTCAGACGAGTTCTTTCCTTAGGGTAGCCCCAGACAGTCCTGGGCTAATGTCATCCTTACTGCCATTGATCCTGGCAGAGAGAGGACCTCTCCTCCACAGCATGTTCAGCAAACATCCTGGGATTGAGCTCTGTGCATGTGGCCTGTCCCTGAACTGGTCACCAGCGGGGGATGGAATATGTTGATTGGTCAGACCTGAGTCATGAGACGAGCCCTGTAACTCCTGGAAGGAATCGACCTATCAGACCCCAAAGGAAGGTAAAGATGATGTTTCTAGAACAAGGGAGGATGGATACTGGGCAGACACAAAAGTAAAAAGTACATGATGATGATTTTCCCCGTTTTGTGGGAGGGGGAACAGGCTCTCAGAGGTTGGTGCTGACACGGCCGCACCTCTAGAGAGAAGTAGAGCAGGGGTTTGTGTGAGGCGTGTCTGGTTCTTCTCATCCATTTTACAGATGGGAAAAGTGAGGCACGGACTGGTCAAATGCCTTCTGGATGTATCTAGATGGAGGTGTTCAAGGACTCGGGGCAGTGCTCTGCAGAGTGGCAGCTGACAAAGACAGTCTTGAGACACACATCTCCATTGTCTCAGGGAGCCTACGTGGCGTAAAACAATCTGAAGAATTGGCATCGCATCCTCTATCAAAACCTGACTTGGGCTTTTGAACCAGAGCTTCTGGGGGAAAACCCACATGGTCCCTAACTTTGGAGTAGAGACATGAGTGGTTCCTGTTGGGTGGCTTCTTTCAGAAGCTGTTTTTCAAAACGTGGTGCAGAGTGGTGGCACCAGGCCCGGGACCTGGGAGCTTCGGCTGAGTCAAAGGCGGCAGGCTCACTAGTGGGCCTCTGCCAACACCGTAACACACAGCCAGCCAGAGCGCTCGGCCTCCTGGGCGGTGCACAGCTCTTTCTTTGCATCTGGTCTTTGGAAGAAGCTGACTTGGTCAGAGGCCAGTGTTCAAGAATGTCCCACTGAGAAATGGACCGGCAGTGTGTGGCGGGAAAGCACGGTTGAAGGGGTCAGATTGCCCTAGGTGTAAATGTTAGTTTTTGTTATTATCAGCTGTGTGGCCTTGGATGTCTTAGCTAACCCCTCTGTGGCCACTTCCCCATGTGTGAGATGGGACCTGTAGGCAGCTTTCCTTATTCAAGAGACAGGTGTCCTTGGACTGAGATCGGACCACAGTTGTGGAAAAGGGCCCTCACTGAAGACAGGGCTCCCCAGCTAAGGAGGAAGTGGACAACCCACCAGTTCTGAGCAGTAGTCCCAGAGCAAGTGCTCAGAGAGCTGGCTCCTGTGTGGCCTTCGTGCCTCTGGGTACTTGTGACCGTGCCTGCAAGTGGTAGGCACACACTGTCATGGGCTCCTACCTCCCATACCTCCAATGATCACATGTCCTCCCAGCTCTGTCCCCTCAGGTCCCCTGCCAAGTCCCCTGAGGTCTGTGAGCATAAGCTTGTCTATAGCCCACCCCACCCTCCTTGCCTTTCATCCAAAGGCCAGAATTCAAACCCCGGGACCAAGGCGGGGATCCCTACATGACTGACCTGGGCTCACATCTCTGCGCCTCAGCTGGTTGCATGTGAGCAAATCTCTCTATACGTCCTCAGCCTGTTTTCTGACTTGTTCTTATACAGAATAAATCAGATAACATCTGCAAGGGCTTAGCTGATTGTTTTGTCATATTACTCAGAGACTGACAATGTGACTCCCGAGGTCTTGAGGCCTCCATGTCGCTTTTCTCCCCCGACAGGCCCAGGACAGCCCACCTCTGTGTGTCCTGAGGGAAACTGACCTGGCCCCTCCCGGGGCTAAGTTTGGGGAGGTCCTGCATGGCTGTGCGCCCTTCCAGCTCTCTGCACTCCCTTCTCACTTACCTCTATTCATTGCCTTCTAACCCCCTTCCAGCCCTGCGCTCAGTCAGACCTGCCCTGTCTGGGTTATTCTTAGTTATTCGCTCTCTATCCCCTCACCTGCCTCTGTTCTGTCTGGTCCTAAGAGCTATTTGTAGCCTGTCAGATAATGAAGGACCCTCGTCAGAGCAAGTTCCCAGTTCTGCACAAGGCAGCCCCCTCCCTCCATTCCATGGGATTTGGGAAGAGGGAAATCTGTTCTGTGTCACATTCTTCCCCAGCCTGCCCAGGTGTAAGGGCTTTCCTGCCCTTCACCTTCCCGGACTAGCATCTCTTCCCCTCGCTCTCCCTCCTGCTTTATGCCTCTCGCTGCTTTTCCACAAACTTCCCAATCCTGCCTCCCACTCTCTTCCCAAGTGTCCTTCCCAGCATCCTGGGTGACCCCCTCCTTCCCCTCCCTCAACCACCTGCTCCTCTGCGCCTACCTTCTCTATGAGGACGTCCCCGACTTCAGGAGAGGGAGGAGGGAGAGCTGTCGTAGTCCTCTAAACCCGCCCCACCATCAGCTCCAGGCCTGGGGTCTCGATATGGGGAGAAGGTAATGTGGTACGTTTTTTTTTTGTTCTAGTTCTCAAGTAAGAAGTTTGTCTCCTTTCCCATCTCAAACTTCCCACTTGCACACTGCCATTGCAAAGTGGGTAAAAGGAAGTTCTTCACCAGCACAGCACACGGTGGGCGCCAGTTTAACCCTTGTTATTAAGGGCGACGTGTCAGTAGCTCAGCTCCTCCTGTGCTGATCGAGGTTCCACTCCTGGCCTGAGTGCGGCTGTGCAGGGCTGAGAATGTGGGCTCTGGATGAGACGGCCCGGCCTTATCCTCAGGTGCTGTTCATGACCCCAAGGCAGGCAGAACCTCAGCTCCCTCATCTACAAAAGAGGAGTGGTACCCAGGCTGAAGGGGGATTAAAGAGTCCACTGTACACTATAGGAAAATGCCTTACAAGATGCAGAGAGGTTTTCTTGTTGTGGTAAGATACACATAACATAAAATTTATTATTTTAACCATGTTAAAGGGTGCAATTCAGTGGCATTAAGTACATTCACAACATTGTGCAACTATTACCACAATCTAGTTCCAGAATATTTCCATTGCCCCAAACAGATACCCATCCCCATTCCCTGCTCCCCTCGGCCCCTGGCAACCACTCATCTACCTCCTGTCACTATGAAGTTGCCTATTCTGGGTATTCCATATAAATAGACTCATACCATATGTGCACTTTTGGACCTGGCTTCTTTCACTTAGTATATACTGTTTTCAAGGTTCATCCGTATTGTAGCATAAATCAGTGCTTCAGTCCTTTTTATGGCTGAATAATATTCCACTTTGTGGCTACATAACGTTTTACTTATAAAAAGGTAGTTTTAATTTAAAATCTCATCCAGAGACTAGTAATCATAATAGAGAAGAGGTGATTTGAAACTAGGGAAGACAATGCTTAACCTGGAGGAGAGGAGGCCTGAGACCACCTTTGAAACACCTTGGAAGCTCTCATGGAAGAGCTAGACCTATTTCCTGTGCTTCCCACTGGAAAGACCAGGACAAATGGGAGACAATTTTTGACTCACTTCTGATAGGCTTGAGAAAACCTGGTAGGACTAGAATGTGGTGATCTGGGGCCTTGGAGCCATTAAGCACAGTGATCTGATAGAAGAGAGCAAATGGCACTGAGAAGCTGTCGAGCCAGAACCGAGGAGTAGCCACAGGAGTCCAACGGGAGGTGGGGGTGAGGCCCTGGGCCAGAGCTGAGGCAGGTGGAGGAGGTCGTGAGTGTATAGAGAGGCTGAGGTCAAGGGAGAAGAGGAAAGGGGCTTTGGACCCAGGCCAGGAACAAAACTTGGGAGCTGGTCATAAGGGCTTAAAGGCACATGGAATCTCAAGAGCGCGTTCTTTCTCTTCACCCTGGCTGCCACCACCCTAGTCCATCTGGTCATCTCCTACAGCTTGTTTACAAGTTCCCTGGCCCTGGTCTTCTTCTGACTCCCCCATGTCATTCTTCCCCTTTAGTCCCCCTTTGACTTGCTAACCTTTAGATCAAGTTTCAGCTTAGACGTTACTTCTCCCAGAAAGCTTTTCCTGACCTGCACCACCATAACCCACGAAAATATCTCAGCTGGCATCTCTCCTATGCGTCCCTGTTGGTCCCTGCATGCCCTATTGTAGCTCTAGACTGTGAGTGCCTGCTTGCTGGTGTGTATCCCTGCAGGATATACTCTGTGAGAACGGTATATCTTGTTTGCCATGGCATCTCTGTCGTCGTAGACCAGTGCCTGCCACATGATAGGCGATCTGTACATATTTGCTGAATGAGTGAATGAAGAAATGAATGAATGGCACCGGTGGAGATAGTGGTTAAAGTGAGGTAGGCTTGAGCTTATTTTTCTAACAAATAACTATGGAGTAATACACCTTGTGGAGCAGCGAGGTCTCCGCATCTACCAGTTTGGATGACCACCTATCTGACGTGTTGTAGGAGGATTTGAGCCAGTTAGGGGAAAGGACCAGATGACCTCTGAAACCCCATCCAGCTCAAATATTCTGACATTTGATGACTTGAAGAACTGCTCCTTGCCCTCTGCCTGGGCCATTTCTCATGCCAGCTAAAACCCCATGGGGCCCAGGTGTGACACAGATGCTGACCAGGATTTTTCAACCTTGCAGGTGCTGCTCTTCATAGACTTTAATCTTGGAATGCGTTGCCTATGCAACATTTTCATTAATCACCCCTTCTGCCATGGAAGCCTGGAGTGGAGGCCAGGGAGGTGATGGAGAGGAGGGATGAGGAGAATCTGATGTCTGAAGGAGCACTGTCCAGAGCCAGAAGAAGGTAAGAGCTGTGAGTAACACAGATGACTCTGGGTTTGGGGTATGGAGAGGGTTGAAGAACAGAATTGTGGGCTGATGATGGACTGGACAGAGATTTCACTGCTTCCCTCTTGGTGGAAGCTGTGCAAGTTCAAAATCTATGATTCCAAATACTCTCTCCACCAACTTCCCCCAGACTCTTTACCCTTGTTCTTCCTAAAGGCATCAAAATCCACTTGTCTCCTTTGTTGCAAGTGTTGGAATAGTGCTTTACATCCAACTAGTTCAGAGTACTTTCATATCCAAAGGCTATCGTCCTCTCAATTCCCTTGGTGTGGATGGGAGCGTCATCAGAGCACTCCTTTTATAGAAAGAGAAACTGAGGCATTGAGAAGTGATACCACTTGCCTGGAAACTGGCCCCCTTCTGGTGAGCTATGAGCAGCAGTCAAAGGGTGAAGAGCAGGATGAGAGCCCACGTGGAGGTTGGGGTGTGGTGGTAGAGTGATGGGACGGGGAACGAGTAGATATGGTAGAAGAGTCTTGGGATCTCATTCTTACTCTTTTTTATTTCCTGCCAAGTGCCCAGAGCTCATTTGGTTTTGTTTTCCAGGAATGTTTTTACTTTGGTTTCCTTCTGCAGAGTTGCTTGCCATTCCTCTCTGAGCGAAGCCTCACAGGGGCCATTCTGCCCCGAGACCCTTTTATGCTGGACACCACAGTGTGTTCAGTGAGCTATTTTCTTTTTTCTTTCTACTTGTCTCTGAGTTTTTCCTTTGTGCAATGCATGCAGAGGCCCTTTCATTGGAGGAGCTGCTCCTCAACACACAGGCGTGCTCCCTTTATCGTGTTCTTTCTTTCTTCCTCCCTTTGGACCACAAAAATTGAGAACTGTAGTAAAAGACAGAAATTTCCACAGACACAAGCTCTTGAAAAGGAGCACATGGAATGTAACAAATTAAATGCCACCCAGCAGAGTAGGGGGCCTGAGAACAGAGATACAGGGAATAAAATGCGGATCAGATGAAGCAGGAGAGAGCGTGCAACAGGAGTGCACTTGGCAATGAGGCTTCTTGGAAGAGAAGCATCGCATGCTGGTGAAATGATTGTGCCTTCCTGATGCACCCTCCACCTCCTCGCGGCCTGCCATGCCAAGTTGACCGTCCTCTGCTAGCTGTTGCGGTATTTTTAGTCTCTGATGGGAGCCCTCACTCACCAAAGTGGAGAGGACTTGATTAATTAGCAGAGATCTCTTTCATCCAGACAGTGGCTTGTGGGGAAAAGGCCCGGGCAGTTTAAGGAGAAAGACGGACAGTGCTGCACTGGACCCCTTCTCTCACCGCACCCTCGCCTGCCACCAGCCCACACCCAGGCGCTGACGTGCATACGCACTCATAAGCACTCTTTCCCCACTTGCCACCGCAAAACTCCATCTCTTTCCTTCTTTCCTTGGGTCATTTCAAAGGCCCTGGACCTTTTGGAGGAAATGGCACTTTCTCTGTTGGAAAACAGGGTGTGATGATTGAGGCGGCAGTTGGATTAAGTGAGCAGAAGTTGGGATCTTTCCAGCCATGAGGCCTTTGATGTAAACTAAACATTTCCTGTAAGCTGTCAAGTGTGAGGGAAGGAGAGAGATTGGGGCCAGCGAGGAGGGCAAGGGCGGCCCCTCTGTCCTCTTCTGACCTCCACCAAGCACAGAAGCATCCTCAGCCCTTTAGTCCCGTCCATTCTCTTCTTAATAGCTTTGCCCTGTGGACAGGTCTGGGTGGTCCAGGGCTTCTCCCTTTTCAGGACAAATGCATCCATCTGGGGTGCTTCCCAGGGGGCCCCCCACATCACTCAGCTCATTAACAGAGAGCCTTGCCTTGGAGTGGCACAGGTAATGAAGCATCACAGGGTGCCCGTCAGCTCTAATAAGACGGAATGAACGGAGGGGAGAATTAACCTGGTGGGATTAGTTCACTCTGCAGCAAGATGCTTGAATCACCTCTTATACCTCGTGCCGGGAATCTTAAACACACTGCTCTCTCAGGAGGAGTGCTGGCTGGGGAGGAGGGCGCCTGGTAAGGCTGAGCTAGAAAAGACAAGCAGGGCTGCACAGTGGGGGCCTGTGGCTGGTGGCCTGCAGCCCATCTCTCTGCTGGGAGGAGGCCAGTTTTCTTCCCAGGACATGCCTCTGAATGCTGGGCTGAATTGGAGCCCCATGGACCAGGAGCCCCCATCACTGACAGTCCTGGCTGGGCCAGGGTTGGCAGGGAGAGGATAAGGCAGCAAGTCTCTAGGGGCCATGCTGCACTTGGTGATACAAGGGTGCCTTGGGTCTGGACAGATGCCCAGGTTGAAACTGCAGACACTTGGCTTGCCAATTCTGATCCTCATTCACATGTCTCTTGGCCACAGGAGGAGGTGGAAAGAACAGAAAGAACACAGACCTACAGCACTAAGGGCATCACCATTCAAAATTCACTGTGTGCCTACTGCACGCCAGGCACTCTTCCGGGTGCTGTGGATAGAACAGAGACATGAATAAGACATATCCTCTGCCCTCGAGTGCCTCACAGACTGTAAGAGAGGTGAGCTGGCAACCAGCTCCAACATGGGTCCAAAGGTAGCCAGGGATCAATTAAGTGTGCATGGCAGAAGGAGTGGAGAGGGCTCAGGGAAGTCTCTACAGCAGGAGCAGCTTTCCTGCCTTCTTTGACCCACATCAGCTGCTGCATCACACCAGTCAGAGGATCCGAGAGTACTGGGATCGGAGAAGGGTGTGGAGACCCAGTGGTTCCTGAACCTTGTGATTCATCCTGGGTCCATGTTAAATATACAGATTACCAAGCCTGTACCCGGGACTGACAGAATGGGAATTTCCCCAGTGCCTGGGAACCTGCATTTAGACACACATCTCCGGTTATTCTGGTAATTAGCTAAATTTGAGATATACTGAAGTAGACCAATTTCTCTCTATAGAGGAGACACCTTCGACTCCAAGACGGGGGTGTGCAACGAGTGGTTCAAGACAGTTAGTTGGTACCTGGGTAGTGCCAGGCCCCAAGCTCAGATTCGGTGTTTCCGAATTCAGTGCTCTCTTCACTAAGGAGGCTGCATGTGATGACTCGCAGGGCAGGGAGGGAAAAGCTAAGAAACATACTGTGGGGACCCGAGACACATACCATTCTGTGTCAGGGCAAAGTCTTCTGTGGGACTTGAGACGCATATTCAGAAAAGTGGGGGGTTGGGGTGTTCAGCAAGTTCCCTCTGCTCGCTGGCTCTGGCTAGCTACCCTCCTGTTAGCCCCTCCTTCTCCGGGCCGTGCTCACCTCACTCCTGGGAAGTCATGTTTTCCTACTTGGAGGCTTGCAAAATGCCAGACAAACTAGTGGCTTCCTCATACTCTAAACACAGATGGCGGTGTTCAGGAGGGAACAAAGCCTTACCACAGAGAGTTGCCAAACTCCTGTTTTCAGAGACACTGCTCTAAAAAAGTCACGGAGCAGTAAAAGTGTAACTTTAGGGCATAATAGCTTTCTTGAAAGAGCACTGGACGCCTTTTCAATCCTGGGGTGATGACTTTCATAAAATCTTTCATTTGTTGAGCACGGAGCTACTGTCGCTTGTTGGCATGTGGCCTTGGCTTACCAGCCATCTTCTATTCAATATGAGAAAAAAAATGTGTTTCCACAAAGTGTGTGTCCTGTTACATCCAAGCTGAGAAACCTTCACTGGTTTTCCAAGGCAAATGGTTCCGTTCTAAATCTCTGCCTGGCTCTCAAGCCTTTGGCAGGCTGGCCCCATCCTACCCAGCTGCCTTGCATGTCCTGCCGTGCTTCCTGTGTGTGCAACCCTTCCTGTGACCCCACGAGGGCTCTCTGAGGTAGGTAAGGGCGTATGGCAGGTAATATCTTTATTTAGCGGGTGAGGCGAAAGGCTCAGAGACGTTAAGTGACTCACTGTGTGAGTGGTACACTTGAGACTCATACCTAGGTATCTGGATCCTAAATCCTCCTCTCTTGACGCTTCTAAATCTGATCAGGCCACTGCGTCACTCCGGGTTCATTCCTACCTCTGAGCCTTTGCAAATGTGTTCTTCCTCTGGATTACCTTCTTTTTCTTGAACTTTTCATACCTTCAAAACATAGCTGAAACTGCTCCCAGACCCTCTCCCAGTTGCTCTAGCCCTCCACCCTCCCCGAACCTGATGACACTGTTTACTGCTTTTGTTCCAATCATAGTGTTTGCTAATTGTCTAACGTGTATCATTTTCTCAGCACATCTAGTTTATAAATTTCATGATGGCAGGCACTTCATGATTCTTTGATCATACCCAGCCCAATAATAAACACAGAGTTTAAAACTGTTTGCTGAAAATCTTTGTGGAGAAAGCCAATGGCATTTCTCTTCCTGAGGGAATTAACGACAATGACCCCATTTAGCATATCTCAATGTGTTTGGTTTCTCCCCATCTTATTAGTGTAGAGACGGAAGCTATCTGGCTCAGAAAAAGCATCCAGCTGTTCAGAGCAGCTGGAAGCCAAGTAAGGGTTATTTTGGGATGAATTATTTCTTTTCTTAAACGCTTTCAAAGAATATTCTCTGGGATGGCGCTGCTTGATGGAGAGGACTCCCCTCACTCTCACAAAACTGAGGTGGAGAGATTACAGGGAAAGACCAGGGACGGGCTAAGAAGAACAGGATGCAAGCTCGCTCAGCTTTGTGCCAGATGTGTTAGGAGCTCCCGCTTGGTCCTGTCACTGTTCTGTTTAACACCTGTTCCTCGGGGCAGGGAGGGACAGTGGATGGCTTCAGAACCTGCAGGGGTTCTTAACTTTCCTTTATCCATTGCTTTGTGCATTTGGGGCCTACTGTTTGCTTATTCCCCTTACTCTGTCCCTGCCTTTAAGGATATCACAGTCCGATGAGGATGTAGAAAAGAAACATGCATATAAATAAACAAGGTAATTGCAGTTGGATCACTGCTTGGAGGGGAATAATCTAGGTGCTGGGAATAGCGGAGGGAAGGGAGTGGTGGAGGGAGGAGCTACTTTGGGCAGGTGGTCAGGAAAGACAGCTTCCTTCCAGCTTCAGTGTCACTCTGCCACACTGCGCTTCCTTAGCAGGAACACCTCTAGTCTCAGTTTGCGAAGCACCGTCACTCACGTTGTCCCAGTGTCCAGGCACATCATTACTGAGAAGGCAATTTCCACTCTATTCCTCCACAATCTGCTCTTTCCATTTCTACTCTTTAGAAGACGGCTAAAAAAAGAGGAAAAAAGAGGAAAGAAAAGGGAGAAAGACAAAAGAAAGGCTGCACGCTTGGATTTTGGAGATTGGAGTTCTCAGTCAGGTTGTGCTTTGAGTGGCTCCTCTCACGCAGGCCCCAAGCCTGAGCGCTCCGGCCAGGCCTCACGCAGCGGCAAGGCCTCCGCTCCTTTCCCACCTGCTAAGTTACCGTCAGACTGTTCAGGAATGGAAAGCCCTTCGCTGCTTGAATCACCAGGAATTTATATTTCTCTTTCTTTGCTTCCACAGCATGTTGTGTCTCTATTAAAATAGTATTTTCACCTTTCTTCTCAGCATAGCCATGTGCCTATGTCTCACCTTTCCTACTGATTTTCTCAGTCCCTTGCTACAAGGGCCAGGTAGAGCATCACTAATTCTGATATTTTTACCCCTATTTTGCAGATGTGAAAGGTGAAACTCAGAAAGGTCAATCAACTCTCCCCTGGCCACATAACTGATAAGGGGCAGTATAAACACTAGCATGAAGACAGGATGAAATAGTGGTGGATAGCATGGATTCCGGAGTCTCTCTGCCTGGGTTCAAATCCTAGCTCTGTGTTCAACAAGCTGCATGGCCTTGGTGAGTTTTTTAAACTCTCTGTGCTTCACTTTATTGATCCATAAAACAAGGATAATAGTGCCTACTTCATAAAGTTATTGTGAGGATTAAATGAGTGAATGCATGTAAAAAGATTAGAAAATGTCTGGCATATAGAATACACTCACTAAATCTTAGGTATTTTTATCGACCTTTTTCCCTGTTTACATCTGGTCACCGCTAGCAGCCCTCATCTCCCAGACACTGACGCCCACGGGATCTGCACATCACCTTTTCTCATCTTATTTCCCCTCTCTCCTTCTCCTAACCCAACCACCTGCCCTCTAGACTGCAAGGCCAATCATTAGCAAGAGCGCATGTCTTCACTTTCTTCTTGAAAGACTCCATGTCTTTGCCTTCTTCTATAAATGCTCCACCATCTTGTGCCTCTAACTAAAACCTGGCTCTTCCCTGGAGACATGGCTTCCTCTTTGGGCCTCTCAAAGGGCTCCTTTGGCCTCCGGGCCCTCCCAGGATGCATCTGCCCTACTCCTTAGGGTGCCCCCTGCTCTTCCCTGTGCTCCACTATAAAAGGACTTGCTTGGACCTGCATGTCATCTGACTGAACCAGCCGCCTGCCATCCCTCTGACAGGTACCTAGTGCCCCTTTTACTCTGGAGAATTTAGCTCCTGATAATCCCTCTCTGCAGCACTATTTTTTTGCTCGCTTTGGTGATTTAATAAACAAATAATAATGCTTCAAATACCCTGACCTCCATTCCTCCATGGAGCTTCTCCTCTTTCTTCACTTATCCAATTGTCCTCTTGGTCATGCCTTCGATCTCATCATTACCAAGAGCTACAGTCTCCTGAAAAGCATAATTTCAAACATCCCACATTCTGACCACTACCTCCTGTATTTCAAGTCCACTTCCTCAAGCAGCCCATCTCCAGCGCTCACTCAACCCTCTCTCCCAGGATTTCTGATGCATTGATTCTGAAACCTGTCCCTGTCCCTGCTGTGCTTACGTCCCCAGCTTAGATCCCATGTCAATAATGTGCTATACCCCCACCTTCAATGCTCTTGCCCTTGTTCTCTCTACTACCACTTACTTTCTTTCACTCAGCCAAATCGCAATCGTTTCATCCAACCAGGTTGGACTGCACTTGCACAACTGAACAAGTTTAAGAAAAATATACAGCCATACCAGCTTACTTTAATAAGCGATCAACAACTCAAGAGGGCTGGGATGCTGTCTGACATTCATAACTACGGAGCACTTACACACTGTCTCCCTCTGCTAGATGGCTACATCATGCAATCTCGTCTTTAATGTTGGACGGCTCCCCATCAGTCCTCTCTCTCAGCTGATGACCTTGTTTTTATTTGATTGAGAAAATCAAAATAATATGAAAAGAGTATCCACAGGCTCCCGCCACACATCTATCAGCCTTGCAGCACTTGTACATGTAACATTCCTTTCTCTTCTGCCGCTGTGAGTCCCCGACTTCCTATCTAAGGCCAGTCTTCCACTTGTTCATCTGATCTCATTCCCCTCATCTATTCAAGGACAATGCTCTAGCAATTTTCCTTTCTTTCTCTTGCAGCATCAATTTTTCTCACTCTACTGGATCTTTTCCATCAACATACAAACATACTGTTGTTGCCAGTGTTTATACTGTCCCTTATCAGTTATGTGGCCTGGGGAAAGTTGATTGACCTTTCTGAGTTTCACCTTTCACATCTGCAAAATAGGGGTAAAAATATCAGAATTAGTGATGCTCTACCTGGCCCTTGTAGCAAGGGACTGAGAAAATCAGTAGGAAAGGTGAGACATAGGCACATGGCTATGCTGAGAAGAAAGGTGAAAATACTATTTTAATAGAGACACAACATGCTGTGGAAGCAAAGAAAGAGAAATATAAATTCCTGGTGATTCAAGCAGCGAAGGGCTTTCCATTCCTGAACAGTCTGACGGTAACTTAGCAGGTGGGAAAGGAGCGGAGGCCTTGCCGCTGCGTGAGGCCTGGCCGGAGCGCTCAGGCTTGGGGCCTGCGTGAGAGGAGCCACTCAAAGCACAACCTGACTGAGAACTCCAATCTCCAAAATCCAAGCGTGCAGCCTTTCTTTTGTCTTTCTCCCCTTTCCTCCCTCTTCTTTCCTCTTTTTTTAGCCGTCTTCTAAAGAGTAGACATGGAAAGAGCAGATTGTGGAGGAATAGAGTGGAAATTGCCTTCTCAGTAATGATGTGCCTGGACACTGGGACAACGTGAGTGACGGTGCTTCGCAAACTGAGACTAGAGGTGTTCCTGCTAAGGAAGCGCAGTGTGGCAGAGTGACACTGAAGCTGGAAGGGAGGTGCGTTTGCAGGTATGGACCAGATATCTTTGGAAGAGTCAATCTAAGCCTAGAGGTTGATAATTGTAGGAAGGCAGCAGTTCTTTTTGTGGAGAGAGGGCGACAGACAGACACTTCCAAGGTGCTTGTTCTAGGCTGGAGCCCCCAGTTTGCACTTGGCTCAGATGTACCATGTTACCTGCTGGCACTGGCAGTCAGGGGAGAGGTGAAGTCCATCCACCAGCGCAAAACAAAGTACCCTTGTCACATGGCTACGCGTCTTTATATGTGGGGGAGGGTCAGATTACCTGCTTTGTACAACAGTGGACTTTACGTGTTGACACTGCCATTTGGACCAGTAGTGTTAAAATGGACACTGCCCCCAAATGGCAGAGTCCAAATACCCTCCTTCATATTGTATGAAGAGTTGGCCTCAGGGCTTGCTAAGGTTCTTCGATGTTCCAGCTTACTGAGATTCCCTTTCTAACTCAGGTGTAAATCAGGACTCATGGGAGCACAAAAGACTCTGGTTACTGACCTGGTGGAAGGGGGTTGGGGCATGGAAAGTAGCCAGACCCTAGAAAAGGCTACTTGAAAACAAAAAATGCTGGGCTTACTGACAGTGAAAGCACACTCCTCCACACCCCATTCCAAGAAAGTTCTCTGAGCCAATACCCCCAGGATAGAGAAGATGGTGACCCTTCACTGTTCAGTGCCCACTGAGCAAGAGAAACAAGATAGTGATTCAGCAGGAGGGATTTGAGGTGGACCCATTCCACTTATTTCTCCCCTGCAGCTTGTAAGGGTGGCTATGAGAAACCCAAGTTCAGCAGGCTAAGCTCTTCTCTACCCACCTCAAAAGTGTAGAGGTGGCTGCTGGGGCAGCAGGCAGGTGGGAGGAGGGAAGGCAAGGACAAAAGGGTTCAGGCTGAGTTTGCTTTGACATAATATTCCCCCAGAGCTGAGAGGTGGGAGATTTCCTGGAGGCTTTGGTTCCCCAACAGGCCTATTTGCTAAGCTGGGGGCATGTAGAGCTCCTGTCTCTTCTCTCCTTCTCTACTGCAGCAGGTTTTCTCTCCCTCTGCATACAACATGCATACTAATTGGAACCTCTCCCTGAGAAGAAGCTTTCTTTCTGACAGATTCTGTAAGAATAGACATAGGTTTTGAAAAACCCAAGATGGCATTGCCTGTAATTATAAAGTAATTGGTGTAATTGAGAACTCAGGGTCTTATATGCAAATCACCCTCCTGTTTTTAACTTTACATCAAGACAATTTTTATTTTTAAATGCAGAAAAAAAAAAAAACAACCAACATGTGCATTTGGATATGGCTCTTGTGCATTTCAGCCTGGGCCCCTGTGTATGCAAACTACCAGAGAGGCGGTGGTGGAGCAACTGGCCTTGGATTGAAGCTCAAACCACTTCTGGTCCTTGTATGTCTTGGAGAAAGTCGCCAGACTTCTTTCAGCCTTTGTTTTCTCCATCTGCAGAACAGGGATAATAAGAGTAACCTCCCATTGTTGGAGAATTAAATAATATAGGTGCATAAGCATTGGAAACTATAAAGTGCTATTCATAAATATTGTTTCCCCCTGCCCCCTGGTTATTTCTTTTCTCTTTTTTTGGAACTGGAGTGTAGTACAGTGGGAAGAGAAGTGCTTTGAAGAAGCAGGCGAATTCATGTCTCAGCTCATATTTAAAAAGGGTATAAGTGACCCTATTTTTTCTCTTGTGTACAAAGGAGATTGGGTGGGGTCAGATGGTCAAATGACAAGATCAGTGGGAAAGCACTTTGAAAGGTGTCAGGGGCTACTGAACTACTTGTTTAACTGGTGCTCCAACCAGCCCTGTGTTTTGTCTTCACTGAGGTCTTTTCGTGAGCAGTGGTGTTAGCTGCTATGACTTCACTGGATGCAGCTGAGGTTGAAGTCTTTTAATATGAAACACTCCAGGTAGGAGTGATGATAGTTTCCTGTGGATGCTGTAACAGCCACCAACTTGTTGGCTTAAGGCAACAGAAATTTATTCTCTCACAGTTCTAGAGGCCAGAAGTCCCACATCCAGCAGGACCATGCTTCCTCTGGGGACATTAGGGGAGAATCAGTTCCTTGCCTCTTCCGGCTTCCTTGGCTGCATCATTCCAATTTCTGCTTCCGTCTTCACGTGGCTGTCTCCTCCATGTGACTCCTACTCTGTGCGTCTGTGTCATCTTCCTGAGTGTCTCTTATAAGGACACTTGTGATGGCATTTAGGGCTCACTCGGATAATCCAGGGTATTCTCCTCATGTCAAAATCCTTAACTTAATTACACCTTAATTACAAGATCCTTTTTCCAAATAACAAAACATTTACAAGTTCCTGGGATTAAGACTTGATGTATTTAGCGGCTGTTATTCAGCTGACTACAGGAGTGAAGGCAGCCTGGAGCCAGGCTGTCTGGGTTGGAATCATATCGCACTACCACGTAACTGTGTGACCTTGGACAAGTTACTTCATCCTTCTGCGTCTCAGTTTCCTCATCCGTAAAATGGAGAAAATAATAGGATCTACGTCATAGGATAGTTTCGAGGGTTAAATACATTAATATACACAAAACATTTAGTAAAGTCCTTGATTCGTGGTAAGCTCTCTCAAAATGTTCACTGTTATTATCTCTGATTTTTCTTTAATACCTGGTTTTAGATTTGCCATCATAGTTTCATCCAAACTCTTCCAGAACTGGATTATGTTTGGCCTGAACAAGCCTTTTGGAGTAAATTACTTTTCGTTTGCTCAAAAATTACTTTCTCATGCTTAAAGAAGTATCTCCTATAAAAATATTTAAAACTATACGATCTGGTCTGTTTTTGCTTTTACTATCATTTCATGAGTTTATGAAAGTTCATCACGTCCCCACTTACGCATTTTTATGTTGGGGAAACAAAGTCGTTATAGCCTGACCCTGTACAAAAGAAGGAAATTGACTCCTCTTATGTTACATCATATCATATGCTAGTAATTCCCAACATTTCCCTATAAACAACCTGTTACATTGACCCCTTCCTCTCACTCCCAACCACCTCTGAGCCACAGGTTTTAAATTAATGTTACTCATGAGGTAATATAATTAAATACTAAATACATCAGTTTTCACCACTAAAGAAACAAATATGCCTGCCAATAAGTTTGTTATCAAGCTGATTTGACATGCTTTAATCAAAAGGCAAAATTGGCTATTTTGGGCATTCCATTAACTTTTAAAATAGCACATAATCCTCAGTATGATAAAGGCGTATATGAAAAAACACACAGTTAACTTTATACTCAATGTTAAAGACTGAAATGTGAAAGACTAAAAAATTACTTTGCCATCAGGAATAAGACAAGGATACTTATTTTTATGACTTTTATTCAACATGATATTGGAAGTTCTAGCCAGAACAATTAGACAAGGAAAAGAAATAAAGGGCTTCCAAACTGGAAAAGAAGAAGTAGAATTCTCTCTGTTCACAGATGACATGATCCTCTTATATGTAGAAAACCCTGAAGATTCCCCAAAAGGTTGTTAGAACTAATATACAAATTCAGTAAAGTTGCAAGATACAAAATCATTAAAAGAACCAGTTGCATGTCTCTATACTAACAATAAACAATCTGAAAAGGAAATTAGGAAGACAATTCCATTTACAATAGCATCAAAAAGAATAAAATACTTAGGAATAAATTTAACCAAAGAAGTGGGAGACTTCTACAATAAAAACTACAAAACAATGCTGAGAGAACTTCAGGAGGACATAAATAAATGGAAAGACTGGAAGACAATATTGCTAAGATGACAATACTACCCAAAATGATATGTAGATTCAATGCAATCCCTATCAAATACCAACTTGTTTGAAGAAATAGAAAAACCTGTCCTAAAATTCATATGAAATCTCAAGGGACCCTGAATAGCCAAAAATAATTTTGAAAGAAAAACAAAACAAAACAAAGTTGGAGGACTCATACTTCTGGATTTCAACACTGAATATAAAGACATAGTAGTCAAAAACAGTGTGGTACTGGCATAAAGACAGGTGTATAAAACAATAGAATAGATAGAGAGCCCAGAAATAAACTCTCACATATATGGTCAAACGATTTTCAGCAAGGGGGCCAAGACCACTGAAGGAGGAAAGAACAGTGTTTTCAACAAATGGAGCTGGGAAATTGGACCCTCATTCCTTACACTATGTACAAAAATTAACTCAAAATGGATCAAAGGCCTAAATGTAAGAGCTAAAATTATAAAACTCTTAGAAGAAAACCTATGGTAAAATCTTCATGACTTTGGATTTGGCAATGACTTCTTGGATATGACACCAACAGCATAAGCAACAAAAGAGGAAATAGATATATTGGACATCATCAAAATTAAAAAAAATTTGTGCATCAAAGGACACTATCAACAGAGTAAAAATGCAGCCCATAGAATGGACAAAATAGTTGCTAATTATATATATATGATAAAGGATTAACATCCAGAATATATAAAGAACTCCTACAAACTAGCAACAAAAAAACCAAACAATTAAATTAAAATATGAGGAAAGGAATTGAATAGACATTTCTCCAGAGAAGAAATACAGATTGCCATTAAACATAACAAACTATGCTCAACATCACCAGTCAGTAGGGAAATGCAAATTAAGGCTGCAATGAAATATTACTTCCTGCTCATAAGGATGGCTACTATCAGAAAACCAGAAAATAACAAGTCTTGGCCAGGATGTGGAGAAATTGGAACACTTGTATTTCTGGTGAGAAAGTCAAGTGGTGCAGCTGCTGTGGAAAACAGTATGGTGGTTCCTCAAAAAATTAAGTGTAGAATTACCATATGATTTAGCAATTCTACTTTTAGGCATGTCCTGTAAGAATTGAAAGCAGGGACTCAGATATTTGTATGTCAATGTTCATTATTCACATTTTTCACAAGCAGCATTATTCACAATAGCCAAAAGATGGAAACAACCCAAATGTCCATTGAGCGATGAATGGATAAACAAAATGTGGCATATGTATACAATGGAATATTATTCAACCATAAAAAGGGAGCAAAGTATTGACACAGCTATAACATGAATGGACCTT
The DNA here is from genome assembly GCF_021613505.1 of Equus quagga. Taxonomy (NCBI): domain Eukaryota; kingdom Metazoa; phylum Chordata; class Mammalia; order Perissodactyla; family Equidae; genus Equus; species Equus quagga. The sequence goes on along the minus strand of NC_060280.1, from coordinate 81,712,592 downwards.
ACAAACGCTATGCTAAATAAAATAAGCTAGACACAAAAGGACAAGTATTGTATGATTCCACTTACATGAGGTATCTAAAACAGTCAAATTCATAGAGACAGAAAGAGGAATAGAGGTTACTAGGGGCTAGGAGGAGGGAAGAATGACGAGTTTGTGTTTAATGTGTACAGAGTTCTAGTAGAAGATGATGAAAAAGTCCAGGAGATGGATAGTGGTGATGATTGTACAACAGTGTGAATGTACAACAGTGTGAATGGCCACTGAATTATACACTTAAAAATGGTTAAAATAGTAAATCTTACATATTTTTATCACAATAAAGAAATAAAAAATAAATAGCACTAGTCTTCCTTTCTTCCCTGTAAGATAAGAAGCCACAGAGTGGTACCTGAGAGGATGTCACAGAACAGCACATGTCACAGACCATTTAGGAACTCTCCAGCCACACCTTGGTCTTTCAGGCAAGGAAATGAAGACTTGTAAGGTCTTGGTTGGGAAAAAATCATGATCCAACTGTTGAGTCATCAGGAGGATGCTGTAGGGCTGGTGACATGGCTGCTGATCTGTAAGAGTGGAGGTGATATGTTATGTGTTCCTATGATGGGCAGACGCTGGTGAAGATCCTGCAGAACCAAGGGCTCTCGGGTGTGGTCTGCATTTTGCCATGCTGAGCACCCCCAAAACAATCAAAACATGATTGATAAGTCTCTTATACGAACTGGGCTTGGTACTAGGGTGCAGATAAATTCCTTCAAGGAGCTTACAGGCTTGTTGGAGAGCTGAGGCACAGATATCTAAATAAAGGCAACAATAGTTCAAGACGACAATAGCTGAGCTATCAACTGTCAAAGCAATTGAAGAGGCACTAACTGCTGGAGGAACTCACAGCCGGGCTTGATGACTTGAGGCTGGTGGCTGTTAGGAGGCAGAATTGCCTAGTGGCTGATGTCTTTGGTGTGGAGAGGCCAGGCCCTGGGCTCCTACTCCAGCATTGCCCGTCCTTGTTGACCTAGGACCAATTTCTTAACCTGTTTGGGGCTCTGTCCTGTCACCTGTGAAATGGAATAAGCTTATCTCCCCTACACGGTTGTTGTGCGGGTGAAGTGAGGTAACGTGCACAGAACACTTAGCACAGTACTAAGCACATTTAGTACACATTCACTGTGTGTGCGAGAAGGAGGCACTGGAACTGTGTCTTGAAGGTGAGAAAAGAGAAGAGAAGAAAGGAGATTCTAGGAATGAACAACAGTCGGGTGGGTGGCTGGGGTGTTCAGGAGCAGAAGCAGTCAGTGTGGCTGGAGTGAAAGGCTTCTTTCTCCTACAGTTTTCCTTTCCTGCAGAGAGGAGGTTAGACACTGATTTGCCAGCTACAGGGCTTATGGAGGAAAAGTGAGTTTGGACAGTCTCAGAAAGACTGGCTCTGAAGCAGGAGGAAAGCCCAGCTGTGGGCATATTCTTGCTGCCTTTTCTGGGTCCTGTCCACCTTTGGCCAATACTCTCTGGGTCACTCAGCACTATCATTCTAAACATTTAGCCTTGTTGCCAATGTACAGACTGGCCATAGGAGTCAGCATCCCACATTGGAGTGTTGTATACCATCCTTGGAAATAACTTTTCAATCATTTATTAGTTCATCAGAAATTTAATGAGAAGTGGGTAACATAATTTCTGCCTCATAGAATGAGATGAGATTGTTTGCAGGATATTTATGATCTTCAAATGGTGCAATACAAGCAATAATGTTACCTTGCAAAAACGAACTTTGAATAATGAATAATATTCAATAGGTATCAGGGGCTACCCTGTGGGGAATTGGGAAATAACTAAAATTTCATTTTAAAAAGAGGAAAAATGAATTAATATTATCCCATATGCCTCGTATACTAGGTTTTACTTATGGTTCCCTGAAATTGTGGATGTTTATGTTGTGATTCTCTGAAATTATCTTGTTTTTCTAACTCAAGTCTATTTAGGTATTTAATTAATCTGTGTAGTAAATGTCATAGCTGAATGCTAGTTTTATTTTGGTTTTCTCAATGAAAATTGATTTACCTGCTCAGTGAGACCAAGAACTTGATTACTATGCTTTAGAACTTTTTCTTTTTCTTAACATCTCTTTCAAGATGCAATTCTATTACGGTACAATCCTGGTCGCAGTGGAGTCAAAAGACCATCGTCATCCCCTGGCATGGGTCAGACATCGATAAGCACAGGGCTGATGCCCCTGCATGGGGATTGAAGACGAAACATTTCCAAGCCCTGCCCTATGTCCTGTTCTGCTTCTTTCTCCCTATCTCTTATTCCTAGTTTCTCCAATTTCCTTTCTACCTTCCTGTTCACTTTCTTTCTTCCTGCTGTATGCCTTCAGCCTTTCAGAGAAACCTGTGGCCGTCTATACTATGCTGGCTGCAGTGGCATATAGGGCTGTTGAGGTGGCCCTGAGGCCTGGCCTCTGCATGTGTTGTTGGGCCTTCACTTCTCTATCCCCTCCACTCCCAGATCTCTGCTGCAGCCTGAGATCCACCAGCTGTAGTCAAAGTAGCTCTCTAACGCCTCCTTCATTCATTATGCAACAGATATTTATTGAGTACCTACTATGCCTCAGATGCACACCTACCATGTCAGGGAGACAGCATTGAACAAAACAAAGCTCCTGTCCTCACAGAGCTTAACTTCTAGTGAGGAAGCAGAGGACAAACAAATAAATAACAGGTGCATGTATGGACTCTCAGATGGCGATAATGGCTTTAAGAAAGTGAAAGCACCAAAAGTAAAAGGGTGGTTGGGAAAGGCCTTGCTGGTGAGGTTAAGTCTGAGTGAGACCTAAATGACAAGAGGAGACAGATACACAGCTCTCAAGGGGACACACATTGTAGAAGAGGGAACAGGAACTCCAAAGGCCTCAGCAAGAGACTCTACGGTGTGTTTGAGGATCAGAGAATGGTCCCAAGGGTTTGGAGTGAAGTGAGTGAGGAGGAGGGGTGAGAAGGAGAATGCCGGATGATATGTTAGCTTCTGGCTTGGCTGATGGTATCTATCCTTCTTGGCTAAGAGTTGAGCTGAAAGATACTTCATCTTCCTTTTGATAGAGTCATTTCGACTGATGTCTTTCCATCAGCAATTCAATATTTTTCTGGGTGTAGCAAGAAGGAGTATGAGGTGGACAGCTATTGCTTTTGCCACCCAACGTCTATTTCCTGTTCTATGACAACTGTATCCCACTTTCCCTCTGTGGAGCTACTCATCTCCAGACTAGCCCGTGTGTTCAGATGGGGCGCCATTCCCCACTGACAGGTGCAGTCTTCGACCTGGGTCTCCACTAATTAGTACATTGCGTTTCCTTGGCCATTAGATCACGTGGCCTGATCTAAGACAATGAGACACATGAAACCTTTGCTGGGATTGTGGGAAAAGAGATTTGCTTTTACTCACTCATGAAGTGCTATGCGAGCTGTAAGGTATGTAATGACTGCAGCCATTTTGAATCCATAGAAGGAGCCTATCTGATAGTGGAGCGCCCCAAAGGAAGTGCAGCTAAGATGGGAAAAACGGAGTCCTGGTGACATAATTTACGGCCTTGCATAAAACCATACTTGAAACCAGTAATACACCTTGAATTTCCTGTGAACCAATAAATTTTATTATTGCTTAAGCCAGCTTCAACACAGCTTGAAAATTTTTTTGTCACTTGCACCAAAAAGAGCACCGCTTAACTGATAAAAGTGATATGAGACGGTACAGTGAGGCGATTAAGTCCACAGACTCTGAATTCAAAACTCGCTCCGTGGCCTTGGCCAAGGTCCTCAACCTATCTAGGCATAAACGTCCTTACCTGTAAAGCACAGGTACTCGTGTCTACTTTAGGATTGCTGTGAAAATTAATGGCATACATAGAACTTTGGAGGCACATAGGAAGTGCTATGTAAGTGTCTGCTGCTGTTATTATTTTTTTTCCACTTGGCTAAAATAAGGTTTCTGAAGCTAGGTTATGTTAAGCGACTTCCCCTAGCTACTCAGAAAGTCAGAGTTAGAGCTGAAATTAGATACCAGGATTCTTAAGGGGCAGCTGTCAGCAGTTATTCACCCAACAGAGAAGGCGTTTCTGAGTGCCTACTCTGCTCCAAGCACTCTGCAGATGCTGGAACACGGACAAAGATCGGAAATTGTGTGAGAACATGGCTGCTATTTGAATACATTTATTTTCCTCCAGTTCCATTACAGGGTTCTTTACCCAGCGGGCGATTAATCAGTGGTGTTGACTAACCTTCCCTGACACTCCTTGGCCTCCCAGAGAGGAAAGGCATTTTCTGAAGAGAGTTTCTCTGGGGATTCAGTGATCCACATGGACGGAAGCTCTGCTGCTAGGGCCAACGTGCTCTGGGTTGGCCTGGCAGTACCTCTGCCCTGCAGGGTGATGGAGCCAGCAGGCTGAGGCTTGGAGCTGCCCTTCTGCCCAGCTTCCCTGGGCATCTGCTTCTGCAACTTGCTCTTGGTCTCTTGATAAATTCATTACCAGAAAATGAAGCTAAAATGTCCTAGTGACATCAAATATTGATGAGAGAAATAAGGACTAGGATAAATGATGAGATGCTATGCGCAGGTCCTGCTGCGTTCTGTTTTGCCGGGTCTGCACACATTTGTTCTCACTCCACATTTGGTTTGTTCCCATGAGGCTTGGTCCTCTAATAGGAAGCATATTGGAGCATGACTGAAATGCTCCAACCCCAGCGTCACACCAGAGAGGGAAAAATAGACATGTCTCCTGGTTACTGTCAAAACTATGAATCCCAGTCTTGCCACTTAACAACCTTCTTGGCAGGTTCTTGGCACCCTCAGGATAGCGTGCAAAACACATTGCTCCCTGCTCAGAAACGGCTAATGGCTTCCAACTGCTGTGGGACAGAGTCTCAGCTCCTCAGGATGCCATTCAAGGTCTTCTGTGAGCTGCTCTAGCCTGCTTTTTCAGTCCTCCCCTCCTCTGTGCTACCCGGAGTCCTGCACTTCAGTATATCTAGACTACTGGACTCACCAAAGAGCGTCTGCACTGAGCTGCTGGGCTGAGGTTATTCTTTGAAATGTCCTTGCCCAACTATTCTGTGTATTGAAATCTTCCACTATCTCAAGGGCCAGGCCAAATGCCTCTTCATTCTCAAAAAGTGTCCTTTGATGTTCTCCCACACAGAATTAATTCATGCAAAGATAAAACAAAAGAAATATGAGCAGTGCTGGGGAGGGCATAGAGAAGCAGGCGCTCCCACTCATTGCTAGAGATGGCATATGAGTGGTCTGTTTACAGAGGAGCTTGAGCTACAGGTTTCAGAATCCTTAAGCGTTCACAACTGGACCCAGCAATTCCATATCTAAGAATTCATTTTAAAGAAACAATGAGGAAAGGGTAAAAATTAATTTGAGTATGAGGCTATTCATCATAGTGTTCTTTAAAATAGTTAAAAATTGGAAAGAATCTACCCACAAATAGGGAATTTGTTAAATAAGTTGTGATACATCTGTGTGATAAAATAATATTCATCTCCTTAAAAATTACGGTGTAGAGAAGTAGTTGATGGTTTACAAAAATGTTCATGATGTTTTTGTAAGTAAAACAAATCGGATATAAAATTATGTGAAGTATGATTTGGGAGAGAGAGACAGAAAGAGAGAGAGATGTTCGAAACTAGGAGAAGCACTGGGAGGATCGGTGCCCAAAGGTTGGGTTGTGAGACCACGATCAAGGTTTACAGTATTTTTCTCTCACAGTCCCAGTCAACAGAATCTCGCTTAATCTATGCGAATAAGTTGCCTCCCATCTTCTTCGTTTTAGACCAGGCTTCCCTGGCTTTGCTTCCGGGATGGAAGAGAGCGCCACACAACAATCCTGCCTACACTTTAACCCTGGAAATCTGTCCCCAGGCTCCTGCTGTTCAGGGAAACCCACTCTCTTGCCCTCATCTTTCCTCCAAGGGTCTTTTTTTTATTCTAGTCTTATGTTGGTGACTCTCCTCCTAACCTTTTCAAGTCCCAGGCTTAGGTTTTGGTTCTTCACATTTGCACATGACTTTAGTCAAGGTCTGACGAGCTCTGTGTTCTACAATGTTATTTTCAGATATTTTTATATCTAAAGATATGAGCTCATCATCACTGTTTTTAATGCCTATAAGAGTGGGGCAGGAAATGTTTTCCAGCAGAGATTTTCAGCCATTTCCTCTGACACATATACATCCGGGATGCTCTGGGAGGTTCTGGTAGTCAGGGTTCTCTAGAGAAACAGAACTAACAGGATGTGTGTGTATATGATATGTGTTTGTATGTGTGTGCATATGATATGTATTTGTGTGTGTGTGTGTGTGTGTATGAGATTTATTATAAGGATTTGGCTCACACAATTATGGTGGCTGAAAAGTCCCATGATCTGTGGTCAGCAAGCTGGAGACCCCAGAAGAGCCAAAGTTTCAGTCTGAGTCTGAAGCAGGAACAGGCCAATGTCCCAGCTCGCAGTCAGGCGGGAGGAGTTGCCTCATTCTCAGCCTTTTTGTTCTATTCAGCTCTTCAGTTAACTGGATGAAGGCCACTCACATTAGAGCAACCTGCTTTACTCAGTCTACGGATTCAGATGTTAATCTCATCCAGAAACACCCTCACACACACACTCAGAATAACGTGTGACCAATGTCTGGGCACCCTGAGTCCAGTCAAACCGACACAGAAAACTAACCTTCACAGAGGTTTTAAGACCAGTTGCTGGTAGATGCCCTTTTGATCACAGGTCATGCACACTGACCAGTGTCATCCTTTTCTCTCCAGTGCTCCCAGCCCCCCACCGTGTCCGGAATCCTGGACAAGAATAGCTGCTTTTTAAGAGCTGGAATCACAGGATGTCAGAGGTGTTACAATGAGGCGATTGAGGTCTAAGAAACAGGGGGACGTGTCCAAGGCCACATGTCTTTTAACTGGCAGAGTCAGGACTAGACCCGGGACCTGAATATCATACTGCCCTGGTGTTTGTCCTCAAGGAGGGCAGGAAGCTGAGGAAAACTTCATCCTCACGAATCTCAGAAAAGGAGCTCGCCGTCATTGCATTGCCCGAACTTGTGCCCTGCCTTCCCCCTTACCCCATTCACTCCTGACTGCAGACTGTGTTCTCTGCTGATTTCCTGGCTCCATCAATACTCTCTGACATTTTGACACATCTCTCTCTACAAGTACAGCTCTGATGTTGTGTCAAGTTCTGTACAACAAAATTAACTAGCTAATATCTATGAAAGCTTTCTGAAAATGAGATGCATGGGCCTTCTACCAATGCAAGGAATGTCTCTTCTTGTCCCTTGTGAAGCTCAAGGTTTGTGAAGTCACTGACCCCTGGCAGATACCGGGCCCCGGGGGCTCCTGACCAGTCCTGGGGAGGGAGGACCTGGAGCACCAAGAGTCCTCTTTGAGTTTGTCAGTTTGGTCTATTCTGGCTCTTGCTGTTAGGTTATTTCCTGTCTTATTGATCTTTTTGTTTTCATGACATACTCTTTCCTTTTGAAATATGTGTCCAGACTCCTCCATGATTTCAACATTCAGTAACTTTGAAGGGCCATCCCTTGTTCACACTGTGACATTCTATTTCTGCTTGTTAGGTCCTTACATCTGAACAGACAGAATGCATTACTGACTGAGAAGACTGAATTTGGGGCTGGGAACACAATTAAATCTCAGTGCTCTTAATGTCTACTTGTACCAAAAAATCTGGATAACCAGAGGTCAAGGTTTATTGGTTTTAATTACGTGGAAAGCAAACATATCTAGCTCCAGATTATGAGTATTAGGGCTTTTGTAGTTTTCCTTGCTGTTATTGCTTTTGAACGCTTTGTAGGTATTCTGCTTAGTATTTTTTTTTAAGATTTTATTATTTTTTTTCTCCCCAAAGCCCCTTGGTACGTTGTTGAATATTTTTAGTTGAGTGTCCTTCTAGTTGTGGCATGTGGGACCTCAGCGTGTCTTGATGAGCAGTGCCATGTTGGCACCCAGGATCCTAACGGGTGAAACCCTAGGCTGCCAAAGGGGAGCGAGTGAACTTAACTACTCAACCATGGGCCTGGCCCTTCTCATTAGTATTTTTGCAGGTATTAGATTTACCCCAGAGTATGACATAAAGTACATGTCATGTCTGTCTCTTCCTCCCCAGTGCTCCATCCTCTGCTTCATTCTTTCCATTAGAAGCAGATCTACTTCCACAGATTATAGCCCAAGCCTATAAGGGGAACAGAAAGCTCCACACAGGCCCCATGCCCTCCCCTCACATACTTACCTGTCCAGGTGGGAGAGTGACACTGGGGGTGACCAGGTGGGAACTGTACATAGAAAAGTCAGGAGGGAGCAGGCTAGAGCATTTTGGGAACTTTGGGACAGGCACACCTGGAATCAAATCCTAACTCCCAGGTGCCTAGGGGTCCTGTGTCCTAGCCGAGGGCCTAGCATGGCACCAGGAACACGGCTGTTCAGTAAAGACCAATTTCTAGCAGTGGCTGGAAGATTCCTAGGGCTCTTGGAGAGCCAGAGGGCAACAGTGGTTAGCCTTCATCTGTTGGTAGTTAGCTGTGGAAAGAGAGTGGCTAGGAGGTGAGAGGAGGTCAAGATGAGGATCAAGTCCTCAGGAATCCAACCTGGTGTTCTAACCACATGTCCATGTGCCTTCCAGCTAGTGTTCTAGGCAACCCAAGGCACCATCTCTCTCCAGCCCTGCCAAAGATCAAGGCCTGTGCCTTCACAAGGACAAGGTCCCCCCTCTGCCCCTCACTGAATGGAAGGCTGATCGTGAGCCGCCTGTGTGACAGCTTCCACAGCTCTGCTCTGGCCTTTGGTGCTGATGGCAGGAGTCCTTAGAACCAGGAAGGCTAATCCCACTTTGAGTTACTCAAAGAATCTTTGCAGGGTTAGAACCAGAGAATCTGATTTAAAACCTCTTAATGTTGCCTGTAAAGACCACAAGTACTTTCAAAGGAGGGGAGTTCTATTTGAAAGATATATTTGAACCATGGTCTTTAAAGGCCTAGGACGGTCAAAAATAGACAGTGGCCAAGCTTCACCAGCCTGTTCCTGCCTCAGAATCTTCTTAAAAACATTCCGAAGTTGAAGACTGAGGGCTCATCCTCTGCTCCTGGGGCATCAGCCATGTCACCTCCTTCCCCCCATTCATGCTCCCCCTCCCCTATCCCACCTCGCTCTGGTTCTAGTCCCTCCCAAACTCCGTTTGGACTGTTAGCCTCAGAGGAATCACCAACCATCCCTCTCTACCAAACCCCAAACTTAGGCCTGGGGAGAGCTGTGCTCCACGGAAGAGAGCAATGAGAGAAGGGTCCCCCAGCTGGCCAGTGGAGATATAGGAAGGAGGAAGCAATCCAAATAATTGTTTGAGGCTGGGAGTAATACAAATCTGGGAAGGGGAGAGACAGCCAGCTGGGCTGCAGTGGGCGCAGAGACCACAGTGCACCTCAGCCCTTGCCGGGTGTACTGAGCACAGACTGTGTGCCAAGCCTGGGTGAGAGCTTCGGCTGGAGTATCTGAAGTTTCCACAGCAATCATATGAAGTCCTGCTGTTATTATTCCAATTTACAGATAAGGGAAGTGAAGCTCACATACAGTTACTTAACTGTCCTTTGGTCTTGTTCGCACGCTGTTAAGTGCGGATGCCGGTCCTTGGACCTAGGTGGTTGCTTACCCAAGCCCACTCTCTTAGCTGTTACAGGCCAAGGATAGGTAAATGTTCCTGTAAGGCATCAGATGGGAAATATTTTAGATCCTGCAGAGTCTGTCACAAGAGTTTGTGTAAGTGCTGGTCTTTGCCTTGGCAGCGTGAAAGCAGCCATGGACCACACACACATGATCGGGCAGGACTGGAGTTGGCCGCAGGTGGCAGTACCCTAGCTGAGGGGAACTACCAGCTTTGGGAGGCAGCGAGCTCTGAACTGCACTCCCCACCTGTTCACGGAGTGACCCTGGGCTGCAAGGCCCTCTTCTGCAAAATGGGGATAATAACACCTCTCTGGGCACCCTCGGAGAAGGATTTAATGAGATAATGTGTGGGAAAGATTTACCCAGTGTCTGGCATGTAATTCTCTCTCAGTAAATGTAGCTTTTTTCTTCCTACCTGAGGGCAGTCCCGAAGGAGGGAGTCACTGGTTGTAGAGCCCGAGGGCAGGAATAGTAACCAGTACTTAGCACTCTACAATGTGCAAAGGGTGCTCACAGCACTGTCACAACTGGGTTTCAAGAAAACCTTCTGAAATAGACCCCCCAGACGGTAAGGCTCCTGCAATTTTACAGATGAGAAGATGCAGACTTAGAGGGGCAGGAGACCCGCCTGAGTCCACCCAGCTAGGTTCTTAGCCCTGAATCCCACGCATTTGATAAACTCACATCCAGTTTTGCAGCTTCCTGTCTGACTCTCTGCAAGGCTCCCAGTCTCTGTGTCTGAGTTTCTCTTACATACAGTGGGGATAATAAAGCTATTCCCTTCCTAAGGGGAGAATTACAATGATTTAATGTTATAACTCTCACTTATTATCCTTATGAAAAGGCTGATTCACTGAGCTTTTTAGGACCCTTTACTTTCTAAAGTAAGTCACACTGTTGTCCCTCTGAGCCATCAGGCCAGCCCTGTTCCTCCCTGCCCTGCTCTGTTTGCATCTTCTCTGCCCCCCTCACCCCTACAGTTCAGCAGCTCAAGTCTGCTGCTCCTGACCCTTTATGTAAAGCCATGGACTATGCGGATGGTGGTGGCCGTCAGAGGAAGGGACCGAGATGCCTTTGTGTGAGCAGACGGGTGTCAACCACAGTGGTCTGATCTGTCATGGTTGGCAGACACACAGTGAGCCCAGTGCCACGCCCCTTGGCGACCCCACTGGGTGATACGTGCTGTATTCTGACTCTCAGGGCTCTTGAGTTGGGTCTGGCTGGACGGTGAAGTCTTCAGGCAGAGGGCTCTTCCTGGAGCAGTTATTCCGCATTTACTGTTTTCGAGGATGGTGGCAGCAGTAGAATAGGAAAGCTGAGTCAAGAGTTGGAAAATGGCCCAAATATTTTCCTAGTAAGCCAGTGGAGAAAAGCAGTTCCGTTTACAAAACTGTTGGATTCATACCATAGCACGACTATTTCCTGCCATTGACTGTTCTTTGCAGTTTGGTTTAGGGCTCCACTTCATTGCCTACAGTGAATCCTTTTAGGCAAATCTCTTCATCCTCCGATACCTTAGTTTCCACAGATTTGGAAAAGGAATAATGATGTTGGAGAGGTTTTGAAAGTCAGTAAGTTAATGAATGAAAAAATATCCTTAAACTGTAGGATGTGGGCCAAATGTAGTCTTGTATGTGTGTGTCAACCCACATGTACCTTTAAAATGACACTTCAGAGAGAAGCTGTTACCCTCATAGAAGTGTGGCTAAAAAGCACAGCAGGTGGCACTAGTTCTCATGTGGTACACACACCTTGGCTTTTCCGTTTTTAAAATTACTGTTGTATTCCCAGTTTTCCCCTTTTTTGGAACTTTCTCATCTCATCCCCATCAGCCTTAAGTGCTGAGAGCCACTACAATTCCAATTTGCATGACAACAGCAGTTTCCTTGCTGCTGCCAGAAAGCCACTGCTGATCATATTGTGTGTGTGTGCGCGCGCGCAAGTGTGTGTGTTTATGACAATTTTATTGAGGTATGATTTACATAGCAAAAAATTCACCCTTTTAAAGTGTACAATTCATTGCTTTTTTAGTATAGTCAGAACATATTGTATAACCATCACCGCTATCTAATTACAGAACATTTTCATCACCCTAAAAAAACCCTCAGTACTCATTAGCAAGCACTCCCTATTCTCTCCTTCTCCCAGCTCCTGGCAACCACTAATGTACTTTCTGTGTTTATGGATTTGCCTATTACAAACATTTCATATGTATGGAATCACACAATATGTGGCATTTGTGTGTAGCTTTTTCCACTCAGCATAATGGGCTCAAAGTTTGCCCATGTTGTAGCATGTATCAGTATTTCATTCCTTTTCATGGCCTAATAATATTCCGTTGTATGAACATACCATATTTTTTTATCCATTCATCAGTCGGTGGATATTTGGGTTGTTTCCACATTTTTCTATTATGAATTATGCTGTGATGAACATTTGTGTAGACATACGTTTTCAATTCTCTTGGGTATATACCTAGAAGGGGAATTGCTGGGTCATATGGTGACTCTATGTTCATCTTTTTGAAAAACTGGCAAATTGTTTTCCAAAGTGGCTATACCATTTTATATTACTGTCAACAATGCATGACGGTTCCAATTTCTTTACATCCTCACCGATGCTTATTATTATCTGACTTTTTGATTTTAACCATCCTAGTGGGTGTGAAGTTTTGGTTGGATTTTTCTTTTCTTTTTTTTTTTTTTTAAAGATTTTATTTTTTTCCTTTTCCTCCTCAAAGCCCCCCGGTACATAGTTGCGTATTCTTAGTTGTGGGTCTTTCTAGTTGCGGCATGTGGGATGCTGCCCCAGTGTGGCTCGACGAGCAGTGCCATGTCTGCGCCCAGGATTTGAACCAACAAAACGCTGGGCCGCCTGCAGTGGAGCGCGCAGACTTAACCACTCGGCCACGGGGCTGGTCCCTTGACTGGATTTTTCTAATGAACAATGTTAACCATATTTTAACTGGCTTGTTAGTTGTTTGAATATCTTCTTTGGAGAAATGTCTTCAAATTCTTTGCCTATTTTTAAATTATTTGTCTTTTTATTACTGAGATGTAACAGTTCTTTATATATTCTGTATATAAGTCTCACATCAAATATAATTTGCAAATATTTTCCATTTTGTGGGTTTTCCTTTAACATTCTTGATGGGATCATTTGAAACACAATTTTAAATTTTGATTAACTCCAATTTATTTTTTCTTCTGTGTTTGTGCTTTTGGCATCATATGTAAGAAACCGTCAACCAATCCAAGGTCTATGCTTTCTTCTAAGTGTTTTATAATTTCAGCTCTTACATTTAGGTCTTTGATCCACTTTGAGTTAATTTTTGTATACAGAGTGAAGTAGGGATCCAATTTCATCCCTTTGCCTGTGGATATTCAGTTGTCCCAGCACCATTTGTTGAAAAGAATATTCTTTCCCCAATGAATTGTCTTGGCATCCTTGTCAAAAAAAGCTATGGATTTATCTCTGGACTCCCAGTTCTACTCCATTGAACTATACGTCTATCCTCATGCCAACACCACACAGTCTTCCATCGTTCTAGTTTTGTAGTAAGTTTGGTGAACAAGAAGTCCTCCAACTTTGTTGTTCTTCTCAAGATTGTTTTGGCTATTTTGAATCCCTTGAATTTTTATACAAATTTTAGAAGTGTGTCAATTTTGTGAAAAAGGCAGTGAGATTTTTATAGGGATTACATTGAATCTGTAAATCAATTTGGGGAATATTGCCATCTTATCAATATTAAGACTTCCTGTCCATGAACATAGGATGTGCTTCCGTTTATTTAGATCTTCTTTCATTTCTTTCAAAAATATTTTGTAGTTTTCAGTGTGCAAATCTTGAACTTATTTTGTTAAATTTGTTCCTAAGTATTTTATTCTTGTTGATGTTATAATGAATGGAAATTTGCTTAATTTCACTTTTGGGTTATTCATTGCTAGTGTATAGAAATACAATTGTTTTTTGTATATTGATCTCATATCCTGCAACTTTGTTGAATTAGTGTATTAGTTGTAATAGTTTTTTATTAGATTCTTTAGGATTTTTTTTAATACATGCAAGATCATGTTATCTGTGACTTGAGATTGTTTTACTTGTTTCTTTCTAATCCAGATGCCTCTTATTTCTTTTTCTTGCCTAATTGCCCTGGCTGGAACTCTAGTATAATTTTGAGAAGAAGTCAACAGAGGTACATCCTTGTCTTGTTCCTGATCTTAGGGGGAAAGCACTCAGTCTTTTACCATTAAGTATGATATTAACTGTGGGGTTTTTATACATAACTTTTTGAGGAAGTTAGCTTCTGTTCCTACTTTGTTGAGTTTTCATCATTAAAAGTTGTCAAATTTTACCAAATGCCTTTTCTGTATCTATGAGATGATCATTTGGTTTTGTCCTTGCTTCTATTACTATGGTGTATTACATTGATCTGTTTTATTATATTAAACTAACCTTGCATTCTTGGGATAAATAGCACTTAGTCATAGCAGATATATATTTTTCATATGTTACTGGATTCAGTTTGCTAGCTTTTTGTTGAGGATTTTTGCATCTACACGAGGATACTGGTTAGTAGTTTTATTATCCTGAGATGTCTTTGTCTGATTTTGGTATCAGGATGATAATGGCCTTACAGAATAAGTTGGGAGATGTTCCCTCCTCTCTTATTTTTTGGAAGAGTTTATGAAGATCTGATGCTAATTCTGCTTTAAGCATTTAGTAGAATTGACCAGTGATGCCTTTCTTTTCAGGAAGCTTTTTACTAATTCAATCTCTTTACTTGTTATAGGTCTATTCAAATTTTCTGTTTATTCTTGAGTCAGTATTGGTAGTTTGTGCTTCTAGGAATTCCTCTATTTCACCTGGGTTATCTAATTTGCTGACATGTAACTGTTAAAAAAATTCTCCTTATAATCCCTTCTATTTCTGTAAATTTGTGATTAGTGATGTCCCCTCTTTCACTCTTGATTTTAGTAATTTGAATCTTCTCTCTTTTTTTGTCAGTCTTGCTAAAAGTTGTCAATTTTGTTGATCTTTTCACAGAACTAACTTTTGCTTTTGTTGACTTTATTGTTTTTCCTTTTTTCTATTTTATTTTCTATTTTATGGCACTTTAGTTTTAATTTTTCCTTCCTTCTCTTTGCCTAGAGTCTCATTTGCTCCTCTTTTTCTGATTTCTTAAGGTAGAAGATCTGGTTATTGATTTGAGATCTCTCTACTTTTTAAATATACACATTTATAGCTATAATTTTACCTCTAATTCCTGCTTTCACCACATCCCTTAAGTTTTGGAATATTGTGTCTTCATTTTCATTTATCTCAAAGTATTTTCTAATTTCCCTTGTGATTTCCTCTTTGGGGCATTGGTTATTTAGGATTGTGTTATTTAATTTTAACGTATTTATGGATTTCCCAAATTTTCTTCCAAAATGATTTCCATTCCATTCAATTCAATTCAATTCAATTCTTCAATTTTATTCCATTGTGATCTGAGAACATACTTTGCATGATTTCAATTTTTATGACCTAACATATAGAGTATCCTGGAGAATGCACCATGTGTACTTGAGAAGAATATATATTCTGCTGCTGTTGAGTGGAATACTTTATAGATGTCCATTGGTTTATAGTATTGTTCAAATCTTCTATTTCTTAAATGATCTTTTGCCTAGTTATTCTATACATTATTGAAAGTGGAGTATTCAAGGCTCCAACTTTTATTGCTGAATTGTCTGTGTCTCCTTTCAATTCTATCAACTTTCGTTTCATATATTTTTGGGTTTTGTGGTTAGGTGACACCATATTGTTTTATGTTGCACTTCAAAGGATCCCTTCTTGGGCCTGATAAGTTTCTGTCTGTCATACTATTCTTGTTTCCTTAACCTGCTTTCTCTGGACTTAGTGCAGTCAGGTTGTATTTGAACATCTATCCAAAGCTCTGTGACTTGTTTTACTCTAGAGCTTGCTTGTGATTGATTCAGTCTTTCCATTCAATGGGGTTTATAGATGATGCTGGATAAGAGATGATAACATATTGGAAATTGAAAAGCCTGTGGATATTATTTAGTCTACTCTCATCTTTTTTTTTTTTTTAAAGATTTTATTTTTTTCCTTTTTCTCCCCAAAGCCCCCCGGTACATAGTTGTATATTCTTCATTGTGGGTCCTTCTAGTTGTGGCATGTGGGACGCTGCCTCAGCGTGGTTTAATGAGCAGTGCCATGTCCGCGCCCAGGATTTGAACCAACAAAACACTGGGCCGCCTGCAGTGGAGTGCGCGAACTTAACCGCTCGGCCACAGGGCCAGCCCCAACTCTCATCTTTTCTTGTAGGTGAAGAAAACGGAGCCCAGAGAAGTGAAATGATCTATCTTAGGTAATACAACAAATTAATGGCAGGGACAAGGCTAGAATTCAAGATATTTGACTCTTTGTTCACTATTTTTCCTGACCACCCACATCCGCGTATTGTTATTCAGTGGTTTCTTTATGTATGTCTACAGGCTTGTGCTTGGCTGGAGACTCACCTGGGAATCTGGTTTTAAAACGTCCATGTCTATGCATGCGAATATGCATATGCGTATATTTCCTATCTGTTTCTCTCTCAGGGATTCTCATTCAGTATGTCTGGGATGGGACCCTAAATCTGCATTTGAGAAACTCTCCCCCAGGTGATGCTGATGCACAGCCAGGTTTGGGCACATTGGGTACTTCCGTGGACTCACAACCCTTACTTGTTCCTGTGGTTTTATGACATACACACTCTTAGTAAAATTTTTCTTTAAAAAAATAGATCTTCTTTATAATCTTTTAAGTCATTTTATCATTAGACAGTTTTGTTTATACCTGCTTATCACAGTTCTCTGGACTGTTCCCTCTCTGCTCTTTCATGTAGCAAGTGAAACACTGAAGGAGTGAATATTTCCCACCTCATCTAGAAAGAAGCCAGAGAAGGGACTAACTGGTAATAGTGTAAAGAGGCAGATGATAAATATTTTAGGCTTTGTAGGCCATACAGTGTTGCAACTACTGCAGTTTGCTGTTGTAGCGTGAAAGCAGCCATGGACATTATGTAAATGGATCGATATGGCTGTGTTCCAGTAAAATTTTATTTATGAACACTAAAATTGGAATTTTATATACTTTGCACGTCACAAAATATTTTTCTTCTTTTGATTTCTTTCCAACCGTTTAAAAATGTAAAAGCCTTTCTTAACCTGCAGACCATACAAAAACAGGCAGTGAGCTGCATAAGGCATATGAGCTGTGGTTCGTTGAACCCTGAACTCGGGTAATCTAGAAGCTCCGTATCTTAGAATCCAAGCTGAAGAACATCGTTCTCCAGTTCTCTAGTTTGGCCTTGGCTACAGAACCCAGAGCTAAGTTAGGCAGCAATTGTAATAATTGAGTTTTAATTTCAGAATATACTTAAAACTTGATTAAATTGTGTTCTATATTATATCCTCCCTTAATTATGCCTAGCCATTGTATGGTACTTTTCAGCTCACAAGGGCTTGCACGTAATTATCTCATTTAATTTTTTAAAAAAATCACTTCAATTTATGTTATTCACGTAATTAGAACATGAAAATATTCTTATTGAAAAACGATCAAACACAGAAGAAATGAAAGTGTCCGTTGGTCTTGTTCTCACCAGAGAAAACTGTTTTGAGTTTGGTATAGATTCTTCCAAAACTTTTCTTGCATATTTATACGGGCATTTTAGGTGTAGTTGTGTTTTTTTGGTTTTTCTTTTTGTTTGTTTACTAATGTGGTAATATGTACATATTCTATACTTTGCTTTTTGTTACTTGACAATAAATATATCATAAAGAACGTTCCAAGTCAGTGCATATATCTCTGATTTTAGTTCATGCAGACTAGTCCATAGTTTCTATGTATCATATCTTGTTTATTTTTTTTTATTTTTTTTTTTGAGGAAGATTGACCCTGAGCTAACATCTGTGCCCATCTTCCTCTACTTTATTTGTGGGATGCCGCCTCAGCATGGCTTGACAAGTGGTGGGTATGTCTGCACGTAGGATTTGAACTGGCGAACCCAGGCTGCCGAAACAGAATGTGTCAACTTAACCGCCACACCACCCGGCTGGCCCCCGTCTTGTTTATTTTTTCTTTATTGATGATCATTTTAGTTGTTTCTATTTTTTCCCTGCTACAAACAATGGTGCAGTAAACATTAACACATATATGGAGGATGTCTGGGTAGAGGGTAGCCACATATTAAATTTTAATAGGTACCGTCTAACTGCCCTCCAGAAAGAATGAATATTTACATTCCACCGATAGTGTATAAGAATCCATATTACCCTATACCTTTCATTTTTCTTCTTTGCTAGTCAGATGAGCGCAAAATGGCATCTGCTTGATTTAATTTGCATCTTTTCACATGTGTATTACATGTATTTTCCTATCTGCAACTTTATTAATGTTGTCTTTGGTTGCACAGGCCTTTTTTTGTAGCTGTTTTGATCATCTTTCCTCTTTGGCCATTTCTTTTTGTACTTAGTTTGAGAAAATTGACCGTTGACCACAAAAGTTAAGAATTTCTTATCAGTGAAGGAAACTGTGGATAACTTTAACAGATGAATGAAAGATTGATAGAATATACTTGTAAAATAAAATAAACGTGGTCCCACTCCTTGGTGTGTACCCTGAAGAATGTGATACGTCAAATGTGTTACATAGGTCAGATGTGATGGCTGTCAAGGTGGTCTACTTAACAACATGGAGTGGAGAGCAGAATGTAAGACACAAGATCTATAGCTCAGCACCATTTCTGCACATTTATATTATTAATGCAAGCAAATGTAATGTAGGTTCCTTAGAGTGGGTGCCTGTGAGGAGTAGGGCAATTGGAGTAGTGATCCGGAATACAAGCTAGGAAACCAGTAGAAGAAACCTTGTATAGATCAATGAGAGTCATAGTTCAGCACTCGGGAGTTTGACTAGCTTAATGCTCTGCATCTGGGTTCCAAAAAGAGGCAAGGTCTCACTTATTAGATGACTACAAACATATAATCCTATAATCATTTCTGACATTCATATGATTTGTTTTCTAGCTTTAGCTTTTTTATCTATTAGAATTGATTTTTCTGTATATTTTCAAATTGGAGATGTAACATCAATACCTTCTCATTGACAATCAATGATTTTAACACTGTTCAAGAATCCATGCCTTCCTCACTAACTTGATGTGTAATTTTTATCATATCCTCATGTGGGTATGGGTTCCACTGATTTATTTGGATATTTTTGTGGAATTTTCATGCTATTTTAATTATTATAGTTTTATAAAATGTTTGTATGTCCTGTCAGGCAAATCTCTACTTATTGTCCTTCATTTTCAATACTTTATCAGCTAGTTTTACACTTTTATAATCCCAATTAATTTTGTAATCAGCTCATAAATTTCATAAAAATTTTTAGGGATTTTTGAAGTGGCTGAATTTATTGAGTTTATAGACTAATTTAGGGAGAATATTATGACAATGAGTCCTCTCATCCAGGAACAGGGCGCATCTTTCCCTCTTACCTGGCTCTCTGCTTTCTTCACTAAAGCTGTAATAGTTTGGTTCATATAGATCTGACACGTTTCAAATTAGGTTTAGTCATAGTACTTCATGGGATTTTTCCTATTATTAACATAACTGTTTCTATTACAACTTTTTAGTTTAATATTGCAGGATATTCAAATGCTTCTGATGTTGATCTTACCATATTGGTGAACTGTCATCAATTGATTTTAATAGTTTTAAAATTTATTCTTGTGGACTTTTTAGGCAGGCAATTGTACATTTAACAAATAATGGCAGTTTTCTTCTCTCCAGTACTGTTTTCTTGTTGCACTATGTGGGATTTCTATTACAATGTTGTTTGGCAATGTTGAAAGTGAGCTTCGTTACTTGAAGGAGAAGTCTTCCGATGTATCACCATTTAGCATTTGATTGCCTTTCATTTTCTGGTAAATATTTCTTATTGAGTTAAGTGTAAGGAATTTTCCTTCTACTCCTAACTTTCTAATAGTTTTTTTTTTTTTAAGTCAAGAATGGATATCAAGTTTTGTCAGTGTTTTTCTTTGGTTTAATTTAACTGGTTTTAATTGATTTAATTTTCTCAAAAACTCAACAAGGCAGGTATAAATATCTCCATTTTACAGAGAATGAAACTAAACAGCATAAAAGTTAAGAAAGTTGCTCAAGGCTGAACAATTAGTGTGGAGAATGTACAATTAAAAACTGGACTTTCTGCAAGCTGGTATGCTGTTTGCAACGCTGTTGTGGTCATGGGCCACTTAAGTTAGTGAAACGAAGCTGGAGATTAGAAATGTCCTAAAATTTCATATTATTGATTCTACTTCTGATAGTATATCCTAGGAAAACAAAGTGTGTGCAAAATTTATGAACAAGGATGATTATCATATCACAAAGTACAAATAATGAAAAAAATGGAAAAAGTCCAATAAGAAGTGGTCATAAATGAAATATGTTCTTATTAAAATACTTTTGAAAACTTAGTGACAAGAGAAATGCTCATGATAACATAATATGTGAATAAAAGCAGTAAGCATGTTAAATTCTTGAAAATCTACAGAAAGAATATGGGTGAGAGGAATGAAAGGAAGGAGCTTACTGGCGTACCAATAATGGGAAAGCTCCTCCTTGGGAGGATCTTGGAAATAAGCAAATCTTACTTATTCAGTCCTCCTTAGAGGGACAACAGCTCAAATATCTAGCTAGTCAAGTTTATGTGGGGGCTGTAGCATGTGCGCCTTCCATTCCTGCCATGAAGTTCTCAGTATGTGCTGTGCCTGAATCTGATCAATGCTTGCACCTTGTCACTGAGAATTCTGCATCATCGGCCTCTCTCTCTCGGTCTCTCTATCTCTCCATCTCTGTCTCTCTGTCTCTCTCTCCCTCTCTCTCTCCGGAATCCTCTGCCTCTCCCAACTCCCCTTGCCCTTCCACCAGCCAACAGCTAACAAGCTGTTACTACTGGCTCTGTTGAAAGAGCCTGGCACCCTTCATTGTAATAACCCTCTAGACAAGGCAAATGAGGCAGCTCTGTGGGTACGCCCTTCACCTGGAAAGGAATTAGTGGCCCATTAGCTTATTGGGGAGCTCTTCTGACTTCCTCTGAGATAGGAATTTGGTGCATTCAAGAACATGGAGAAGATGCTTTTTGGACCCAGGACACAGCCATGGCCTATTGGGAACTGGTCTGGGGTCTTCTCTGTCCACAATCTAACTTTCCAGCTGATGCCTATCAACTGCTTTATTGCTTCCCTTTTGCAAGCAACTTGTTAGTTTATCTGAATTTAGATAGCTCTGGCTTGTCTGAGGGAAGAGAATAGGTGTGGGGCAGTAGTACAAGTAGCAAAGGTTTCTCACAGCTGATATGACAACTAGAAAGAAATTTCTTCTCCAATTTGGCTCTTGTTTCTGCCTCTCATTGTTTCCTTCTAAGGCGTGGATCAACTCCAACAAACAAGGTGTGAGCGTGGAGGCCCTCAGGCCCTTTTAGATTTCTTCAACGTGTGAACTATCAACTCTTACTATGTGCCAGGTGCTTTGCTGGGTACTTTTCAAGAATTATGACACTTAATCCACACAATAATCCAATTTGTTAAAAGCCATTACTATCCTCATTTTAGAGATGAGAAATTGGGACTTAGAGAGGACAAGAAACTTGGCCAAGATTTCACAGGCAGAATGTAGCTTAGCATGATAACAGCGGAGATGACATTCACTGACTGCTTTCTATCTGCTAAGCATGTTATCTATATTAGCTCATTTATCCTTACAACAACCTATGAATAGGTAGTATTATCAACATTTTAGAGCTGAGGAAACTGAGGCTCAGGTGTTAAGTATCTTGCCCAAGGCTACTTAGTGAATGGCAGAAGCGAAGTTCGTACCTAAATCAGTCTGACTCTAGAATTATTAACCCTTACACTCAGTTTCAGCAAATATTTATTTAGTGCCAATTACTTGGCCGGTACCATGCTGGGTTTTTTGAATCCCAGATTGAATAAGGCCATGCTTTCAAAGAATGCATAGTCTAAGGAGAAGCAGACACAAAATAGGTAATTCCAACATAAGGTCGCAAGCGCGAAAGATGGGCACTGAAATCATAAAAGACTTTAAATCTTAAAAGGCAAACTGGAATTAGTTGAACACACGGTTGTGGGGTGATTAAGCAGTGGTACAGCGGGACACTGGGGCAGCAGGATGGCTGAGGCAACAGTATAGTGGAGACGACAGCACAAGGCTGCGGGGCAGATGGGAAAGGCTTGAGCTTCATTGGGGCTGAAGAATGTGGGAATTTTTGTTTGGCAAAGCTGATCAAGAAGCTGATTAAAGCAGCATCCTGAACACAGAAGACATAATATGCCCCGATAAGGAGTTTGGAAATTATCTTGGAGACAGCCAAACATTCATTAGATTTTCAAATCAGTAGAGTGATATGATCAGAATGGATCAGAATAGAGACTTGAAGACTAGTTAGGAGGCTTCCATCACCACGTAGACTAGAGAAGACAAAGGCCTGAACAGATTCTGCACTGCTTGTCATTTTCCCTCCCCTGTTTCAGTCCAGGAAGCTGAGCTTCCTTTGGGTGGTATGGATGGAGCTGCTGACAGCCCCGACCCTTCCCGTGTACATCTGAGTTCTGAGAGCCAGGACTGGGTACCTTCTGGACGGACAGCTTGCTTGCCTAGGCTGGTGGCTTGGACGGTGACAGAGAGGCTGTAGCTGAGGCAAAACTGCATTAGCCTCATCTAAGTCTTTGTTGACAAATTTTAAATTTCCAATTTCATGGTTTGATTACAATGAGGTTAATTTACAAAATTCACAAGCTGTTAGGGGACACTGGGAAATCCCTACAGATCAATGTACGCAGTGGCAGCCGCCACCAGCCTTAGGAAGCACAGCTGCTCTGAGCTCTCCGTGGTGCTCCTCCTTGGAGGCTCATTTCTCCTGGGACACATTGGCATTGCATGCCCCAAACCAACAAAATGTTTAATTCTAGATTCCTGCATTGTGTTGGGAAAGGAGTTCTTGGGAATGGTAGAGCGATTAATGGAGCAAAGTGGTGGGGGCAGGGGGATGGAGAAGGTTGGGGAAAAAGAGAAACAATCCACTTCTAGTGAATTTGAAAAACTTATAAGTGGAAGGGATGTTTTCAGACTAGCTCTCTGTGACTGCACCCTTTTGACCCTTTTGAGTAAGAAAAGTTAGAAACACGTGAGAGAATTTCTTCTTCTATTTTTTTTTTTTTGAGAAGATTAGCCCTAAGCTAACATCTGCTGCCAATCCTCCTCTTTTTGCTGAGGAAGATTGGCCCTGAGCTAACATCCATGCCCATCTTCCTCTATTTTGAATGTGGAACGCCTGCCACAGTATGGTTTGACAAGTGGTGCTATGTCCATTCCTGGGATCAGAACTGGCGAACCCCAGGCTGCCCAAGCAGAGCACGCAAACTCAACCATTATGCCACTGGGCTGGCCCCCACATGAGATAGTTTCTTGTAAAAACAGATTTTGATTTTAACCGTGTCTCTAAAAAGCAAGGAGACCTTGGCAAGGTCATTCATATTACTCTGAGCCTTTTCGTCATCTAATATTTGAGAACCATGGGTTGGATGATCCCCAAAGTATTGCTAAAGAAAGCCTTAGGAATGGGGATAGTCCAGAGTGGGAACTGTGTGAAAGATGAAAATGGGCTGATGGGCGTTTCCAGCAAAGGAAAGCATTCCTCAGTTTTGGACCTTGGACTGAGAACTAGATGGCTTAGCCATCCGTGTGAGAAATACATTTAAAAATAGGTTTTTATTTTTAACAGGTCATGTGCATGGAACAAAATTTAAAATGGACCAAGGATGTGTAGAGTGCAAAGTAAATCTTCATCTTTCCCCCATCTACCAGCATCTTCTTCCTCTCCGTGGAGGCAGGAACCGTTATTAGTTTCACGTGTTCTCTTCCAGATATAGTCCATGCTTTTACTACAGGTGTTTACATATCTATGTGCGTGTAACTTTTTAAACACAGTGCAGGATACTGTATGTATTATTTCTAACCTTGCTTTTCAGTCATGCCATTTTGAAATACCATCCACTGTAGAGCCAGTTCTTTGATTTGGTTTGTTTTCAGACTATTTGCAAAGTTCCCTTGCACCTTGAAATACTTATGAGCTGCGAGCTTGAAATGATATTAGCAAATTCTGACCCTTCCTCTTCAATTTTTCTGGACTGACGTCTTCCCTCCTGTCAACCAAAATTGTTTGGTTTTATAGTTAGAATTTTTCACTTGTTGGTGAACTGAGGAAGATCACAAAGAAGAAAGGAGGAATGTGTGGCTCTGCAAATAGTTACTAATTAATTGGACAGGCAAAGAGTTCAAGGTGCAAGAGCGAAAAGTGTATGAGCCAAGAAATATTACATCATCACAGTTGCTGGAGAGAGCCATACGACAAGAGCAGTTTATGCATACTGTGAGAGTCAAAAGGCACGATTTTTTATTCTCATTCAGTATATTGGGGTGGAGTGGCTGCAGAATTGTAGGCAATTGTCCTTTTCCCAGATTGCCTTCTCCAGCTTGAGAACCACAAATCCCTGGGAATGAACATCCTGATGGAGCGATGACTGGCAGTCTTTAATCCTGGAGCTCCTGTCAGGGTGCAATGGGAAGAAGAAGGCCAATTTAGCCTCATCCATATGTGCCCTGCACTCAGGAATAATGTATTTTGACATGTGTATTTCCTCTGGGATCTTTTTTCTCAGCAAAATACCCCAATTTTAGAGAAGTAATTACAAGAATTACATAGGCTATAGAATATTAATTAATGTTCCTTGTAAGTGGAAATGTTGCTTCTCATGCTGTTTCTCCTAGTAGCTGACATATTTCTATAATTTGGTAATTTTTCCTATTTGTAGTGAATATATTTTCTCTATCTACCCTGATAACTTCCAGTTTTCCAAGATGGGATGACCTCCCAAATTTTTAGTATTTTATGAAAGCTTTTGGGTTTTCAAATATCATCTTCTCATAAGCCAAGTCGCAAATTCCCATTTATTTCTTAGGTGTTTGCAATCACTAATATTAATCCTCATTAGCTCTCTGGGCTGCCAGCCACATCTCTTCAGTTCCTCCCTAGGAACTGGCCTGCCACGTACTGGCTTGAACAGCAGCTGTGTGGGAAGTGTTCTGCCCCTTGTTTGCTCCAAGGACCCTGAAAATCTACATGGCCAAACATATAAAATGAAAGGTCTTTAAAAGTCATTGAATCATTTTTCCAGATTAGTTTTCCAAATGTCAAAAGAAACAGCAGCTCATTAAAACTGCAGCTGTAAAATCCACCAACACCACACGTAGAAAAGTGATTACAGAGCAAGCTTGATTAATTAGGTGTGAAAATTTAGGACCAGCGTGGTAATAGATGATGGAACTCACCCAGCAGCCTGCCTTCCTTCCACCGTTGTTTTGCTAGATGGCCAATTTTCCACTTGTCTCTTGTATGGAGATCACATTTCAGAGCTGGTAAAATTTACGTCTAGACCATGGAGCCAATGGAAGACCATGCATGAGCTGCAGACAGAGTTCCGACTTTGGCTTTGTCATCTTCTTTCTTTCTTTGTGGCCTTTGATACATTAAAAAATCTTTCTGAGTCTCATTTTCTCCATTTATAGAAGGTGAATTTCTATTCCTACATATATCCCAAGCCTTTGGATAGAAGCAATTTTGTTAAAAAACAAACAGAATAAACTCTGCATAATCCCGTATGTGCCTTTGAGATCTTTGGGTCTAGGACGTTATTTTCATTGTTTAACATAGTTCAGAAATCTTATGATGTGTTTTATCGAATTAATCTTTTGAATGGAGTAAAATAGCATTTGTGAAAGTGCCTAGCCTGGGGCTTAGTCTATAGAAGGTATTCCATAGCTGTTTAATGAATCACCATCTTCTGAATGGAGAGGGTAGATTACCAGTTCCAAACAATGACAATGGAAAACAATATACTCATCGGGACAGAACTACTATGGTGGGCAAAACACAACCCATCTTTGATGAGTCAGAAGGTAGCATTGTGCCATGTTTTAGGGTTATAAATATTAATCATTGTTGTGAATATAGTGCTGATAACATTACATTTCTGCTAAGCCCCAAACTTTCAGTGACTTCCAGTTGCCTACAAAATGAAGTCCAATTTCCTTGGCCTGTAGTGGCTCTGCACCCAATTCTAATGTGTATGGGGGCGGTTTCCCCACAGCAACAATTAATTCTCTGACACCAGCTGGGTGTGCTACAATTCAGCTCAATTCTGACACTATCTACACAGAGACAAGGTCAGATTCCACAGGTTAAGGGCTCAGTCCCACAAGACTGCCCTCCACTTCAGATGCCAGTCGCAAGTCCAGGTTGTCACCTGTGCTTCTGATTGAAGGCTATAAATCAGAGGTTCCCACAACCCCCTCCTTGAGTTTTATTAATTAGTTAAACTAGAGTGGCTCACAGGACTTAGGAAACCAGTTTACTAGCCAGATTACTGGTTTATTACAAAGGATATTAAAGAATATGAATCAGCAGCCAGATGAAGAGATATGTAGGGTGAGGTCCCCAACAAAGGAGGTTCTGTTCTCGTGGAGTTTGAGCCTCGTATTGTGGCATGTGGAAGTGTTCTGTTTCACCAATCTGAAACTTCTCCAAGCCCCATCCTTTTTGGTTTTTATGGAGGCTTCGTTTACATAGACATGATTGATTAAATTATTAGCCATTGGCTATTGATTCAACCTTCAGCCCCTCTCCGCTCCCTGGAAATCAGGGAGTAGGACTGAAAGTTCCAACCTTCTATTCATGGTTGGTTCCCCTGGCAAGCAACCTCCATCCTTAGGTTGCTCCCCAAAAGTCACCTCATTAACAAAACAAAAGACAAATTCCAAGGGTTTTAGGAGCCCTGTGCCAGAAAAGGGAACTAAGATTAAATACGTGTTTCTTATTTTAAATAAAAATATCACAGCCTGCTATGCCAGGGCATCCATTATCTGGCCCCAATGTTACTTCTCACTATTTATCTTTGTGCTTCTGAAACATCCAAATTATGTTGCACTTTGCATACATCCCAGAATTCCTCACTTCCAAGCCTTTGTCACTCATTAAATACTGTGCTGAGCATTTCCTCTATCCCAGGCAGCACTGTGTTATATCCTTGGGGATACAAACATGAATGTATATAGTTCTTGACCTCTCGTAGCTCTTTGTCTAGTAAGGACAGGCATATAAGCAGACATTTATAATTCAGTGAAACAAATACAGTGATAAATGCTCTACTGTACTGTGTAGCTTGAGAGTTTCGTGAGTTTGCACATGCACACATGCGCTTATGTAACTAAGCTAGATTCTTCCTGGCAGATGTTTAGAAGTGGGTTTGAGGGGACAAGACTGAACTTGGGGAGGCTGTTAAAATGCTCTAGGCAAGGCTGAGAAGGTACTGAGCTAGGACCTTGTTAGGAGTGAAAGGAAGGAGGGGACAGATTTGGGAAATATATAGTGAGTAAAATCAGCAACCTCCAACTGGAGCAGAAAATACAAAAGGAGGTGATGATTTAGGGGAAAAGCTAATGATTTGCATTTTCAACATGTTCAGTTTTAGTTGCCTGTGGGATATTGAGGTAAAGTTTTGACATATGAGTCTGAAGCTCAGAGGATAAGGCTGATGCTGGAAATATAGATTTAGGAGCCATTGGCATATAGACGGTAATTAAAATCATGAACATGGTAGTGGTTACTCAGGGAGCATGTGGAGTGAGAAAAACAGTGGGTGGAGGACAGAACCCTGTGAAATGGCAGCCTTTACAAAGCAGATGGAAGAAGATGAGCGCACAAGGGGCAAGAGAAGAAACCATCCAAGGTACAAGGAGAGCCAGAGAACGTGGTGTCATGGAAGCCTCAAGAAGGAAGGAATGATTAATTATAGCACACGTAGCAAAGAGATCCAGTAAGTGTAGGATTTTAAAACACCCATTACATTTGACATTTAAGATCTCCTAAGTGGCATTTTCTGAGAATATATTGAATTGAAGATGGGAGCAGAAGCCAGATTACTGAGGGTTAGGAAGAGGAGGAAGGACATTCAGCAAGTATAGATTTCTCTGGAAAATTACAGAGAAGAAGGGGAAGAGGCAGACTAGATGGTTCCTACCTAGATGGTTACTGGGTAGTCTGGACAGTTCTGGTCTAGCTGATGCTGTTTCCTTTTGATAGAAGACTCTGACTCGACAACTGTTCCGTATTCTTATCCAGAGTTCCAGGAATAATTAAATTAATAGTTCTTCTATGGGAAAACCCTGAAGATCTTTCCATGGAGAAGTATTATCTTTGTCTGAACTCCTACAACATCAAGTCTATGGTCTTCTGATGGCATTCATTTTTGTTTTTATTTAAACTCCATATTGTAGTTATCTATATATTCATTCCTTTATTAGATTGTAACTCGTGTCCATTATTTTAGTCCAATATTTATTTTTCTACATTCTACATACCTGTATTTTAGAATATAAAGTATCCATTGGGATGCTGTAAGGCCAGTAAGACCTCAAGAAATAATTATTGACGGGATACATATATATCTGAACATCAATCATGATTACATAGAAATATATTGGAACTTTGGTTGACACGGAGTTTTGTTAACAGAATCAATTAACAGAAGATGACCTGTAGGTAATATTTTTACATTAATTGTTAACAAGTTCTTTAGATTGAGCTTCTGCTACATGTAATCCTTGGAAAAGTCGAAGCTGAATTTCTCACAAAGATGACAATTCCCACAACCTCATGGTATGGCAACTTTAAATTGGTGGAAAGAAATGTCCACAGGAAAGCCTTGACTTAGGTTCTCTCATAATGTTTGATAATAACAAACATTATCTTAGACAAAAACCATTCTTAGCAGGATTGGTTCAGGGGAGTCCTAGGATTTATATAAATACAAGCACACTTTTCTCTTTTTGTGTCATTTAAAGGGTAGTGGTTGCCAAATCCCACTTGTTTTAACATTTGTACTTATACAAAGAATTATGTGTTTGGACATTCTCATTGGACCTCTTTAGAGATCAGCGTGGATGCATGTTTTCTCAGGGAAGTAACTGTAGTAAGAGGACGTGGAAAGATATGGGTGTCAATTCCTATGTCTTCTCAGAAATCCTAGCACTAGAATGAGACTTAAATTGTTTTCTTCCAAAAAAGAATTTTAGAGAAACTGGGCCCTTCAGAATTTAAACGAATTTATTTCCCTCTTAATGGCAGTGGCGTGTTGGACCTCCTTTACCCCAAGCAGGAGGAAATGATGATTTGAATTGCTTTTCTGGGTGAAGGAGGAAGCTTTCTTGGAATGAACTGCTTACATGAGGCTTCGCTAGTGACAGCCAGCCATTTAGGTCCTCACTGGTGATGCAGCAACGTCCCCTCAACTCTGAGTTGTCGCCAAGTGAAAGACTGAAGTAGCAGCAGGCTGGCTTCCTGGGCCTGAGACCTGTGCAGCCGCATGAGACCCGGCCCTCAGAAGGCCCCACACTTGGTTTAATGCTCTGCTACCACTGACTTGAAATTCTCTTTAATTCTCAACAAAGGGCTCTGCGTTTTCATTTTGCACTTGGCCCCACAAATTATGTATCCTGTCTTAAGTGTCAAAATTGGTCCATACCCAGGGGGTCACTGAGCTCTGTTTGTTTTTATGACTAGAAGACTCTCCTTCGACTGTTGCAGGTCAGAGCACTGGATCTCCAGGAGCAGTGAATGAGAGAGTGGGAATGGCTACATGCTCACTTGTTATTGCTCTGAAAACAGCTTGCAGTATTCATCGACCAGAAGAATCATCTTCATATATGGTAAAGTGAACATTTTATGTGCTAAATAAGACCATTGGAGTGTCTCTTCCAATTACTTTTTTGGGGAGAAAGAATGGAACATGCTGGTATGAATGAATAGCAACTGAGTGTTCATTTAAAAGGTCAAATATATTTGGTCCCTCCACTTGGTATGCTTGTCTCATTGTTCTACCTCTTGGTGTCTCAATCAGGTACTTGTTTCAAAGTCTTGTGTGGCACACTCAGGATTTGATGAGGCCGGTACATTGTGTGTTTTTTGGATTAATGTGTTTTATTAAGTTTTCTTCTCAAAGAGTTTTGTGCAGAGCAATGGAGAATGAAATTTGTACTGGAATGCCATTGGGGGACATGAAGAAAAGCATTTGCTGGATAAAAGATGTTTTAAGATTGTGAATTCAAACAAGTGAGTCAGAGCTCGCCTGGGGAGTGATTTTCTCAAAACAGTTGTGAGAAAAATCTCATACAGATGCAAAGAAGATGTCTGGAAGCCTATAGCCATCCTTCATCTCAGACAACCGCTGACGACTTCAAATATTTGTGAAGTTTCAAGATGCTAATAGCGACGTGGAATTTACGGTGGGAGCATAATTCCAGTGTAGACAAGAATGGCAGAGCAGAGCCTCTTGATTAAGTTAATATATATTGATATTTCTCCTGTTGTTTTGACTTCCTAGGCTGTTTAAATTCAGTCTTGTCACAACAAGATACAAAAGAGGCTGCTATGACATTGATTTTTTTAAAATCCTGCTTCCGAAGGATAGTGTGTTTTTTGTTTTGTGTATATGTGTGTGTGTTTGTATTCCAGAGTTGACAGTCAGGAAGGAAGAAATGTTAAAATTGTGGCACAAATAATTATGTTAAATTGTTGAGCATAAATTATCAGGGGAATACATTTTGATTGTAAGCATAAATCAATTTTATGCATCACAAAATTGCTATCATTAGAGTTTGCTGAGGTGACTTATTTCTGGCAGTGGTGATCACAATGATAGTTTGAAAATAGAAACTCTGGTGTCTGAGGATGCCATAAAAACCTGGACTCACTGATTCATGGGGAAAAACCTATGAGTAGGAGAGTTTGTGCATGTGAAGAGATGCCCCTTTCACCCTCTTTAACCTGTGACAAGCGAGTGTTCACGTTCCTTCAGCACAGCCTTAGCTGCCCTGGCAGCCTCTTCATTTGGTGTAGCCTACGATACCTGCACTTCCAAGTCAGAGCCAAATTTAGCTGTACACTTCCGGCTTATTCTCGCACCGTTAAATACACATCATCATTTAAAAAGATTTGTTTTCGCACACAGACAATATACTACTACCTAGCCATCTCTTTATGATCTAAACAGAAAGAACCAATCGTACCTATAACTAGAATATCTGTAAACCAGAATGTTAGTCTTTGCATTTTGTGTTTGGATGTTGGGGGTGGGGGGTGGAAAGAGGGTATTTACATTTGAATATAGATGTGTCTAATCTGGGTATTTTCAATACTCAAAACAAAATAATAGTACTTTTCTTAGGAAGCCCTAGTCAGAGAAGCTAGAAAGTTGTCTTTCTTGCCCAGATTATAACCCTGCTCCACCCTTGTGTCTGTGGACAGACAGCATCCTTGCTGAGACTGACGGCAAGCGGCCGCCCGCAGAGACGTGCCTTCCCTCTCCTTCATCCCTTGTTCTGTGGTTGAACTTTCCTTGGCACAGCAGAAGTTCTTGACTGTTTTGGCTGGAGAGTCTGCCAGCGGGACTGCATGGAGAAAAAGAAGTAGAGGCCAAGGTAATGATAATGGAGGAATAGCCCCTATTCTACTTAGCTGTGCCCGAAAGGACTTTAAAATGTGTCCTGATAAAGGTGATGGAGCAAAGCTCACCCCCGATTGCTGTCAAAAGTGCTGGCAGTTTCTTTCTGAGATGGCAATGTGCCCTGGGACACAGAGGAAGGAGCATGATGCTGAAAACATGGACTCCGGGGCCAGTCACCTGGAGTCTGAGTACTTGGTTCTGGTTCTTACTGGCTGTGTGACTTTTGGCAAAGTATTTAACCTTTTCCTACTTCAGCTTTCCCATCAGTAAAATAGGGAAAATAACAGTAGTCACCTCAAATTTCTGTTAGGTGGCATGAGATAATACACAGGAAATGGTTAGAAGAGGTTGTGGCACATTGGAAGAAGAGTATGTGTCTTGGTTGTTATTTATCTACATATGGACAAGACAGAGCATGTCAATCACGCCTCAGACAGTCATTCAGGAAGTAGCTACAGTTATAACTTTATATCTAAATTCATTTCTACCCTTTGATTTGGAAAGGAGAGTTGCAGTATTCACTCCATAAATGGTTTTTTAACTGCTTTTATTTTCTCATCCACAGTCTGGGGTAGGTATTTTAGTCAAATTTCTGGAACTTTTACAGGAGTCTCAAAAACAAATGAGATGTTGAGATGTCCCTGGAAGATAAGACATCATGTGAGTCTCTGGAAAATAGTCAACATTGGGAGTTAAACTGACCCTAAAGCAGTTTTAATTAAAGCAGATGTTTTTAAATGATATTTAAAAAAGAATAAATGCAAACAATAAATCAGAGGTGAAACAACTGGAAAATCCGAAACCGTCATTTGTAGATAATATGATCA
This sequence comes from Equus quagga, assembly GCF_021613505.1. Classification (NCBI taxonomy): domain Eukaryota; kingdom Metazoa; phylum Chordata; class Mammalia; order Perissodactyla; family Equidae; genus Equus; species Equus quagga. The sequence goes on along the minus strand of NC_060280.1, from coordinate 81,680,354 downwards.
TATGCTAAGAAAAACCAAGAAAATTGAACCATTATAACTAAAAACAGAGGTCAGCAAAGTTTTCAGACACAAGATTAACTTAAGAAGATCAAATGCATTTCTTTCTACTAGCAGTAATCAGCTAGAATATTTAAAAAATTTAAGATACCACCTATAGCGGCCGAAAACAAAAATAAAATACATAGTAATTAACAAAGTAGCACTAGATATTTATGAAAAAAATTTATTAATGGATATATAGAAACAATCCAAATATATGACGAATCGTTTCCTACTCATAGTATGATAATTTATTATAATGATGTCAATATTCTCAAATTAATCTATATATTCAATACATTTCCAATCAAAGTACAAGGTGGATTAAAAAAAAAGAACTCAATAAACTTATTCTAAAATTTGTATGAAAGGACAAAAGTCCAAGTATAGCTAAGTCACCTTTGTAAAAGAAAAGTATTGCTTTCCCATGTATTAAGATGTGCCATAATGTCATAGCAATTCAGAAAAGTGGACACTAGTATAAGAACAGACAGATGAATGGAGAAAAATAGAGAACTCAGAGATAGACGCAAATGTATTTAATGTGTTTTGTAGGTGGTACTGAAAAACAGTGAGGAAGAGACTGTCTCTTTAATCGATGTGATTGGGGAAACTGGCTTACTATCTAGAGAAACATGCAACTGGATCCCTTGCTGAACCCATATACAAGGGTAACTCCAGATTAATTAAACACATACATATGAAAGGTAAAGCTCTAAAGTTAATAGAAAGTAATATCAAGAAAATTGTTGTGATCCAGGGTTGGGGAAGACTTTTTAAAACACCAAAAGCGTACAAAATGCATAAAAATACATAAAGGCAAAACTTGATTACAGTACGTTAAGGATATCTGTTCAAAAAAGGATATCATGGATAAAGTCAACAGTAACATATTGAGAGATGATATATGTGATGGAAAACTGACTGATTAATATCTAGAAATTATTGCAACTCAGCAAGAGAAATGCAGGAACTTCAACAGAAAAATGGGATATGAACAGGAGATATGCATAGGATGAAACTAAAAGGAGACCAAACAAGTGTATAAAGAGATGCCAAAACTCTTCTGAAATTAAAAAAATGAAAACTAACACCCCATTTAATTGCCAATAAAGAAGGCTGAGTAGTATGTCAGTGGGGATGTGGGGATACAGGAGCCTGCATGGTGGGAGTGTAGGCTGAGGGTTCCATTGTGCAGGGCGATGAAGCGGTACTTGCTTAGATATACATATACCCTAAGGTCATGCAGTTCCCACCTGGGTATATTTCCCAGGAAAGTTTTTCCAGGCCAATTCGGGCACATGTACAAGGATGTTCATTACAGCATTGTTCTTGGTAGTGGAAAGATGGAGGCAAACTGAATGTATGTCACCAGAGGAATGGATAGATAAAGCAGGATGGAATCACATCATAAATTAGAATGACACATTTGGATGTAGCAGAACAAACCTCCCCAGCATAGGGACTAATTCTTAAAACCACGGTGTTCAGTGTAGAGAGAAACTGAATGAGATCTCTAGCACAATACAATGTATGTAAAGTAAGATACATGTATATAAGTCAAATAACACGTTTTATACTTATACATAAAGGAATATATATGTGTGTGTATGTATGCATGCGTGCACCCATATGTCTCTGTCATCCATGTCTCTCAAAGATGTCCACTTGGTTGCCTGTGGGAGAGAGGGTAATAGGAGTGAAGATGAACACACAAATGGGACCGTGCATGAACCAATGATGTAGTGTGCCCATAAATAAGATATATGCTTAATTCAGTTCTCCGCAACTGAGGTCAACACTCATGTGCGTCCACACACACGGACACACACACATGAACACAAACACACACAGACTGGGAATACATAATCAAGGAGTTTAGGAACCAGTCTCCTCCACATCCTCACCAAACCCCCATTAAGACCATCCAGGAAGCCTGCCTGCTGTGCAACAGGAAAGCCCCTGCGCTACAGAATGATGCTTTTGCTTCTGCAAGCAGAGACTTTGATTTCTCTTATGCTGAGATTGATGTACCTTTATTTTTGGCATAGAACCGCTTTTCCACAAGTGCAATATCAAGACATTGCTCTCCACCAGAGCAATCTGGGAATTTCATTTAGCTTCATTATGATAAAACTTCACCCAACCTGAGTGCCTGATAAGCAATTTCTATTGCCTTTTCTGTATTTGTATATCTAAAGAAAAGGTGAGTTTTACAAATTTATGCAGATGCTAGAATTCTAAGATGAAAAATAGTGGGAAAAAGCAGCTCACATACCTCAGAAGCTAAATAACAGCAAGGTTTCAAAAACTGTTTCCAGATTTTCAGAAAATCTTTTTCATCAAGGGATAAATCAATTTGCGGGTGCTATTGACAGCTATTTAAAATGAGGATGGAACATCTCGATTGGGAAGAGCAAATTAAAAGAGATAGCCAATTCACTCTTTATGCATCCAACATTTAATCTATTTTCACAGACTTTTTAGGTCTTTTTTGCACCCTTTAGGAACTTAATTATTAGAGGTCACTATTTTTTAAATCAGATTTCATCCATTAGAAAACCCCTAATTTACAAAAAAAAAAGAAGGCAAAAAACAGAAATGGAATAATTTACTCTCCAGTCTGAGATGCATTAAAACTTTCTGGGAACTAGAATATTCTATGTGCATTCTATATGCCATGTATTTATTGTATATTATATATGCCTAGTACTCAGTATTAAATAATTATTTATACAGACTGAAATAAAAGGTTAATTGTGCTCAAAAGGTTAATGAATTTCTATATTAGCAGAATTTCTTTCAAAAGTGTTTCCTATGCAAGTGATTTGTGTTTATTATTTTTATAGTCTTCATTCAGTCAGTCTTGAATCTATTCTTTCACTCATTAAACACTGAATTCCTATTCCATGCTAGGGACTATTGGGGCCTTTGGTGTCACCCTCACTAGCCTGCTTGTCCATGACAGGGCCGGTGTCTTACTTCGTCTCTGTAGTCCCAGTCCCAGCAGAGTCCATCAGAAACAGGACGCACACGTGGGCCTGGGTGAAAGGGAGCTGTAGAGGGTCGTTGGCTCTCTCCTCCAATTCCATTTGGGACACTGCATATTTTTCTTTTCGAAACTTCATAGAGAGGCCATTTTTCCCATTCCCTATATCTTTGTCCTCTGTTCTTGACTTAGTGTTTAATAAGGAAGATGCTGGTATGATATTTCCTATTCTTTATGAGGAAATTTAATTCCTATCATTGTTCCTCAGCATCTGAGCAAAGAGAATGAGTAGCAATGTTCCTTTGTGCCAGGCACAGTTCTAAGAATTTTACATGCATTTAGTCACCCAGGCCTTATCACAATCCTCTAAGGAGGTGGAAAAACAGCCAGCTCACATTTTTCAGATGCTAAACAATGTATCAAAAACTGCTTCCAGATTTTCAGAAAGTCTTTAACTTCATCAAAGGATAAATCAATTTGCAAGTACTATTGACAGCTACTATCACAGCAATTATTATTCTCATTTTACCAATAAGAAAACTGAAACCCAGAGAGTTTAAGTGACATGTTCAAGGCTGATAGTTAGCCAGTGGAGAAGACATAAATTCTGTCATGGGACATAGCTCAAACAGCTTTTCCAAATGAGTCTCCATCCCCTTAGACTTGACTTGCAGGATAGAGGAGTGTTCTACTCAAGCAAGAGCCAGTAATCTATGGAAAAACAAGTCTATTCCACCCTCGGCCTCCCTCTTTCCGATCTGAGATGATGTCACTAAAGGCCCCAGTGAGGATCCACTGCTCCGGCAAGTAGATGAACCAAAAGTGTCCTGAAACCATGTAGCCCATATTTTGGTGGCAATGAGAGAGGAAGGGGAGGAGGGCTGGAAGAAGGATACGGGTGGGGATGGAGAAAAGACAGACCACAGAGATGAAGGTAGTAAAGAAGGGAGTATAGGTGGCCATTAATGAAAGGTCCCAGGGGAAATGTTAGTGCTAGTCTGAATAATTTGGCTAATGAATATGGGCAAAGTAAGCTGTCCTATGAGGAAAGGACAGCCTTGCCCTTTAGTTTTACTTGTCTGTCTTAATGGAAGGTCTTGATTCCCCAGCCTCCCCAATGCTCACCCTGTTCCAGGGGGGTTTATAGAGGGCAAACACTTCATTTCAAAATCTTCTAAGATGGCTGGATTCTAATTTAAACTCTAACGTGTACCTTGCAGAATTGGCAATAGCTTATTTTATTTGGAGGAGGTGGTAGAGAGAAGTGGCTGAGAAAGAGTTCTTTCTTATTTTCATTTTTTTCCTTCGTCTTAAGGAAAGGGTTTCTTGTATGTAGAATGGCTCTCGTAAACTAGCGTTTTGATCAAATTAGAGGCATACATATTAATGCCACTTGTTTTTCCAAATTCCCCAGGAAATGGTCTTGAAGTACAATGTTGTAGGTTCTGTCAAACTCACATGTCAGATAGGGGTTACTTGAGAGCCGAATTTATTATCTGAATAATCCCTCACTCGCCTGTCCCTGCCACATGCATCCTGCAGTGTGGCTTAGAGTCTGCTAAGCCGTGGATGGTACCACTCTGTCAGGAATCCTGCCTATGCCTTTGGCTCGTGATAGCTGATTGAAGAGTGTGGCATATGTCCCCTATATATAGAAATGCACATATCCATACATGGCGGCATAACTACAGATAGACACACCGACACCCCCACATGTGGGTCTGTGCAGATTTTTTTCTTGACTCTTTCCTTCAACCCAGTGATTTTCTAACGATCTGTTACCCATCTAAGACAGATTGCTTTTCATGGTTCAGCAGTCCCAGCACAGACATTTATTTTAATCAATAGAACAGTCAAAAGAAAGAATAGATACTTGTTTTTTTCTTTTTTTACATTTAATTGAAAATTTTCAGGTGATTGCCAACTTGTGTACTTCTCAAAGTTTAGGAAGCAGTAGTAGATAAGTACAGACAGTAAATGCAAAAGCATCAACTGGCAGGGTTTGGGTCTGTGGGGAGGAGAGGCTAGATCTGGTGAAGTGATGCAAACTGCTTCTGCACAATAAGCCAGTTCCCCCCTGGCGTCTCTCCCACCATCACCACCAAGCACACCTAATCCTCAGGAATGTCTCTGTCGGTCCCTCTCCTTCACCTTCATGGCCAGCACTGTAGTTCAAGTTTTATTATCTCTTCCTTGTGCTCCTGCATGTCTGCTCAATCCTTCTTTCAAAATGCTCTTTGAATTAGCTTTCTAAAGAAAAATCTAACCATGCCACTTCCTCGTTCAAAGACCATATCTAACTCTCCATCGCTATGTGGCCTTGAGCTTGTTAACTTAAACACTCGGGGAGTCAGTTTTCTTACCTATAAAATAGGATTAATAAGTCCAGGTGCTTTAGCAGAGAAGGCAGAGTTCTTTACCCTTCTACTGAATTAATTAGTCTCTGAACACACCATGCCTTTTCATATAACCCTATCTCTCTCTGGCAAACTTGTACCCTTCCGTCAAGACTCAGGTCAAATGTCCCCTCTACTGTAACCATCACTCTTTGGAGGAATTAAGCATGTCCCCATTCTGGGTTCCCCTGCAGGTTTGTTGGCCATTGCCTGAGAACAATACTGACTATTGGCAGCATTGATGCTCCCCATATCCAGGCTATAGGCTCCATGAGGGCAGAGGCATGCCTCATCTTTCCATCCACTATCACCAACCATAATGCCCAGCACAGAGTTGAGGAGACAGTGTGAATAAGCAAGCATATGATCTGGAAAGAGTCTGGGTTCATATAGCAACATCTGGAAACTGGTCTTTATGACAAAGTCTACTCTGCTAGGAAACTTAGGGGAAAATTTTTTATTCAAAATTATCCTATTGGTTGATGTTGGGTCAGAGTCTAAAGCCCTCTTAGGTCACTGAAGGCAAATTATTAAGAGAGAAAACCATTTTGGGGGCCAATCTTGATTGATTTTGAAACATTTCAGTATTTTTCTTGATTCATTTAAAATGTGCGGATCATTGCATATGTAGACCATTTCCTTCCACAATATTTTCTCATACAACCTACCCATATATTTTCCTAATAGGACTGTAATTTTATGGGACACATATTATACTCTCCTTTCATGGTGGAGAAAGTGAGGCTTTTGTGGAGTATCACTTGGGAGAGCCTTAAGAACTCCTGCTATCCAGACCAATTACATCATAATGCTGGGGGTGGGTCCAGGCATCAGTTTTTCCAAAGTTCCACATGCAACACCAATTTGCAGCCAAGTTGATAACACTGCCCTAGCCTTAGAGAATTTAGATTCTACATCCATGGTGACTTCGAGCTGGTGGAAACAAGACTAGAACCTGAGTCTCTGACTTGTGCTGGGCCTACTTCCAGGACTTTGTTCTGTCTCTTCATTAGGACCCCACATATGTGTAAGGCATCAAGTTCCATTCCAGAGTGCCCGCTTCCTCTGGTGTCACTGAGGCAGGTCTTCTAGTCTCTCTTTTCTTGTTTGCAGGCTAGGGTTGCTAATATTATTCCCTGAAAAAGCTTCTATATGGATTCAATTGGATGTGACTCTTATAGGTGAGGGCAACTTAAATCACAGAGGGCAATGGATATTATAAAATTAAGAATAATAATTCCTGTTATGAAAATAGATCCCTTGGAGTAGGGTGGGCTTTTTATAGAGGACTTGGTGAGAAGCTTGGAGGTCGAGGTCCATGTATGCAATGCTCTGCTTCACAGCTGCCTTTGGGGCTGGGAATTTTCAGCACCAAGTATTTAGAGCTATCCTCTGAGTCCCAGCTTGGGCAGGGTGGTATAGGCTGAAACAACTCATGTCTTCTTAGCATGTTTTTCTAGTCACCTTTCTGCCTGAAAGTGTATGGTAATTTGCCTACCCCCTGAAAATAGACTGTACGCAGACTGAGTATTCTGCAGGCAAAATTATACTTAGAGTGTCTCAGGTTATCAGAGTAAGTGGTAGTTGTCTGATTATAAAGTGGAAAGATATTATTCAGACATGGATATATCTGTAATCAGCAATGATGAAAAAGGAGGTCTACAGGAAGTGAATGGTAATCAAAGGCCATTTAGGGGACTTTTTTGCTTGGGTGTATTGAGTCTCTCATATGCCTCGAGAATGACCCCATTGCCTTTGCAAAGTCCCATTAGCACTGCAATTCTCAAATAGCTTGGGAATGTGGATGCATATACTCTAATTTTGGTAGGATTCACACGGCAACATTTTTGAAAGGCTCTAATAAAACAAGGTTGGTTTCCAATAAAAAAATATGAAACAAAATTATGGTCTTCACTAGTGGTTGCAGGATAATTAGGCTAAAGTCTGCTTACCCATGTGCAGGGGACTTATTCTAAGAAGTCTGAGACTGAAAGGATTTGAGATGAAGAATTTTACTTCCAAGGGAAGGAAGACAAGTAGTTTGATCTGGTTGTGGGACAGTCAGAGCTGCAGCGTTGAGACCTGACTCTATCCTCATCTGCTGGCTGACGGACGTGTAGGGTTAGGGTTATACGGCTCTTAGCTGCTGAGCAGACACATACTGATGATCAAATAAGCAAATGTTATCTGACTTTCTTGAAAGCTGATACTTAAAAATTAGAACATAAATATGATTTATAAAAAAGCTCAGCTTTCCTGCCGTCAGACTGGTGACCCCAGTGTCTCCACGAAATAAGCCTCTGAGACTTTGTGGGGTTCTGAGAGAGAACATAACGACAGTCTGAACAAGTGATAAAAAATCGGCACAGAAAACTGCCTTAAATTCTCTAGTGATCGCGAGGTTTCTTGGTTTTGTGATAGTGTGTGAAGCTGACCTCGTGAACTGAGGATGTGTACAGACCTTCTCTCTAGTTACGATCACTTCCTTTTCTCTGGGAGCAGAACAGAGACAACCTTTTTTCACATGCAAATTGCAAGAAATGCTCCACCTGTCCCTGTGACTTCCCTTGACTTAAAAAATCATTCATAGTCCTGCTGCTGTCTGGGGGGGCATTCACAAGCCTTCCTTGTCCCTTTAAATGGGTGTTTAATAAGCTTAGAATGGCATTGCCTCCAAGAAAGCCAACAATGGAGAATGAGAGCCTGTTTCCTTAGATGAATATGAAACTTTAAAATAGTCCAAGAAGACCCCTGCAATCCCTGCTAAATGAGATTTGATTTCTCTTTGAGCTGTTTTTAATAGCTGGAATTACAGAACATTGCTGTTTACAGCTAATAGGTTTGTGAGAAGGCAGCTCGCTTCGTGCTCCCGGTGACACCGTTTACACCTGCATTCAAGAAGCAAGTCTCTCTGAGAATGGAAGCTGCGCGCATTGCTCAGGGAGCTGTGCTCGCCTGCGCTCGGCTCTCCCTCATCCCAGTCGCTGCCACATCTTCATCCCTGTCTCTGCCTCTTTCCCTTATGTCTCAGTATGTTTAATTTGCCTGGGTTTTTTTTTTTCGTCAAAGGAATTTTACCTATTCTTTTTTGTACCCAAATATTTTCTCTAGTTTGTTGTGCTTGAGAACCAGAAAATGGAGGAAATAAAAGAGCTCTAGACAGTTTGGCCTATACAATTAGTTAGGAGAAATGTAGGCACCAGACAGACTGAACTTTGCTTTCCTCAAGGAAACCAGGTCTTTCTTTGTACATTTTGTTCTGTGACGGGACCCGGGTCACAAACATACACACGCCTGTGAGGGAGGGGCAGCTGCAGTTGGGTCAAATACAAAGAAGCAAACTGCTCTTTACACCCAGGGCTCCCCCCAGAAATATCGATGATGGTTAGTTACAATGACTAACATGCATAATAATTAGAATTAGTACCACTTTGAGCACTAACAGCATGCCATACCTGATTATTGTGTGCATCTTGCCATTTAGAGCTCTCAACTGCTTTTGGAGATAGATGTAATCATTCCCATTTTACAGAGGGAGAGCCTGAGTAACTGTCACTCTGAACCTCGAGGCAGAGCTGGCAAATGGCTGAGCCGGATTTGAACCAAGCTCCATCTGACTCCAAGTGAGATACTTGTAAGACAGTGGCAGCAAAACACCAACAGGAGCCAGCTGTATGCTGGGAACCCCGCATCTGTTAAATCATGTAACCGCCACAACTGCCCTGGGAGAGAGGGACTTGCATTATTTCCCATTTTACAGTTGAAGAAACTGAGGCACAAGCAGCTATGTACCTTGCCTAGGTCATACAGGCCAGTCAGGAGGTGTGGGTGCTGGGGTACAAAACTAGGTTATCTGCTCCCAGAGCCTGTGCCCTTAGACGGCTGCTGCCTCCACATTCTCTGAGCTCTGGAGAGAGGGTCTGCAGCCATTTGAACCCACTCAACAAACACATTGAGCACCTCCGAGATTTCAGTCTCTTCACAGTCATCTCTGAGAAACAACTAGAACCACCACCGTGGGTTGGGTTGGTGGGGAGTACAAGGGGGCTACTCACTCTCCTTTCCTAAACATCTTTAAAATTTGATTTTGAAATTCCTGTCTTTAAATGAAAGCTACCAAGAGTGAGGTGTCCTTTTAAGTGCAATTATTTTGACTAACCCTCACACTTCCCAGGAGGGGTTGTCCTGGGCCTTGTACCCTTCTGCGGATAGTATTGGTCCGTGTGCTAGGAAGCAGGGGTCTACAGGCGAATAGAGTGGCTGAGTGAGAAACAGAGCCCCGAAAATCAGAGAATGAATCCCTTCCTCTCTCCCTCCCTCTCTTCCTCCCCCTAACCCCCTCCATCTATCCATTCATCTATCCAACTATTTATCCATCCATCCGTTCATCTATGCAGCTAACCTCCATCCATCCCTCCCTCCCTCCATCCATCTATCCAAGTACCCATCCATCCCTCCATTCCTCCATACTTCTATCCCTCCCTCCATCCAACAAAATGAACTGACTACTCTGCTCCTGTATTAGAGGTAGGTACTTGATACAATAGGGACAATGGAATCAGTGGTTTTCGTAGGAGAAAGAGTTAAAAGCACTTTCATAGAATACATGATCTATTAGCATCTTCTAGAGAGGGGAGATGGCAATAGAGGTTCATGAATATTTAGAAAGTCTGTGAAACCATCTCTGTGATATGGAGTGATGGTGTCTTTTCTCTTTTGATTCAGCTTATTCTGACATCACTCATCCCATCCCTTAAGCCAGCCACATTTTCTCCCTTTACTCACCTTGTCAAATTCCCCTTTCTCCTTCACAGTGTGTCGTGGGAATGTGAGAAATAACAGACCCTGCAAACAGTGTGAAAGGGGATTAATAAATCATTTTAAAGTATTAAAATTGATATTGGGTTTTTCTGCAATATTTTATCATTTGTAATTTATTAAGCATGTTATTTGTCACCTTGTTAAACAAGAACAACCAATATTTCATTGGGGGATCTGATTTCTCAATGCCCTTAACCAATATGGATTGAAAGTGACAGGATCTTCTGTGCGGAGGGTGGTAGGATGCCAGCCTGGAGGTCCGCTGGCAGTTGATTTGTGATTTCTTAGTTTGTAGATTGTAAAGATGGTCCAAGTCTCTCTGCATACCCAGTATAGGCAGAGTTGTGAAAAGTGCACATGCTTTCCCTCCCTCATGTGTCTCCCTTCCAGTGGGGCAAGATGGGGGATGGGTAAATCTCATTCCCACTGTCTCAGGCTCTCCTGGGCTTGCCATCACTCACCAAATACTCATCAAGAGCCCACTATGTGCAGGTAATATTGGAAGCAACTGCGATATATCAGGAAACAAAACAAACAATGATCCCTGCCCTTATGGAACTTATCTGCTAGCAGGAGGGGAGCGTTAATAAAAAATAAGAACAGTAAAAACCTAAATGTGATAGCAGGTTACCAGCTGATAAGTGCTATGTCATAAAAGGGGGAAAAAGAGAAAGGTAGAGTGTGTGGAGTGAGTAGACTAATAGCCCTTGTTTGCAAGCAGCAATGCTATTGGTATAGAGTAAGTTCCTGGCATTTTCCTGGCTGGAATGACATTTGGATCTCAAAGGACTGGAGCCAAGTGTACAGTCCCCATTCACCAACTCTATGAGGTGCCTCTAGGGCAGAAAGAAATCATCAAGGGAAGGCTGTCAGGGCCTGTGATGCCCAATTCCAACGGGAGGCTGCCCCTTTCCTGCACTGCCCCATCTACTATCTGCACTGCAGAGAAGGACTGGGCTAACCCCCAGGACCTTCTCTCCCTTGTCCTTCTAGGAGGAAGGCCGGGCACAGGTTGGAGAGGCCAGGTGGACCACACCTGGCTAGGGAGGTGCAGAGCGGCCCCTTCTCTTTCAGAGGATGTCTAGGAAAGCCAGCATGCCAGAAGGCAAGGTCTGTCAGCTGCTGGAGAGTCTGGGAAGCTCAGGAGGGTAACTGCTCAGCAGCATGGGTAGCAAATGTCTACATCTGGACGACTCTGGCGATTCAGCTGTTTCCCTTTCAAATCTGTGCTGACCACTCTTTCGGTGTCTGACTTTGGGCTATTTCTGGATGGAACTATAAAACCAAGGGCTTCATTCCTGGAAGTTGTGGGTGAGCTTCTGGAGAGAATGAATACGTAAACATCTGTCTCCCAGGGCTTGCATTTTGCTGATTCTACTTGGCACAGGGCTCTCGTCTGAAGTGTCTCATTGATTTCATCTAAGAGGCAGGCTGTGCTTCTAGTTACTGGTCACGGGGAATCCCAGAATGGAGGAATTAGGGAGGAATGGGCAGCCCCAGGAAACCCACCTGTGTAAGTCACCAGTGCCGCTTAAGGCAGTGCTTTGGGGCACATGGGGTTGTTAAGAATCAGTGATGAAAGAATGAAGGAGTTTCTAGTTAGCATGCAGGAAATTACAGAATCATGCAGTTCATTATATTTAGTACAGTCTTAGGAAAGAATTCTGGCTTCCCTGGTGGAAGTGTGTCAGTCACACAAATGACATCTGCCACATGTATTGCAGTGGGGGAAAGGGGTGAGAATCATTGACTTAGGAGGAGGGGACGGATAGCAAGGGCTCGCTTGTTTAGAGACAGCTCAGTGTTTTTCAAATGTGCCATATCATAAGAATCCTTTGAGCAACTAGATAAAAATACTGATTCTTGGTTTCCATACCCGAAACGAATCAATCAGAATGTCTGGGGGAGGAGCCTGGGAGTTCCGTCTTTAACCAGCACCCCAAGGGACAAGGCTGCACATTAGAATTAACCAAGGAGCTGTTCCTGCTTGCTGATGCTCAGACCTCAGCCCAGAGACTCTGCTGTGATTCCTCTGGGTGGGGACTGATGGGAAGTTGCTAGTGTTTCAAAGACTGGCAGGTGATTCTCATGTGGAGTTAGGGATGAGGCGTCTGTGTAGAAAAGCCGGGTCAGGATCTCTTCCTTGCTCATTGTGTACCCTTGAGTGGGTGACTTGTGCTGCGGAACCTCAGGCTCTCCTGGGATGAATGGGGTTGTCCCTACCCTGTCTCCTCACACATCCTGGAAGATTGAATGAGATGGTAGATGTGAGCTCCGTCTTCCATCTCTGTGGGGAATGACCCGTCGGCACTGTAGCTCCCTCTGAGCTCCTGTCTGGACCCGTAGCCATTCTCTTCCCTGGTTTGTGCCTGTCCAGATGAGAAATGCAAAGGGCAAGGGGGAGTTTCGCTCATACGGTAGCCCAGCTAGGTTCCGTCTGCTCTGGCGTGTCCTGGTGTCTCGCGTAATGAGGAGGGAAGGCGCTGGGCAGGAATTTGCTTTAGTGTCGTCCTGTCCACCCCCCACATTATCCTGACTTATTACGTCGTAATAAATTGAACCATTCCACTTCATTATTTCATATTTGAGGAGATTTATAGATTGTCCTGGTGGTTGAAGAGGCAGTGATTAAAGAAGCAGCGTGCTAATGAATAAGGCTCTGCACAAAGCCATTTTAATTAATACACAGCCCAGGGGCTGTAAACTGCTTGCTGATAACAAACCTGCCCATTGAGGAGTTGAACTGACAAGTTCCCACAGAATAAGGGCTGACGGGCAACACGGGAAGTTATTCAAGTGGCAATTAGGCTACTAAGCTGTGCCTCCTCCCCCACACCCGGCTCGCCGTAGCACAGCCGCCAAACACAGATTTAGATTTTTCTGCAAAAGACTTTCTACTCTCCTTGGTTGCTGCCACCTCACCGTCCTCCATCCTCTCCCATCCCAGTGGTTCTGGACGTTGTGATCATACTTGAACTTTCTGAAAGTTTTGCTTGGCTCAGATTTCTGGAATGGAAGATGCCTGTCATCCTTCACAAAGCTTCTGTGATACAAGACAATTCTTTTCACCCTCAACTTCTTCCAGACCTCTGGAGATTTAGTCAAGTCTCTTGTTTTTCTGAAAGCCTTAAAATGTTTCCTTGCTCTTCCTTTCATTTTTTTGTGGAGTGATACCTGTTGGCAGCTCGGCTTTGGGGCATTCCACCCCATCAGCTTCTCAGCTGCTAAACGGCCTGGCCTCCCTGTGGGCAGGTGCATGGGAGGTGGTTGGAGCCTGTCAGGGTCTCCAGAGCAAGCCCCAAATGGTTTCCACCCTTGTCACACTGCTCTGCACCCCAGGGTTGCTCAGTAAATGCTGTTTCCTGACAAATTAAGTCCCAAAGGTGACGAGTAACACACTAACCTTTCTCTGTTCTTTCAGTGGTTTCCTGCCAGGATTTGACTTGTGGAGACACAGCAGTGTTGTGAGAGGACGGCTTTTCAGCGAGTTGACAACTATGATGCTTTCTGCCACGAGACAGAACATGATTAGTAGTATGACTAACACTAATAATAGTGATTCTAATAACAAAGGAATGCAGGCATAATAAAAGAAAAACCCTGGCTAACAGAATGATCCGACGAAAAACATATTGATAATGAAGTGGAGCTTATTGAATTAACTGTTCCATTTGGCAGACACATCAGCAGAACCAAAGCATGGAAGAATGTAATCAAGAGTGTGACTCTGATGACAGACCTGAACTCGACTTGCAGATTGGGGAACAGCCAAGTAAATTCAGTTATAATCTTGAAAGCTGGGCTGCTGTATATCTCAAGGAAGCTGTACAATCTGGAAGAGATTTCTGGATGCCTGCCATCTAACTTGGACAGTTTTATTTTGGCAATAAGTTATTATTATCTGGCTTCCTACCTGCAAGGACTCCCAAGGGAAAGGTCATCCTGTGTGACAAGGACCTCAGTCCTCCTAGGACTGAAGTCTGTAGTGTTTGCAGAGCAGAACTCCTGGTCAGGAGGGGCAAAGTCACATTCCAGTTGGGTAGGTCAGACATGCAGGAGGAAGTAGGTGATTTTACTTGTTTTCCCCTTTTTCCTTGAATAAATGTCCCCTTGGTGCACACTGGCACCCAACTCTCTGCCTGTCCCCTCTCCTGCACAGCTAGGGCCTTGATGGCTTCTTAGTTGCTCCAACTCAACCCAGAGTCTGTGATGTCGCTGTGCACCCACCTCATCTTGCTCTCTAAATTCTCTCTTCTCCCTGTGATGAGTCATCTTAGCTGTGCTGCACCTCCCTTTCTAAGTTTGTCTCCACTCTCCTCTCAGGAACATACTCTTTTCTCCCCTATAGAAGGCAGCTGCAATATTTACATAAAAACTAAAGTTTTAAGAAATGCCAAGAAAAGGCTAGGGTGCGTCAGAGAATTAATATTTTAATGTAATGTATTAAGAGCACGTTAATCTCAGAAATAATAATTATATTAATGATAATACTTTGCATTTTTCAACAATAGTACATTTTATCCTAAGTGTTTATGGACTATTCTCATATTATTTAATTGACCTGCCTTTCATATTATCTTGATTTAATATTTGGAGAAACTGAGGCACCAAGGACGTATGTGAGGCAAAACAATGTGAGATTCCAAGTAGGAACTCGCCCACTAGAGAGATCTACTGGCTTGACGAATTCTGCATTATTTATCTTCGATCTTTGGTAAGCAATTCTGAACTCATTGCTGGACATTTTATGACCAGAATGAGGAGGAGTCTGAGACTGAGAATTCAGGAAGGCGGATGATGGGCAAAATTTTGTGATTTTCAGTGCACTCATCATAGATCCCATTTTATCCACCATCTCCAGGCAGTAGGTCAACTATCAGGTGTATTTTGGGAATTAAACTGAGAAAGAGAGTGTTTTTGGGAAATAAGACAGAATTCACTTCTAAATGACACATTAAGCTTAATTTTTAGTAGTGGAGAGTACTATCTACGCACATTGATAGCATCGATAATCTGGGAAGACTAAGCAACACAAAAGACAGGAATTTCAGCCAGCAGAACATGGAACAGAGGCAGTTCAGTTTATGTTAAAACCAAGGGAAAATGATTTTTTAACCCAAATCCTACCTCCAGGACCTACTCTGGTCAAGTATAATGAAGGGCCAGGCTGGGAAGGAACATGCCAAAGAAACTGAAATCCTGCATGAGGACTGAATGGGGATGGCAAGTTTTCTCATTTGTCCAAACAACACTGGCTCCTGAGAGGTGCTGGAAACAGGAAGAAAGGAGGACGAGATCATTCTGCAGTGCCCCAGCTGCTTCCCCGACATCTGCTCGGGAAAAGCGAATCCTCGGTCATTGAGATTTTTTAAGGAGATATAGAAATTATTTCTTTGCCCTTAAATTCACATATGCCAACCAGAATTTCAGTAATTTTGGCCATCTCAAACTGCCTTCTGCTTCCTTGTATTCTTTCCAGAGCATGAACTGATTTATCCTTCCTCCTCCGTTCTTACCCTTTTGATTATTATCGAAGGCACTACCTTCTCTGGAGAAGCTTACAGTGTTCAAGATATTTTCTAGCACTTTCTTCTATTTCTTGTACTGTTGAGCCGATCAGAAGAATTGAATGGATATGGCATCAGCTTGAAAAGATATGGAATCCAATATTTAGAAAGGGCTATCAAAGGTCAATCAAAAAGGCGTGACAAACCCAAAGGCCTGGGGAGGCAGCCATTGTACATAAATGAGTGAGATAATACCCATGCAGGAGTGCTAAGTGGCTCTTACTAGGACCAAGCATAACACCTGTTCACTCTGAATTACTTTTAACAGTGAACGTATGGAGAAAACCAAATGGTTCCAAAAGACTGAGAGAGCTATAATTTGTTCCAAAGGTAGGTAATTTGTGATACTGGGTGGCCATGCGCTTCCAAGCAAATGCACCTCCAAGTTGCAGAGGCAACTTGGCTTCCTAGCCAAGGGCGAGAGCGGGTGGCATGTTTTCGTGGCGACCATCGCATCAGATGGATGTCTTTTATCCCTTCTCTGCAACAAACTTTATCTCTTATTACCCACCTACCTCTTCTTTTCTCCTATTTTCCTCCCTAAAATCTCCTCTTCTTCCTCTATTTTCTATTTTTTATATGTTTTTATCTATAGGCATGTTCAGACATAGGTGGATACCAGATTCATTAGTAAGACCTGGTAAAAATAGGGAGGAAGAGAGTGGTCTTCCTTTTAGACAATCTCAGATGGCGAATACTGAGGGAAGATGATTTTACAAACTCTTTGCCAATGCTTGCTATGGGTCGTATTTGAGAATTTATTGTTCTCTATCGAAACAGTTTTTGTTTCACTTTAAGCAGTTTTCACTTTTTCTTAGATTTAGAAAACAGTCAGTTATTTCTATTATTGTAATTAGCCCTGATACATTTAATAATGTAGTGGACTTTCAACTCTGTAGATTTCATTTCCTAAGTGTCATGAGTCAAGTTCCTGGGGAAATAGGGATTTGACAGCTGGTGATTGACCAGGGCGTGCTCTTGGCCACAGCACCTATAAGGGAGTGAGAGAAGCAGGGATAGGCCGTGGGAGAAATTGAATTGCACTATAGTCACAATAATAGCCTCAGCTGATCCCACAGGACATTCTAGAAGCTGGAATGGCCCTTCAGAGTTGTCTCTGATTGAAGCCAAGGGGCCAGGCCTTTGCACTGCCAAATCAATCACTCAGCAAGGCAGCTCCTTTTGCTGGGGGAAATTCCTGGGGGAGACTCAGTGGGCACCATTCTGGGGAGGGAGCTCTTCTATCTTGGTGGATGTGGGAGTGAAGGATCCGGTCGGTGCACTAAGAAGATGAACAGGTAAGATTTCCATCCAATTCCTTTCTGGTCCAGACATCATTTTGTTTGTGAAGTATCACATGAGATAAGATTAACTTCTGGCTCTAAGAGTTGGGAACACTGAAACACCAATATGACTATTATTTATGGATGAAACACCATGCTTTCTTTCTTTACACTCTCCCTTTTTCACTTTTTTGTAAGTTTTCTGTACAATTCTGTGACAATATGCATGGTTCTCTCCCCACAAAACCTCCACTGGCTTTCTGACAGCATATTTTGTAGCTGTTTATAAGTGACATATAAAGCCTGTTCCAGGAAAAACAAAAAGATATGCCACTGTATTTTTGGGCATACATAGAGCATTTTTTAAAGGGATACTCCGAAGAAGTTTAAAATTGTTTGCCTGCCTGTGCTGCAGATGTTAGCAGATGCATGATTCCTTTGCCACCCATGTCCCAATTAGAAAGGCTCATCTGGGATTGGATTCTGAATCCTTGCTTCCCTTCATATTAGATATCAAGTTTCACCTGTGTCTTTTGTCAACTGTTCTCTCACAGGTATGTCTGTGGTGAGTTGGCATGGCAGGGAGTGGTGGAGATAAGCCACAGCAAGTTTTAAGGATCTCACATAAAAAGAAAACAAAATACGAAAGATGGTGCCTGTGGTCTACAGAGTTGATGATGTTTACTGGGTGATGGATGAATGTGGGGAATGAGGCAGCGTGCCCTGATCAGGGTGAAATGGCTGAGCAGGAGAACGGCGATAGAATCAATCACGAGACCTGCTCCACCAGCCGGCTGGGTTCATCAGTCTCACAGCATCTCTCAACAGGCTTATAAATTACTCCTGATGGAGGGACGGCGTGTTGGGCCAGGTTTCGGTGACTTCTCCAGCAGAGATCAATAGGCTGCGGTGAATAGAAACAACACAACTCCGATGAGGTAGTTGGCGATGCACTTCAACTTGATTTCTTCAGCCATGCTTGCTTTTATAAACCCATATATTTTGTGCCCAAGCCTAAAGCCTCCATCCCCCCAAAAGTCTGGGCTTAATTTAATACCTGTATGTAGTGTACCATAGCGCTTAAGGACACGGCTTTGTGGATGTGAACGCTGCCTTCACTTGCTAGCTGTCTGACCTGGATGATTAACTTCTTTGTGCCTGAGACTCCTCACTTTTAAAAATGGCAATAATTAATAATAAATGCTATTCTTTCCTCATAAAATTCTTCATAGGATTAAATTAGCTAATATTTATAAATTAGTTTTTAATGATTTTAGCAGTTATTTTTATGGGCTTAGCTCTTATTGCCTGATCAACCTCAACTCCATTTAGTTTCAGAAGATGAGCTTGTGTCTTCCTTCACTGATAAAGCAACATTCTGCTTATCAGCCTGAATTACATACACCCACGTCCATCCTCACTTATTTTTTCAATCTGGGAGGGGGAAGTGTGTCTTTTGTTCTTCAAGGTCAGCTCTACCAGTGACCCTCACCCTATTCCCTTCCATGTTTCTCTAGGTCGGGCTTCACATCCTACATTCCCACTTACTGTCTCTCTAAGTTGTTTTTTTCTTTTTGATGGCCCCAGATTCTTACTCTCTATATATCTGAGTCTCTCCAATTCAAAAACGATAAACAAATAAAGCAAGTCTCTGCCGATCCTGAATCTTACTCTTGTTACTTTTATATTTTTTCTCTCATTCTTATCTAAACATTTCAAAAGAGTATTCTAAACTTCATATCTCTATTTCCTCAGCTTTTAGTTATTCATTCACCAATAGCATCTTAATTATTCTATTGAAATAGCGAAGATATTCTGGTCTATTGAAATTATTCTAGCAAAGTCAACGATCTTCTTATTGCCGAATCCAATGGACGTTTTTCAGTGCTTACCTTCTAGGGGATCTCTTTGTAGCTGTTGCTACTGTTGCTCATTCCTTTGTTGAAGTCCTCTATTCTCTTGGCTTCCATGACACCAGATTTTTCTGATTCTTTAAAAATTGCTTTGGGTGTAGTGTTATCAGTATTGCCTTTTTATAACTAGTCTCTAATATTATTTCTAAGTATTTTTGTACCCAAGAATTCTTTAGGAAAGTGTTTTTCAATTTCAAAAGCCTAGGCCTTTGTTTACTTATTTCTTTGTCCTCTGTTGTTGATAGCTAGTTTTATTACATTAAGTTCAGAAAATGGCCTGTATATTTTGAAATATATTGAGATTTTCTTTGTAGTCAAATCTGGATCATGTTTTTATCCATTTTTGATGGGAATTTGAAAAAGCTATATTTTCTCTTCTTTATATATATATATATATATATGCAGATTATGTTAAATCAGTTTTGTTAATTATAGTTTCTATCATTGCTTATTTTTGTGTATTTGATTTGTCCATTTATGAGAGTTTTATTAAAGTCTTCTGCTTCATTTACTCCAAATATTTTTGGGGTATTCAATGCCCCAATGCCCCAATATTCAATGCCATTTAGTTGACACATAACTGTTCATTACTTTTATAGCTCTTTGGGAATTGTACCTTCTGTCATAAGTTTTGCTTCTCTACTCTGACATTTCCTCTTCTGCCTTCTTCAAGAGACGTTCCACAAAGTCGTACTCCTGCTGCCTGCTTTCTCATTCTACCCCTATGCCCTGAGAAGCCACCTTGGCTCTTAGGGGTCAAATTAGACATATATGCAGTAATACTCAAATTTAATTTTTGAGTGCAGACATTTACCCAAATTTCTGACTACTCTAATCAGCTTCCCAGTGGACCGCTCCACCTGGATATTCCACAGTTCCCTCAGACTCAATATATCAAAACCTCTCTCATCTCCTTTGTCCGTAAGCTGTCTCCTCTATAGATATTCTTGGGCTCCTTTCATGGCCTCACCATTTACCCAGTCACCCAAATAAAAATCTTAGGAGTTGACAAACTTTGGTCTATTGTTTTTCTGGAGTTTAAGAAAAATAACAATCTGGAGGCAATTGTAATTCATAGTTTAGGGAGAAATTCCTACCTGATTTTTCACAGTAACCTAAATGAAAGAGTTATAATCATCCTATGCCCAGGTTGTAGTCTAGTGCTCTTCTTCCAGATACAACCAACCTACGAATTTGGGAATAGGGGATCTGGCTGAAGCAGCAGTGGTGGAGGCCAATGACCTCAGGAAACACCATCCTAAATTCTGGATCCAAACTAATGGCTAGGTGATCTGGAGCGATTGTCTTGAGGGCCTCAATTCCTATATATCTTGGAATGATTTGAGGATTAAATAAGTTGATATAGATGGAGATCATTTTTTTCTTGAGGTACAAGAAAAATTATTTTGATAATCTCATTATCCGGTTGCAATGCTTTCAAAAGTTAACAAATGTAGTCTAGAGACTGATAAGCATAATATCAAAACATAAAAATGTATCCTTATATCAAGGAGCAATGGGCTTCGGCTGCCTCAACATAATGTCTCCTTTACTTCAAGAGATTTGGTCTATCCTGCTTTTTTTTTGCCTTTGATAAATCATCCACATTCATTTAACCTTTTTCCTGAGTTTCCACTCTCCACCCATTTAATCATTTTCACTCTTCTGTCTTGGACCATCTCCAATTTCTCTGTACCTTTTGGAAATTAGAATTCCCAAACTGAGCATAACACTCTAATAAGGGCCAAGTCTATGCCAAATATAGCTCATGACACTCTTTCTTGTCACTTGAGTGACAGACGACACTGTTAAGTCTTCTTAGTAGCTTAACAGTTTTAAAAGGCACACGCCTACATTGCAGACCCCAAGATGAAACTTCAAGGATGTGATTGGCATGTGCTTATGGAAGCAAGTTGATGCTGTTATTGATCTTCTCTGGAGAATGGGGAGGTGAGCCCAGACTTTCTAGAGGACGCAGCTCAATGTGTCTCATGAATGGACCCAGGGGAGCCAGTACACACTTGGGATCTGGAATAAGAGCATGGTGTTTGAACTTACAGATTTTTAAAATAATAATAGAACCAATTCACCTACCATTTAGACCTCAGCCGTTTTAGGGTTATCCTAATGCGGTTACAATGACTCTAGTTATTTAGCTTGCATGACTGCTTCAAGTTTTCTTCTTCCACAGAAAGAAAGCATTTAACTTACTTAGTTGAAGTGCAGAGGGTTCCACAGGGAGTAGCGAGAAATAGAATCTGGAGCAGGAGCCAAATTAGTGCTGATAAGTGGTCTGATTGGTGTCCCGGAAAGTCTGAAATATTACGGTCTCATTACACAGAAAGCACTGTGATTCAGTGAGCTATTGAACAAATGATGTAGAGAAGGAAATTAATTTGGGAGTGGGGAGGGTGGAAGATCTTGCTTCAGAAATTTTAACAGGGTTAGAACTTTAGGAACATTGTAATGAGACAGAAAGTAATGATTTTTGAGGAAGAAAGTGGATTGGGCAGTCTAGCACAAAGGTACATATTTCAAGTGTGTTGCTCGTACAGCCTTTGATATGAGAGGCAGCTAGGCAGGTGGCAGGTCTTGCAGCCAAATACCAGTACAGTGGGCAGTGCGGGCACACAGGCATTCAGCTGGCATTTGGAGACTAAGTAAGTTGCTAGGAGGATCACTCACCACTAGATCCCAGGGGCAAAAATGGGAGATGGGTAAACCATGCTGCCGACTACTATCTCTCCCAAATGGCTCGTGGCAGGAACCAAAGCCTTCCCTCTTCCTCTCCACTTGCCAGGATGAGGCCGAGTTCATGCTGAACTGGTTACACATTCTCTGCAGTTTGGAATGATAGAGAGTGGATTGTTTTGGCTGGAACTAGATGAGGACAGGTGGTACCACCTGCTACAAGTCATTTCCTTCCAGTTGGCTCTACAGCCACCATTCTTGGTCTTTTTGAGGTTTGGTGTGGTTGACAGGGAGGGGAGGAGAGGAGCGACGGTAGATGAGGAAGGGAATCTGGAGGCACTCAGCTTTGTCAGTAAATCCTAATGGGCTTTCACAAGTTGGCAACGCCTTTCATATATTGCAGCAGATGCACTGGCATTGAAAGATGGTTGTATAAGGACATATTTGAATTATTGATGTTCCAAGATCCCTATGGTGGCCTCTTTCTACTGCAGATGCCTGAGATCTTTTTGTGCTTCACTGAGGTGAGAAAAAGTGCTTGTCTTTTTAGAAGGCTGAAGTTCTTGGAGCCAAGAGTCCTGTTAAGGGACCCCCTAGGAGCCCAGCCTTTCTTTAGCTATCTCCCTGGTAGGCTGTCCCTCAGCCTGTCAATTCTTACTCAGACCTGTCCGGCAACACCCTCAGTGTCTTCTTGAAGTTCAACCACAGCAAGCCAGGCAGATGAGTGCTCTCTAGAGCAGGAAATGAGTTGTCTAAAACTGTCTTCATTAGTTATTGAAGCTGACAAGATAATCTCTTGCAAGCCCCAGTGATACGTGAAAACCCATATTTCCCAATGGTGGCTCAGTGTTTGAGTACAGTCGGGCTCGCTATCTGAGTTCTCTTGTGGGAGCTGCAGTGCCCGAGAGCAGCTTGTGGTAGACCAGGTCTCTGAGCCTGTCTCTCTGTATCAGCTGGTAAAAAGGATGCCTTGTTGATAAATGCCAGGCCGGAAAAGCAGGTACAGGCGCCATGGCCAGCCCTGGAGAGATAGAACTGACCAGGCACACTGGTGATTCTACTGATCAAGCTCAGAGACTTCCTCAGCCTTCAAGGTCTGTGCCTGGCTCAGCAGGACTGCTAAAGTGTTTCTCTCACTGAAGAACTTGGGACGCCATGTCTTCTGTTGTTCTTGGCTGCCTTTATGCCCCTAAACCTACATGAGCTTCCATAGAGCAAGAGGAAGGAGACTTCCCAGGCCTATTCCTGAAGAATGTGGTCACATTTATGGCATGTATATCATGGGTCAGACACTAAGCCAGGCCTTTGTATACAGTATCTTTGATCCTCACTGCATCCCTGTACAATGGGTATTATTTCTGTAGTAGCTTGAGCAGGGAGGTACGCCGGCTGGAGTGAGTGGGAGATACTAACATCCCTAGGAAGAAGGGACCATTACTGTAGGATTAGGAGGTCAGGGGATGGCAAGGGTGCTCCCAGCGTGGTGAATTCTGTGGAAACAGCCAGATCGTGTGATGTGTGGTCTTTGGGTTTAGAGGAAGGTGACTTCTGGCTGGGAATCCACGCAGACTTTCTTTTCCTGGCTAATTGGACGTTTGTTCATGGTGTCTCTCCACTCATGGAAGCAGGTGACAAAGAAAGGAGACTGTGGCGTCCACAGGAGGGAAACAAAGCAAAACAAAGCCCAGAGAAGTGCAGCGCTATTAATTCAAATTAATGACCCTCAACTGCCGATGAAGCAGGTGCCTGACAGACTGCTGTCTCTTGGAGGGCAGCAGATGAGAGCAAATGAGGGGCTCTGCTTGTCTGGCAAGGTGATGAATGCGCCCCTCCCTGTCCTGGCTCCCCACATTCACCTCTTACAGGTGTTCCCTGTCTTCTGCAAATTCCCCCTCCCTGCTCTCCTGCTGCTCCAGGAGGCCTGCAGGTCCAAGCGTTGGTCCAGGGGGCTCGCCTCCAGAGGAGAGGCCCATTGAGAGCCCCAGATGCAAAGTCACAGGGAAGCCAGTGCTGGACCTCCCTCTACAGAGACTTGCCCAAAACGGAGACGGCTTCTAGGCAGCACTCGGGGAAGGTGTGGTTGCCGTTTAGGCACGTTTCTGTCGTGATCTGTCAGTTGTTATTTGTCTCTGCTGAAATAAAGATGTGTTTGATTCCAAAGGCCTCTTTTATTCACTCCTTCAGTCACTCAGGCACTATAGATATAGAGATGAATAAGACATTGCTCTTGAGCCGTATCTTCACAAGAAGCCTTTTAAGGGAGGTAAGTTTAATTTTACTTTAAGTCTAGGGACTCACGGAAGTTAAGTAATTCTCCTTAGATGACGTGGCAAATAAATGGTAAAGACAGGACTCGAATCAAATGCCTCTCATTCCAAAGATTTATATTAATTTTACCACAATGACTAGCCTATGTTTTTTCCCTCTGTACTCTTTAGCATGAAGATAGAATATTAAAATAACCAAGTTTTAGAAGGATCACAGAGAATTGTAATCAGAGCAGTTCTTGAACATTGCCTGATCTAACTCCTGACCTTTCAGAGAAAGGTGGAGGCCCGGGGTGGTAAGGGGAATAGTCTACCTGGAGGTTGCAGGAGGTAGGGGATGTCAGGATGTCAGGATGCCCAAGACCCAAGAAAGACAACCAAAGGGGGAAAAGTTGAGATGTGTGTATTTTCACACACGCAGCTTCATCCATGGACATGGGCATGGCAATCCCAAAAGCAACCTGTGCTGTTTAACTTACATGTTTTTTGCCCCTCTGTCCTGTCAGTAAGAGCTGTATTAGACACTAAAATAGCTTGCCTACAAATCTGGATCTTTGCCTTCTCTTCTATCTGAAAAAAAAGGGGCTTTCTTTTAAAAGTGAATGGAAATCCAAAGGCCTCCTGCCCTGACTCTTGACACAGCCCCCCGGGATTATTTTTTGAGAAAATCCAAACTCTGATTTTCTAGATTGAAGCCTTGATGGTAAGAGGCATTGCTATTTAAATAACATGTTTCCTTTTCTGAGAAGAAGGCATCTCCTTCTGCACAAGCTTTTCCATACATCTAACTGCAGACACACAGCCCCAGGAAAGCTGGTGGGTCTCGGATTCGTCCCATGCTTGCTGATTGCCAGAGACCTTTCTCTTTAAAAAGGTGCTTCTTTCATTGCAGCCTTTGCACAAACAGGGCTTTGGAGAGAGTTCATACTTTGAGGGGAAAGTAAGTAGCTCTTCACTGTGCTCGACTAGCAACTGCAGACGATGCAGAAGCCGGGGTGCCAGGCACAGGGTCTCCCGCTTTGGAGGCTGTATCCAAATGCTTCTCTTTCTTATGTCATTTCTTCATTCATTCATTCAGTAAATCCATATTGAATGCCTCCCATGTGCCAGGCACTGTGCTAATTGCTAAGAATATATGTGAAAAATAACTTCCACATTGATCTCTCACAGACCTCATAATCTAGGGAGGGAAAAAGGCCATCCTACAGACTATTATACAGAGAAGAAATTGTATCATATGAAGTAAAGAGAAGGGACTTCTAATCTCCTCTGGGGGTGGAGAAGGGAGTTAGAGAAAGCTGCCTAGAAGGGGTAAAGTTTGGGTTAAGATTTAAAATAAGGAACAGAAATTAGCAAAATGCTAAGTGAGAGTGAATGCTAAGTGAAGTGAGTGGTCAGTGCAATTGAAGTTGAGAGAGCATTTTTTAAAGGTTCATAAGAGAGAATGGTGCATTGCAGGTAGTTTTATTTGATTACAGTGTGTGTGACAGACGGGAGTGGTGAGAGGTTAGGTCGGGGACAGAAAGTTAGGACCAAGTTCTGAACTTGCTAGCTTAGAATGCCATGCCAAGGTAGGAGGTTGAAAATTATCCAAAAGGAATGGAATACTATGGGATGATTTTAAGCAGTAGAAGACCTTAATTTATTTACATTTTAGAAAAATCATGGAGAATGCACCTGGAAAAGGCAAGACCATTTAGGTTTGATAAGACAGTGACTAAGCAAGTAGGGAAGAGGAGGCCAATTCCAGAGGTAAGAAGAAAGCTGAGTAATGAGACTAGAAGATGGGTTGTATGCAGGAGACTATGAGGAGAGAAAGAACGGTTTCCAGGTCACTGGTATGGAGAACTCAGGAGGAGGAAGAGTTTGGGGAATGAAGAGCGTGGATTCTTCCTTGGATCTGTCGAATCTGAGGGACCTGGGCACCAGCCAAGCAGAGACGTTCAGGAAGCAGTTGGTTAGACTGATCTAGAGCTCAGCAGAGAGCTCTTCTAGAGATAGACTTGGAAAACACGAGCAGTCGAAATGATGAGAGCAGGGGAGATATTCCAGGGAGAGTGTGTTTAGTGGGGAGATCCTGGAGAGCATGGCTGTTAAATAGATGGGCAGAGGAAAAGGGGCTCGTGAAGAACACTGAAACCCAGCCACTGGAGAACAAAGGTGGGAATAAGGTCCTAGGAGTGAGGAGAGCGTAGAATTCTAGAGATAGAGCTGCCAATATTATCAAATGCTGCACAAAGATCATGAAAGGCAAATGAAAACTATTCACTGAATTTAAAAACTACAGAGACCACAAGTAATCTTCAGGAGGAGAGGATATGGAGAGAACTCTTCCAGAAAGCTAGGCTGTGGAACAAAGCATAGAAATGAGCCAGTAGCACGAAGGGCGCACGAGGGTGAGGGAACCGACTGCCCCGCGTCACACGGTGCCGCCTCTGCATTGGTGACAGCAAGTCTTGGGTAAAGAGTCACAGCAAAAGCCAGATGCCAGGAAATGGCCAAGCAGTGGGATGACCGCCTTGAGAAGGAAGTTACTACAAGTAGATCAAGAGAAAACACCACAGTTGCAAGTAGTCACTAGAAATAGTTTCCTAATTCATACACGAGGAATAGTTTCTGATTGTGACAACCATTTCTTAATGGTGTCGCAACTAAGAGTGTAGTCTCCAGAATCAAATTGCCTGGATTCAGACTCCAGTTCTGTCACTTATTAGCTGTGTGAGCTTGGGAGAGTTACTTAACTTTTCTGTGTTACAGTTTCCTTGATTATAAAATGGAGACTGTGATGGAATCTCACTTGTAGGATTGCTATAATGACAAAGATGTACATTTAAAACACTTTGTATAATTTCTGACACACAATTATCATTCAATAAATATTAGTTATAATATCTTTACAATACGTTGCATCTGTACAGTGCTTTTGATCATACGTAATGTTTAAAGCTTTTGCACAATTTACTAACCTTATGGAACACAGAAAGGGTACTAATAGTGAAAATAGTGCTATATTACATCCATATGGTTCTTTCACAGTTTAAGCCAACTCGTGGGAAAACTGGGACCCAGGGATTTTGTGTGACTTACCTAAGGTGCTATGGCATGTAGGTAGAACTTATACCTAAGTCTTCTGAGTTCGTGCTCTGTGTCTCTCCTATTACTGATTATCATAGGACTTTAGATTTAAAGGGACTTTTAGTTCGGTAGCTGAAAGAAGATGGACTTTGGAACCAAAACCTTAAGTCTGATTGCATCCGGGCTTGGCCATCTTGCTCCCTCCTTCTTTTCTTTTTTTTTTGGTGAGGAAGATTGTCCCTGAGATAACATCTGTGCCAATCTTCTTCTGTTTTATATGTAGGATGCCGCCACAGCATGACTTGATGAGTGGTATATATGTCAATGCCCCGGATCTGAACCTGTGAACCCCGGGCTGCCGAGGTGAAGTATGTGAACTTAACCACTATGCCGCTGGGCTGGCCCCCTCCTTCTTTTCTCCCTCTATTCCTTCTATATCCATTCAGCATCTGTTATATGTCAGTTACTCTTGTGAGAATCAGCAATTTCTTCCCTTAAGAAGTTTATAACCTTGATGCTTTTTGTCATAAAGTCTTATTTTTGTACTATTATAACTACCAAAATGTTATTTTTGTTAGAATTTGCCCAATTAATATATTGGTTAATATTTTTTTTAGATTTTTACTTTTGAAGTCTCAACATCTGTTTTTTATGTATCTTAAACATTTTGCATTTTCTTGTACAGTACCTGACATGTAGCAAGCACTTCTTTTTCTCCTTTCACTGAACTTTCTTGACCCCCTCCTTTTTCTCTCCTTCCTCCTTTCTTTTTTCTTGGTCTCATTTCCTTAGGGCAAAGATCCTCAAACTTAGTATTCCTTAGAATTTCTTGAGGAACTGGTTAAAAAGTAGAGTCCTAGGCTTTACCTCAGAGATCTTGAGTAATCAGGTCTAGAGCGGGAGGAACAAGGACTGTTGTTTATAAACATCTCCACTGGTTCTCTTGCGGGTGGACCTTCCCTCGAAAACAGGTTTTCCTGGGTACTGAGGTTAAATCCATTTATAGGATTACAGGTGCTACATGAAGACATTTTCATTCAACGCTAAAGGGCTATGGAACCACAACATTGGTGGTGTTTAGCCCTTCCAGTCCCCAATGAGCATGTGATTTGGATTGACTCCACAGGTTAGATTCCCTAGTCTTGTCATTGAACACAAGACAGTAAGTAGCCAAGAAAGGAATATCAAAGGAGAGGGTGGCTTCCATCGGGAGAGCTAGAAAGCCATTTGACTCTGAATGAGGAAAGTGGGGTGAACTCTTTTCCAGGCTTTTTCAAGTAAACAGCTTAAATAACTTGGATTAAAGACTACTTTAATATATCCTGTCAATCTATTTATTTTTGCTTTCAATAAACATTTATCAAGACAGACTTTATAGTATATGACATGAATATGACCATAGGTAAGACCTATATCTACTGCCAAGGAAGTCACAGTTTGCTGGAAGTGTGGTGGGCATGAGACAAGCAATGCGAAGTGAAAGAGACAGAAGTAAAGAAGTATATACAAAAATTACGAAGGTGGGCAGTTTATAGCTGTCTTTAAAATTCTCTGAGGGGCTTCAGAGGGAAGTTGGAATTGAAGCTGATTCCTAATGACTAAGGAGAAGACTACCAAAAATGGAGAGATATATTGCAGGAAATAAAATAGCTTGTTAAACAGTCATATTAGTATAAAATAACATGATTATAGCTCATCATGGGGTTTAGCAAATAATTTTAGGAACTCAAAACTAATATTCCTTGAATCACCTGTCTGATCTCTGTCCTTCAAGTTCATGTGGTATTTGTGGCAAATTACCTAGCTCTCCAACCAGCATCAGTTGCTCATATTCAGGCAGTGTGGCTTCTCCTTAGTGAGTGGTCTGTGGGTGGTTCATTCTGCTGCATTCTCTTCCCTCTCCAGCTCCTCACTAACTGTCGGCGGTCTTCCTCAATGTTTCATTCAATCAGCGTTTCTCCAGCGTTCTATTGTATTTGACTGCTATGGAAAACTCTCCCTTTCCCTTAGTCTCCCTTTGTCCTCTTCCAACTCTTCCAGAACAGCTAAGTCATCTCAGGCACTGACTTATTTTCTCAGAGAGTAAAGTTGTTAACTTCTTTCAAGGGTGTCAGTCTCTGAGGAAGATAAAGGGTGTTGCTGAGGGCAAGGACCTAATGGGGAATCTTGACGGACAGGGTGAAATTTCAGGGTGATGATAATGATATGATTGAAAATCAAGATTTGAGGAACCCTTGAAAAAGCAGCAGGATGGGCTGCGGACACTTGCATATGCTGAGCAGCAGGCTTGCAAATAGTTCTGTAGTTGCTTATCTGGAAGCTCTCTGAGTTTCAAGAAAGTTGGGGCTCAGAATTTTGGTTGAATCTCCTGCCAACTCAGCAAATGATAGGTTCTGTCAGACAGTGTGGGACTTCACGAGAATTGTGATCTCTGTCCATTGCCTCCTTGCTTTACTTACTTTTTGTTTCAATTTCCTTCCATTTTCATAGGTCATAATATGTTTATTTTTACCTTCCCATTGGATACAGAAGACCAAAGAACACCAGCCTATATTTGGGGACCATAATAGGTCAGACAGAAAAAGACGGTGGAGTCTGGCAAGAGCCTCCTTTCTGAGGCAGCTACCAAACGCGGCTGAGCTGTCTGATTCCCCTTCTGAAAAGGATAAGGCAGACTTCAGGCAGCAGCCTGGTTTCCCAAGGATGGCTGGGTGCGACCGAGGAGAGAACAGAAGATGCCACTGAGCTCATGCTCCTGCCTTCAGGCAGGACTTCAATTAAATCACTCCAGGGAGATCTGAGTTCTTTTTTTATTCAAATACAAGAAAAAGATCAGTTTCTGTAATATGTGGTGAAAAAAGATTTTATTGCTTAATAACTTTTGCATTAAGAAAATTATTACCAAAATTAACAAATATTTGCTGAAGCTGAGTTGTCATTTATTGCGTACTTATTATATGCCAGAAACTCTTCTCGATGCTTTACATACAGGATCCTGTTAAAGCCACACAAGATCGTATTAAATGCTACTAGATTAGTGCACAGATGAGAAACTGAGGTTGGCAGAGATGACTTATTGAAGTTAACGTGGACAGTAAATGGCAAAGCTCTGATTTCTCTGACTCTAAATTGCATGCTTCTGATTGCTACTCTTCATTGCATACAGCACAAGACACAAGGATATGTTTAAAAGTATAAAACACAGTCTCTATTTTCAATGCATACATCCTGTTATGGATTCTAAATTCTTCACACTTTATTTAAACCTACTGACTCTTTTTAAATCTTAGAAAAGAAAAAAATAAAAAAAATCTTTGTATAATTTTAATGTTTAATAAAGACAGTTACTAAGTCACTTCTTAAGACTTTTCTTTTGGTGAGGAAGACTGGCCCTGAGCTAACATCTGTTGCCAATCTTCCCCTTTTTTGTTTTTTCTCCTAAAAGCCCTAGTACCTAGTTGTCTATGCTAGTCGTAAGTGCTTCTAGTTCTTCTATGTGGGATGCCATGATGAGTGGTGTGTAGGTCTGTGCCCAGGATCTGAACTGGTAAAGCCCAAGCCGCCAAAGGGGAGAGCACGAACTCCAGTACTATGCCACTAGGGCGGCCCCGAGGCTTTTTTTATGATTAAGAATCGTTCTATAATCCATCTTTCAGTGACTTGTCAGTTCTTGTTGTTGTTCTCTGTGTTTCTAAGCTCCTACCAATGTCTCTTATGTGATATAACTCTAAGTGACTTTTGTACAGAGAATTAGTATCATGTCTCATGGGAGAAAGGACTCCACCGTCCTTAGAGATCAATCCTGGTGTCATATTGGCCTTGTCTCTCTCCCCTCCCACCCAAACCCTCAAACCTGAATCTAAGAGCTAATAGCTGGTCTCTAAAATATTGTTAATGAGAACTTAGAATTGCAAGTTCATGGGCATTTCGTCAGCTTTGGCCTTTAACATCCATCCTCTTTCCTTACAGAACTGCAATTTCTTTCTTCCCCATTGCAAACAGTCCATTAGAGCTGTCACACAAGTGCTCTGCCTGCCTCTAACCAAGCTGATGAACATGACATACAGGTTCATCCTTTATCCCTTCTCTTGAATTTGAATCTTAAGCTGTGTGAGAAAGAGATAAAAAATGCTGGGTTCATTCATTTGACCAGCCTGTTTCTGCCACATGACTATTCCTACTCTCTTGCTTTTTAGACAGATAGAGCTGCCTTGGTTTTTGTACATTTTCTACCTGAGTACCCAACATCCTACCCTAAATTCCCCTTTGCTTAAAATTGGTGAGATGTGGGTTCCCTTCCTTGCAACCAAATAAGCTTAATTGATTCTCCTCTTGGATACCATGTCTGTTCATTAATTTACTCAGTAAATTTTTATTAAGGGTCTACTGTGTTCCAGGCACTGTGATCAGGACTGACACTACAACTGGAACCATCAGATGACATCCCTACTCTCTAAAGACTCACAGTCTGGTATGGGATAGAGGAGAAAAACAGGCAGGTGAAATTCATTATAGCAGGAATCCAGTTGCACTTTATGGAAGGTGCAAGACTTTCAGGAAGTTTAATCAGAGAAAGCTTCCTGGAAGAAGTGAAGTGTATGCTCAAAGCAGAAGGATAAGTAAAAGTTTGCCAGGTAAAGAGGTGGAGAAAGAGTGTTCTCAGCTGAGGGAATGGAGAGGATCTCTGGATGCCTTGAGTGAAGAGAGAAAAGGTCCCACTGGGGAACCAGAAGCACTTTAGCCTACGGAGAGCATAGAACACAGCGATGGTGGGGATGAATTAGGTTGAAGATAAAAGGAAAAAGACAGATTATGAAAGATCTTGTAGGTCCTGTCAAAGAATTTCTACTTAATTAGAGTCAATGGGGAAGCACTGAGAAATTTTGAACAAGGAAGTGACACTTTTAGCTTTGTGTTTTAGAATGACATTTCTGACTATAGTATAGAGAATGTCTCGGAGAGGGGCAGATCGGCTGCAAGACGCCTGCTGCAGAAATCTGGGCCAGATGTGACAAAGGCCAAAGTCAGAGTTGGACCACGCAGGGTGGAGAAAAGATGACTATAGAGGCAGTAAGCTCTAGAACACAGAGGACAGAGTGGTTATTTGGATGGGGAAGTCGAGGCCGAGTGGGTGAAGAGCAGAGGATGAGGAGGAATATGTGCTGTGAACAACCAGGAGGAACGTAGGGCCATGCTCTGAGACTGGGAGCACAGGGAAACGATTAGATTTGGGTCAAAGAATGAGTTTACTCCCTAATTGTGGGCAAAATTGGCCTGTGCCCTCTGTGAGCTCATCATCTGAAAGTATTGGAGAGCATCAACAAGACAAACATAGCATGTGTGTGTTTGTGAGTCTACAGGTGATGAAAGCTAATATTTTTGTTCTGCCTGAAAACCTTGGATGGAAAGAATGCAGAGAATGAATGAAATGCTTGAGAAGAAAGCTGAGGACCTGCTTTGTCTGACAATCCTACACAAAATGTGAAAGAATGAGGGTCCTGGATGAAGCTCTGCTGTCTGGAGTCTGTGTCCTTTGGGGAAAATTGTTCTGGGCCCTGGCAGTGCTGGTTATGCATTCCATTAGCAGCAAGAGCCCATGGTGTGTATGCCTCAGGGCTGTTTGTCTCCCTGAGAGCTGAGTGCGTGGGAGTGTTTACACTGGGGCTATTTCAGCCCAGGTTGGCAGATAATTAATGAGTTTGTTTTTGAGCTGGGGAGTTGGAGCTGACACAATGCTGGCAGGTGCCTTTGTCTCAATCCCTTCCATCCATCTTTATTGGATTTGCCAGATTCTCCTTCATTCTCTTTTCTTTCTTTACTTTACATTGAAGGCAGCTGGAAACAGACCTGCAGAAGGATCCTCCTAGGACAGTTATGACTAGGGGACGTCCTCTGTGTGTATGTGCCTTTTCTAATGATTATTGTCCACCTGCAACTCATCCTCTTCCTTCATCATTTATGTCTTGAGTAGAACAGGAGAACTGCATTCTAAAAAAATGGTTGCCGGACCTTTCCCAGGATGATTTCTTCAGTGATGAACTAAATTGGTCTCTCTCTCTCATGTCTTGATTTTCTTCATGTGTGTGACAAAAGAAAATGGATCTTAACCATTGTGTCATATGAGACACACATGAAAAGTGGTTTTACAGCTATTTTCTTGTTTCTTCCTCTTTCTGGAAAACTTCAGCTTAACCTCTAGACCCACCCCTAATGCTGTCTTCTTGTAACATCTTCTCAAGCCCCCTCCTACTCTGCTACTCGTTTTCTACTCTAGCAATGGTAAATGGCACGGCTCAGTTGCTCAAGCCAGAAACTGGGAGTAAACTTTGACTCTTTCCTATTCTTCAGCCCCTACATTTAATCAATTAGCTGATTCTGTCAACCATATCCACTTAACATCCCTTAATATTTTTGCGTCTCTACTCCCACAAAAGTATTTCAGATCACTGCCATTTTTGGTCAAATTTTTAATTGTGGAATTAGAAACTTAAATATTCAGGAGATTGTTATGGAGTTCATATACATTATTATTTTTCATCTGAATTCTTCCAGCAACCCCCTGATGGAACGCCTCACCTGAAGTTTTGCCCTATTTGCACTTCCTTAATCCATGTTTAAAGAGACTAAACAGAAACCTAAGCGTTTTATTCCCTTGTTTAAAAAATTTTAGTGGGTTTTGGCTGTTCTCAAAATTGGGCAAATCTACTTAGCATCTGGTAAATAAAGTTTGGCTTGAAGACAGCTCCCTTTCCCTTGAAAATATCTTACTCTCCTTTCCTTTGAGAGTTTGTGCTCCATCATAAATATGTCAGGTTTGCCCACGTGTATCCTTCTTCCTAGGATGTCTTTTTGTCTGTCCTCATTCCTCCCGCTCCTTCCCTTGGCTAAATTCTACTCAGCGTTCAACTTATAAGCCATGCCCACTGGAAATCTTTTCCTGCCTCCTCTTAGCCTAGGTTATCTGCCCTTCCCAGATGATCCCAAAGTGCCCTGTACTTATTCACGTCACCGTTTACTACAATGCATTGTAATTACCTCTTTTCATATTGTTTTTGCACGAGATAGTAAGCTCTTTCAGGTCAGGGATGGTATCTCGCTCACCATTATTTTATTCTCAAAGCCTGTTTTGGTGTATTAGGTGCTTAGTTATTGGAAGGCCAGAGACAACAATATTTATTATTTCCCCTGGATTCTCTGCTGGGCACCTTTTTTATATATTTATGAAAGCACGAACAGCATTGCTTTGCAATTGTCTGTTATGTGTCTGTGTCCCCCACTATGTGCTATGTTCCATATTGGCTGGGACCATATTTTATCCATCTCTGTAAATCACATGGGACCTAATACATTTCTGGACCACAGTAGGTGCCTGCTACATGCTGATTCTTGCTAGGCATTGGAGGTATTGTGATGATCAAATCCTTTATCTCCCAATCTTTACAGAGTTTATTTCCCTGTCATTAATTAGCTGTACAGTCTGAAGAAACAGCAACCTTATCTATAAAGTGAAGATTCTCTAGTTGATTCTTAAAGCTAAAGCCTCTTCCAGTACCAGCATTCTAGAATTCTGATTCTCAGCCTAGTTTGCTTCCTGCTCATTCTGAGATAGTTATGGAATGGAAGATGTTGGCATGTCTTATTATTTCTTGATGCTTACCCTGTGTTGCAGCTCCTGTTCAATCCACATAGCTGAGACTGGTTTGTGGGTGTGAGGTAAAAGGTTGGGTTCTGTTGCTTGTATGCAATCCCTCTTACAATCCTTAGGTCTAGGCAGCCTCAGGATTCTTGGAAGACTTACATGGAATGCCTACTCTCAGCACTACTCTGTGCTAAGAGCCAGAGGTGAGATGGAGTGGGAATTCTTGTTATTGACAAGGGTCTGGTAGCAGTTTCAGTAAGTTTTAGAAAGAAGCTGAGACTTAATTCATTTTCCTTTTCCTAGTATGGATGCTGAATTTGGGAAGACAAAACAGCAATCCAACCTTTCTTAATCCTGCCAAACAGCTATGATATGGAGAAGAACGTCTGGAAGTCCTTGGCAGAAGATAGTCATCTGCAGCTTCCCAAGATTGATGAACATCTCTGGAGCTTAAGCGGCTTTCCCTCCTGAACAGACACCCAGCAGCTGATCCCTTTCCATTTGCTATGAATACTACTTTTTGCTCTTAAGGGCATCCAGAAGTATAACTAAGCTACACCCTGCATCTCCCCTTCTCTAGAGGTTAATAGTGCATCTTTGCAGCCTGGAAGTTCCTTTAGTGTCCCTTATTCTGCATAGCACATCACGCCTGTGAGTCAACTGCTTAAAGTTACCTCCTCAGCTCCCTGGACCTCCTCACAGCAGCCTGGCTGCGAAGCCAAATCCTGCAAACCCATTTAGGGAAGGAAAAGCCTTTTAACTTAATTTCCTCCTCAGAATTATCTGTGTCCCTGATCAAAAAAGTGCTCTTCTACCCTTGCAGCGTCTTCTAAATGATGTCAGATGTTACAGATGTCACCCAGCAGCAAGATTCTCAAGTTGCAGGATGCTTAATGCTTTGGAAATGATGTAAGTCTGAGAGCTGAGTGAAGTGCAGTGGTGAGAAAAGCTTATTTCCAGAGTCCAGCATCCTCCACCCATCTGAATTAGGGACACCGTGAGTTATGGCAGCTAAGCCAGCTTCAGAATGGATGGCTCCCTCAATTGCTCAAGGCAGATCTAGGAAGCTCCATTTACCAAAGTGTCCTCCAGTGGCCTCTTTCCTAGCAGGCACTAAATGTATGTCATGGGGAAGTCTTGGAGGATTTTCCCTCCTTTCTGATTCGGGTTAGTGAGGGGCCTTTTGTGCTGAGGCGAGTAATCCCTAATGATTATGGGTCAGATTTAATGTTACTTCTCTGCTATCTTATTATCTGAGGTTTCCCCAGCCTGGTCTGACTACTGGAGAGTGAAGAACAATTGTGCCCCAAAGATTAAGATGTTCTCAACTACAAAATGGGGATAAGAAGAGATTTTCTTCACTGAGTTTTTGGTAAGATAAGTGTCTTAATCTCTTTGGGTTGCTATAACAGAATACCATAGACTGGGTGGTGTGTAAGCAACAGAAAATCATTTCTCACAGTTCTGGAGGCTGGGAAGTCCAAGATCAAAGTGCCAGCAGATTTGGTGTCTGGTAGGGACCTGCTTCCTGGTTTACAGATGGCCATCTTCTCTCTGTGTCCTCACATGGAGGAAGGGGCAAAGGAGTTCTCTTGGGTCTCTTTTATAAAGGGACTAATCTCACTCATGACCTAATCACCTCCCAAAGGACCCATCTTCAAACACCATCACAATGAGCATTAGATTTCAGCATATGAGTTTGGCAGTTGGGTGGGGCACAAACACTCAGTACATAACAATAAGCCAAGGTACTTTGTAATATGTACTTTCCACAGGTCGAAGACTTAAGGCAGTGCGCTACCTCAGAATGTTCACATCATCTTGTTATTTCCATCATAGAATTTGTCATCCATTGAAATTGTCTTGTTTAATTTCTGTTGGTTGTTTATTATCTATCTTTTTTTCCCCAACATCCATCAAAATGCGAGATCTAAAATCAAGCAATTGTGGACTTCCAGATTTTGACTATGATGGATTGGGTTGTAGCAGACCAGTGATCTCTATTAGAACAACTAAAAATGTCAAGTAAAAAGCATCTATTTGAAGATATCAGAAACACACTGAGGCATCCAGGACTGGAGGTCCAAAATACGAGAAAGGGGAAACCTCTGGGATGTGACTCAACATTCTGCTGCTCTTTTTTCCCTTGGGGCATTTGCTGATTCTGGGCTTAAAACAAGGAACTGAGAATTCAGATGAAGATCTCAGGCAGAGGACCACTGCTAAGAGGCACAGAAATAAGCAGAGCTTTTGGCAGCCTTCTTGGACTGGAGAGACAAAATCAGAGATTTGAGGGGTCTGGATCAGAAGGGAAGGCTGGAGAATTGAGCATAAAACTTGGCCAGTTTTGCTCAAGACTCTTGCCAAAATCTAATATTTCAGGGACAGGAGGGTAAGAATCTTAGCAGAAAGGCTTTGAAAAACAGAACACAGACTTTGATCATCTTAGAGGAGAAAAGGACTAGAGTTCAGGATGCAACAGTATGAATGGCGGCTGGTGAAAATCTCAGGCTCCCACTTGGGACCTCTAAATGGCAGCCAGAGGGAGGAAGAGCCAGATCAAACAGCAATCCCTCCTCAAAGAGATGCATTAGGGCACCAGCTTCACACTGTCTGCCCCACAGAGGAAAGGGTGAAGCCTCTCGGGAAGAATCTAACATTGTTTAGAGCTACTACAACTTATTTTCAGTGTCACACAGTCAGTAAAATAGTGTCAGGTGTGCCAAGAAACAGGACTGAAAATCAAGAAAAAAAATGGTAATTCTAATATTCAAATCACCCCTAGGTTTGTTTTATTAGATAAGAACTTTAAAATAACTATGAGTAGGAGCCAATCTTGTGGGACAATCATTGGGTTTGTATGCTCTGCTTTGGTGGCCTGGGGTTCACAGGTTGGATCCTGGGTGCAAACCTACACTGCTCATCAAGCCATGCTGTGGCAGTGTCCCATACTAAATAGAGGAAGATTGGCACAGATGTTAGCTCAAGGCCAGGCTTCCTCAACGGAAAAAACAAAAAAAAAATTATGACTAAAATATTCAAGAAAATAGAGGAAAAGAGGGACAAAAATAGAATTTCATCAGACAGCTTGTAATTTATTTAAAAAAAATCAAATGGTGGGGGCCAGCCCTGTGGCCAAGTGGTTAAGGTTCTGCATGCTCCACTTCAGTAACCCAGGTTCATTGGTTTGAATCTTGGGTGTGGACCTACTCCACTCATCAGCCATGCTGTGGAGGCATCCTGTAAACAAAGTAGAGGGAGACTGGCACAGATGTTAGTGCAGGGATGATCTTCCTCAAACAAAAAAAGAGGAAAATTGGCAACGGATGTTAGCTCAGGGCAAATCTTCCTCACATACACACAAAAAAGATCAAATGGTGTGGTGATAGGTACTGAAATCTACACATGCAATAAAATTTCACAGAAATACACACAGAATCAGAATAAGCTTTTTACTTTATTAATTGTTAATAGTATTGTATGCACATCGTTGTCAGGTTTTGATAATATACTTTGGTAATGTAAGATATCATTATCAGGTATACAGGAAATCTGTACTGCTCTTGCAACTTCTTGTGAACCTTAAACTATTTTAAAACAAGAAACTATAATATAAAGTCACTAAAAAATGTCAAATGTAAGTTCTAGAACTAAAAAATACAATAGCTGAAATTAGGAACTCAATAGATAGGTGTATCATTAGATTTGACAGAGCAAAAGAGAAGGATATGGGTCAATAGAAAATATCCAGACTGAAGCACAGAGAGGAAGAAAATCTGAAAATACAAAGAAGAGATTAAGGAACATATTGGACACAGTGAATTTAAAATAATGTAGTTATTTTATAGTCCCAGAAGTAGGAGAAAACTAGAATGAGCTAGAAAATATTTGAATCCTTGATAATTTTTCTGAACTCATGAAAGGCAGCAAACCACAAACTCAAGAATCTCTATGAACCCAAAGCAAGATAAAGATAAACTCAGTTTCATAAGAAACCTACAGAAAATCAAAGAGAAAATGAAAATGTTAAAGCCAAAGGGAAACATACATCGCCTTTAAAGGAGCAAAAGGAAGACTAACAGCCGACTTTTAAATAGAAACAATGGAAGACAGAAAACAATAGAGAGACATCTTTAATATGCTCAAATAACAAATAAGAACAAACAAGCCGCCAAATAACCCTGTCAACCTAGAGCGATACATATAACAAAATTATTCTTCAAAAATTGAATAAAGGTACTAACAGCAAACAAAATCTGAGAGAATTAGTTACAGTAAAGGTGCAGTGAAAGAATTACTAAAAGGATTCCTTCACACAGAAGAGAAATAACTCCAGATATAAGCCAGCAAATACAAGAACAAACAAAGAACAATAATAGAAAGTGTTAATATGTGGATAAGCATAAATAAACATTACCTTCAAAAAACAATAATAATAACGTCATGTGGGGTTTAAAACAAATATAGAATTAAAATCGATGTCAATTAAAGACATAAAATTTGGGAGGGGAGATAGATTTAAAATGTCCTGGGTTCTAACATTGAAGGGAAGTGGTAAAACTAATAATTTCTATCAGAATGTAATTAGTTAAAGATGTCTGTTGTAATCTCTAGGATTACTTCCAAAAGAAGTAAAACTAATAAGCTAATAGAGGGGACAAGCGAAATAATAAAAATTTCTTAATCAAGTAATCATATACTAATCAAAAAGAAACAGACAAGAAGGGAGAGAAAAATACGTTAACAGGTCAAACAGAAATAAACAGTAATCTAGTAAAGAGTAATTTACTCTCTTCAGTAATTATATTCAATGTCAATAGAGTAAACATTCCAAATAAGATATTAAAATTGTCAGACTGAATAAATGCTACTATAAGAGACCTACCTCAAATATAGGATCACAGGAAGATCATCTGAAAATAAAAGTGTAGAAAAAGATGAAACACACAAATAAAAGATTAAAATAATTGTTGGTTCATGTTACACACTCAATGAATAATTGTTGGATAAATATATATTAATTTTGTTCAAGTGATAATGAAGTCACTGATGGTACTGAATAATACTAAATATTAATATTTTATATGGCATTGTAAAAAGGAATATTTGACTTAAAAATTAGTGTTTACTAACTGCGTCAATGGTCATGAGTGAATACCCCTAAGATGAAAAGCTTAATGTGGATATTGTATAAAGTTCATAATGAAAATGTCCTTTTCGATATTCATAGAATTGTATTGTCTACATATTCAGCTGATAAACCTGTTCCTTTGTTTATTTACTATCATTTCTCATCCATCTAGTATTTCTGCTTGATTATCAGCTCTGAAAGGCAGGGTTTAGGTTCAAACTCGATTCAAAGAACCCTCTACTGGTAGTCTAGGACCAATATCCATGGGTGTACTGAGGACTGTGGATACGTAGTAAGTAAGAATGAAGGAGGAAACTCTCATTCCTCAGGAGTGACTGAGTGCAGAGGGCGACCTGAGAGAGTCAATGTTTCTTGGCTTCTGCAAACATAAAACTCAACTACAACTACTCTACCTGTGGTGCCATACAAAAATTCTAAAGCAGTTTAAAAATACACGTCCAAATTTGATGACTTGCTGGATGGAATGAGTTTTGAAATTAATTTCTGAAAAGGCAGAAAATTACATGATTCTTACTGTTATCATTACAGAGTAATTTATCCTGTGAAATTCATCCATTAACTCATCCAGAGAAATTTATCTGATAATTTACCCCTCCTCAGAGGAGTTCTTTCTTGTTCCTGCTCCTCACTCCTGATCCAAGCCCATCCTTACTTATTCAAAATAACCATATGAACGACCCGAGACGCTTGGTGGAGGTTAAGGATCGTGAACTGAAAGTCTTGGTTATTAAGTTTGAGACTTTACTCTTCAGGACAAGGAAATATTATATCTTTCTTCCCCCCTCTCATTTTCTCCCATTTTCCCTACTATACTTTCCAGGCCCTTTTCTCTTTTTCTTTTTTCCAATATTAACACAACCCAGCTACTGTCTTCTTTATTAAGAGCTCTTTGGATTTTTTAAGGTAAATACTATGTAGACCAATTGTTGTTAATTGTTGAGCAATTACCCATAATGGTTGCAGTGATGAATCATAGATAATCTGTGGTTTGAGCAGGGTGTAATTCACTGTGCTGTAACTTCATGAATTAATTGTTCGTCATTGGCCCTAACACGACCTTATCTCTAAAATAGTGTACCTCCAATAACAAACACAAGAACAAGGATGGCTGTGCAAACTATCCGCAAATCACATACTGAAACATTTCCTCAGTGGTTTTGAAAGTTTTGCGGCCACAGTCTTTTTCATGATTTGAGGAAAACCGCAAACAAGTGCTTCTCAAACTTTAGTGAGCACACAAATTACCTGTGGAACTTACTAAAATGCAGATTTAGTAGATTTTGTAAGTCTGGGTGTGGATTGAGATTCAGCATTTCTAATTAGTTTCCAGGTGAGACGATGCTGCTGGTCTTCACATCACAATTTAAATAGAAAGGCATTAGACCAGTGATTCTCAACGTTAGCTGTACATTAGTATCAAATGGAGAGTGTTACAAGAATATCCATGCCTGACATTCACCCAACAGGACTTGAATCAGAACCTCTGAATGTGGGACTCGGCACTTTCAAAAAAACTTTCCGTAGGGCATACAGGGTTTAGAACAGCAAGTATAGCCCCTCTCTCTAGAAAAAGTTCATACGCATGATATTTTTGCATGGGATTTCTGGCGATTGAGGACCCCCAGAAACCAATATACACAAAATTAAGAACCTATGCTTCAAAAGAAAAGTCTTTGAAGGAAATGGGACAGGGCACCCTCCCACGCCAATGTATTCCTGTTATGGGCTAGTAATTGTTTTCTCCTCTATTTCACAAGCTGAAGCCTTACCCTCAGTGTAATGGTATTTGGAGGTAAGGGCTTTAAGGAGATAATTAAGGTTAAATGAGATCATAAGGGTAGGACCTTAATCCCATAGACTGATGTCTTTGGAGAAGAGGAAGAGACACCAGGGATGAGCCGGCACAGAGAAAAGGCCGTGTGAGGACACAGTGAGAAGGGAGCTGTCTGTCAACCACGTAGAGAGCCCACAGGAGAAACCATACCTGCTGGCACCTTGCTGTTGGACTCCAGCGTCCAGACTGTGAGAAAGGAAATCTCTATTATTTCAGCCACTTGGTCTGTGGGGTTTTGTTATGGCAGCATTAGCAAACTAAGACCGATTTTTGTTCCCTAAAAGTGGGACGCTGCTGTAACAAACACCTAAAAATGTGGAATTGGCTTTGGAACTGGGTAATAGGCAGAGACTGAAAAAGTTCTCAGGCAGTGTTAGAAGAAGCTGAAACTGCCTCGAGGAAACTGTTAGTAGGAACGTGGACATTAAGGGTTACTCTGTTGAATTCTCAGCCAGAAATGAGGAGCATGTTATTGGAAATTGGAGGAAAGGTAATTTTTGCTATAACGTGTATTCTAGTGTTTTTGTGGCAAATAGAAATTATAATTGATGACCCTGGATATCTAGCTGAGGAGATTTCTAAGCAAATGGTTGCAAACTGATACAATTCCTAGGGGAAGTTCCACTCCATTTTTTTTTCTTTTCTTTTTCTTTTTTCCTTTCTTTCTTTCTTTTTTTTTTTGCTGAGTAAGATTGCCCTGAGCTAATATCTATGCCAATCTTCCTCT
This sequence comes from Equus quagga, assembly GCF_021613505.1. Classification (NCBI taxonomy): domain Eukaryota; kingdom Metazoa; phylum Chordata; class Mammalia; order Perissodactyla; family Equidae; genus Equus; species Equus quagga. Next base: position 81,637,961 of record NC_060280.1, on the reverse strand, counting down.
ATCTTTTAGTATGTGGGCCAGCAGCACAGCATGGCTGCTAAGAGAGTGGTGTAGGTCTGCGCTTGGGAACTGAACCTGGGCCACCGAAGCAGAGCACACTGACTTAACCACTAGGCCTCTGGGGCCAGCCCCGCCTCCATTTTCTTGATTCATATCTATATCCACTTTCTTTCTTTCTTTCTTCATTCATTCATTCCTTCATTCATTTATTCATGCATTCAATAAATATGTGTTGAATATCTATTACTGATTTAGACATTCTGTGAGGAATCTGGGTATAGAAATTCAAAGATGTAAGCGCTTAATGCTATCTCTAAGTGGTGTGCAAATAAACAGTAACTGCCTTAATGTGTTTTAGAATTACTCCTGTGGACAAGAGAGAGACCCATACCTTACCTCAAACTTTATCTTTCTGCTTACCTGTCTTACTGATGTTGACCAAAGTAGAGCCAGATCGATAGTATTTGTTTGCCTGGCCATGTATTGGAAGGATAAGGATAGGAAGTTAAAGATGAGGCACAATGAAAACTATTTCCTCAAGTTCATCATCTAGTTTTAGGATTTGATTGCTGTGGTGCGGTGGTTCCCAAACTCTGTGCTGAGGCAGCTTGGGGTGCTGCAGCAATCTCATGGGGGCACCAGGATTTATTTTAATTTTCTGAAGAAAAACATGGACACCTATCAGACACTGCAGAATCTATTAGTTCAAGGTAGTTCACAGTTTCAATAGCAGGTCACGTTCATTTTGGTGTTTCCATATCTTGCAAGGCTTGGTTTTTAGTGGTTTATGTGATTAAAAAAACAAATATTGCACACAAGTCATGTAGAACAGGGAGCACATGTGGTAGCATGCAATCTGATTCCAATCTCAGTCAAAGTTTGAGAAGCTGTGTGGTGCCCAACAGGTGCATGTGTACCAGTAATAAGTAATCGCACTTAGGGATGAAATAAAAATGCATTGTCTTTCAATTTATGTTTTTGAGAAATGGCTACTAAGTTAGGAAATAAAAACTTCTCAATTTTTTTTTTGTAACTAGTTAATAAGTGAGACATTTGTGTTTTTTCCTTTGTTTTGTTCGTATTTATTTTGGCCTAGGGCATTGTAAAAAAGATACTGAATTATTAAAGATGCTGTGCACTGAGAAAGTGTGGGAACCTCTGGTGTGGTGGTTTGTCTGGACCTCTTAGAATGACCACGCTGAGGGAAGCCAGACACCATGCAGGCAGTCCAACTGCCCTGAGACTGTCGAGATCTGAGGAAGTCCAATGCAGCCCTGTGGGAAAGGTACTCGGAGGGAGAGATGCCCAATGACCCTGTAGCTATTCCAGCTCTTACGCTAAATGCAAGAGTGAAGAAACTTTCAGATGACTCCAGCTTCAACTGTCATCTAACTACAGCCATATGAGAGGTTCACCACACACAGCTACTCATGAATCCGTCAGTTTTCAGAACCATGAGAGATATAATATATTGTTGTGTTAATCACTAAGTTTGGGATAGTTTTTTTATAAGACCGTATTTTTTTTTAGAGCAGTTTGAGGTCCATAGCAAAATTGAGGAGAAAGTACAGAGATTTCATATATACCCTCTGCCTCTACACATGGATAGCCTCCACCATTATCCACATCTCCCACCAGAGTTGTCCATTTGTTACGATTGATGAATAGACATTGACACATCATAATCACTGAAAGTCCATAGTTTAAATTATGAGTAGCCTTGGAGTGGTGCATTCTATGGGTTTGGACAAATGTATAACGGATAAATGTTTGGATACATGTATAATAACATACATCATTAAAGTATCATTCGTCTTTATCGTATCATTTTCCCCGCCCTAAAAATCTCTATGCTCTGTCTATTCATCTTTTCCCCTCCCCAAACCCTGGGCACCACTGATCTTTTTACTGTCTCCTTGGTTTTGCCTTTTCTAGAATGTCATCGTTGTAATCACACTGTATGCAGCCTTTTCAGATTGATTTCTCTCACTTAGTAATATACATTTAAGGTTCCTCCATGTCTTTTCATGGCTTCATAGCTCATTTCTTTTTAGTGCTAAATAATATTTCATTGTCTGTTTGTACCACAGTTTATTTACTTGTTCACCTACTGAAGGACATCTTGATTACTTCCAAGTTTTGGCAACTATGAATAAAGCTGCTGTAAACATCCATGTGCAGGTTTTCATGTGGATATGTATTCTCAACTCCTTTGGATAAATACCAAGGAGCATGGTTACTGGATCTTATGGCAAGAGTATATTTAGTTTTGCAAGAAACTGCCAAACAGTCTTCCAAAGTGGCTGGACTATCTTACATTCCCATCAGCACCGTATGAGAGTTCCTGTTGCTACACACCCTCATCGACATTTGGTGTTATCAGTGTTCCAGATTTTGGCCATTCTAAAAGGTTTGTAATGATAGCTCATAGTATATTAATTTGCATTTCTCTGATGACGTACCATATGACACAACCTTTTGTATGCTTATTTGCCATTTGTATATCTTCCTTGGTAAGGTGTCTTTTAAGGTCTTTGGCCAACTTTTCAATAAGGTTGTTTGCTTTTTTATTGTTGAATTTTGAGTTTTCTTTGTATATTTCTAATAATAGTTCTTTATTAGATGTATCTTTTTTGTTTTTTTAAAGATTTTATTTTTTTCCTTTTTCTCCCCAAAGCCCCCTGGTACATAGCTGTATATTCTTCATTGTGGGTCCTTCTAGTTGTGGCATGTGGGACGCTGCCTCAGCGTGGTTTGATGAGCAGTGCCATGTCCGCGCCCAGGATTCGAACCAACGAAACACTGGTCTGCCTGCAGCGGAGCGCGCGAACTTAACCACTCGGCCACGGGGCCAGCCCCTATTAGATGTATCTTTTGCAAATATTTTCTCCCAGTCTGTGGCTTGTCTTCTCATTCTCTTGTGATTGTCTTTCTGAAAGCAGAAATTTTTAATTTTAATGAAGTCCAGCTTATTAGCTATTTCTTTCATGGATTGTGACTTTGGTGTTGTGTTTAAAAAGTCACAGCTATATTCAAGGTCATCTAGGTTTTCTCCTATGTTATCTTCCAGGAGTTTTATAGTTTTTCATTTTACATTTAGGTTTGTGATCCATTTTGAGTTAATTTTTGTGAAGGGAGTAAGTTCTATGTCCAGATTCATTTTTTTTTGCAGGTGAATGTCTAGTTGTTGCAGCACCATTCATCGAAAAGCTACCTTTTCTCTATTGTATTGTCTTTGCTTCTTTGTCAAAGGTTAGTTGACTATACTCATATAGGTATATTCTGGGCTTTCGATTCTGTTCCATTGATCTATTTGTCTATTCTTTTGCCAATACCACACTGTCTTAATTACTGTAGCTGTATAGTAAGTCTTAAAGTCAAGTAAGTTTGGGGATAGTTTTTAAAGAAAAGTTGATAACTGGAACGAAATTTTGGTATCTCAAAGAGAGGTGCTGCTGTAACATAAACTTGAAGCGTGCGGCATTTGCTCTCAGACGGAGCACTGAGTGGAAGCTGGACTATCCGGAAAGACTCTGTTAGTGAAATCTCAAAAGGCCTCCAAGAGACTGTTGGTGAGGGCTTGAAAGACATAAGAAAATGTTGCTGGAGGTTAGAGGAAAAGGAGCACTTGTTTTATATATATATACTAGAATTTTTCATGGCACTGTCACTTGTGATAGCGTGGAAAGAGAAGAGTACCAAATGAACTCATAGATCTGGCTAGAGAGATTTGCAGGCAGAATGAAAATGGTGCCAACTGGCTTTTTCTAGCTGCCTATTATAAAATAGGAGTGGAGATGAACTAAAGAAGGAACCATTTAATTTTAAGCAGAATTTAGAAGAAATGTGAATGAACCCTCGCTTAAGGGGCTCAAAAATAAAATTATTTCCCATCCCCAGTCTCTCCCAACAAAAGCTTTTCAAATTAGAAATGCCCTCGGGGAAGAGATAAAATCTAGGGCATTATGAATAAATTATTGTTTCAGAGTAAAAGTCTCAAAGCTATAAGACCTTTTGTTGAGAAGTCATAAAGAGTTAAAGGCATGCCTAATAGGTCTTCTAAGAATATTAAATCTGTGCCTCTTGGACTTTATTTGCTAGAAAAGAATCTAAAGGGAATACCTTAGAGCCTCTTTAAAATAGACAAAAGTCATCTAAGAACCTTAGGAGCACTATTCCACAGTTTTCTGACTCCAGGACCAATGGAAAAAAAGGGGCTGTCTCAGAGGAAAAAGGATTATGGCTTTTGTGTCAGTGAATGGATTATAATTCGATATACAGGAAGACTACACATTTTTTCAAGGAATATGTCAGCTTGGACTAAACGGAACAGAAGCAGTATAGCCAAGGTCTTTGGACTGTCACTCTTCTGTGAGCAAGAAGAAGAGGGGGAGGCTGCTCAGCTTAAACAAGGGCCATTTCTCACGGAAAAGGGAAGAAAATTCAGAGGATGGGTCAAGAGCCCAGAGGAAAGAATAAAGTATTACTTTCTGAGAGCAGGACTGGGCCCTAATCAAGGAACTGGCAACATGCACCCAACAGAATTTCAGAACTGCTGTGAAGCAGTGACTACCACGTAGCACTTATTTCTCCTCTTTTGGAACAGTAAGGTATACCATCATTGTCCTATGCCTGTCTCACCATTATATGTTGGGGAGGGGTGAGTGGGTATGTAGATGACTGCCAGCACATGGGGAAGAAGTCATTAAGGAAAAGTGGAATCAAGAGAGAGATAGTGAAGCAGATGACTTTGCCATTTTCCCTGAATCTTTTCTCATTTAGCACTACAGTTTTGTGAAGTCTCTTATTCTCATGAATCACACTCAGTAGAAACACGTAAATCTTGGAACTGATCTCATCTACTGTGAACCAATTCTTTCTCCAGCATCCTGATCTCATTATGAAGGTTCTAGAGGTGTAGAGCAGGAGTCACAAAGGGACTTCCATGTTCAGCTGGCAAGTGCCGGGACGTCTGCTCAAACTTGGGCTTGTCTGTTGCCGAAGCCTTGCTCGTTCCACTATATCATCCTCTTGTATTCCAGGACTGAGGGAAGGCTTAGTATCCTAATTTTTGGTGCTTTCACCCCTTTGAGCTTACATCATCACTCTCAAGGGCTGGAATTCTCTGATTCAATGTTGAGATCAGAGCCTCTTGGTTGTTTTTGACACTTGCCATCACCTTGTTGCATAGTTCTACCTCATTGGCTCCCTATCATCTTTCATGTCTCAGCCTCATAGTTCACTTTTCTCTTTCTCTGTTGTTATTCGTCTCTGTTAACAGGGTTATTTATCCCCATAAACCATCTTGAGAGACAAGAATTGAAGGATGCTGCTGCTAAGTCATGGGGTATTAAAAATGCTCAGAGGAAAATTGGATGCAGAGACACTTCTTCATGTGACCTAAGTAAAAGCTGGATGACATGACAGGAGGGGTAAATTTTAAACTCCCTTTTCCATGGGGGGAAAGAGCTTAGACAGGAAGAAATTCAGAGGAGCAGGAAGGTAATACGAATTTCTACATTTTTAGTGCTAAGTTGAGAATGTTATACTTGTGATTGGCATTACTCTGACTTACATCCTATCAAAGAGTTATATCCATTTTGAGAAAAGGGGAAAAGGAGTAGGTAAGGAAACATTTTTGACTGTCAGTGGAATCCAGAATCTCAGGGGTCAGAGCTCTGTGTAGAGGAACTGTCTCCTCAACCTTGCTTCTTCTTTCTAATGCCCCAAAAGATCCTGCTTCCACATATACACAAATATACATAGAGTCATATGTCAAAACTCCACGTTTTTTGTGCTTTGGTTTCTTGGCCTCCTTTGTCCTCTAACTCTCTGTCCTGCCATTGTTTGGCAGGCTCTGATCTTCTGCTGAAGAAAGACAATGCAGGGCCTGACCCCTGAGAGGTGGTTTGATTTCATGTTTGATGTGGCATCTGGCAGAAATAAAGGAGCTTTAGATATGAGTTGTTGTAAGGGCTTTATTGGGGTGTCAGCATTTCATGGGTTTCTTTATGGCATCATTAAATTAGTTGGCATGCCATAAACTGTCCCACATGGTGTCTCTAGGTGGGCAACAGCTGAAAGTTAAAGAAAACCTATCCTGGACACAATCTAGCTATCATTTTCCTAAATTGCTAACCCTCTAGGATGTCAGGTCAGATTGCTTCTCTTTCCTTCTATACCCCAGGGTTGAGTGGGCTAAAAAAGCAATTAAAAGGTCTATAAATGTTAGAAAGCAGAACATCTGGGTGGCTACAACTCCTTCTGAAAGGGAACAAGTGCCAAAATATCCTTTGAGAAACCACTGACTTGGGTTGTCAAGGGCTCACCATTCCTGGAGATTTTTAGGAATTATGCAGATCCCTTAAATATTTGAAACTTTTGTGATAGGATTCTGTCTGGAGGCAGGTGACTGGACTGCTCAGTTTGTTTGGTACCATGATAACCTACCTACCCAGGAAAACCTTCATTCTGGGCTGTTACCCTCTCTCCTCATCATCCTGTCCCTGTGCTTGGTGAGTTGTTAGAGTGCAGTGGCTGAGTAAAATCAGACAGCCCAAGCCCTGAACAACTTGTCTGGCATTCTGACAGAAATGGGACTTATCCCCTTTGCGACTTGAGGGCTGTTGAGTTTTTTGAGTGTGTCCTAACAGCAGACTGGCTTTCACAGCATTTCACTTGGATGCAGGGGGTCTGAGAGGAAGGACCCTTAGGGAAAGGGCTAATTTCTAATGCTGCACACTGGAAAGAGAGCACTCAGCAAACACAGACTCCAAGGTTCCCATCCCCTCAAGCTTTCAGACTGGACAGCTTTTCATCTGAGAAGCTTCTCAGCCCAGCCCGGCGTTGCTGGTTGGATAATGACCCAGGGGGGAGCAGGTGGAGGAATTCCTTACCTTCACGCCCCAGGGGGGCCCAAAAGTTTGCATTAGGCTGAGACTCAGGGCCATTTCAGAGGCCTGGATCCTGCCACAGAGTAATCAACTATGTCTGGATTCTGCAAAGAACTCGAAGCCTTGCACTTGAAGAGGATTTCTGTTATGAAGCTCTCAGCTGTGTTTACACCCCTCACACACACACCTTCACATCCCTATGGACACTCAGACACACCCACAGAGATGCACACTCTCAGAATCACACTCATACTATACATGAGACACACAAAAGTTACACCACCCCACAGACAGGCAAACTTGGCTATCAAATGCTTGGAGGAAAAGCCCTTCTCTGTTGAGGAGTATCTGACAAGCAGAGGAGGCAGCCCAGTGGACTGGATCATCCACTCAGCACAAAGTGTTGAAGGAAAAGCCTCTGGATCACATCTAACCATCTACAGTGTTAGTGCCAAAAGGGGCCTCTTGCTGATGAGACTATTTTTCCGTATTCCAAGAATGAGGTACACCTGCTATGTTGTACTACAAAAGTTCAGGATGTCCCTACTTATATTATATAGGTTGCAACAGTTGGACATTCTGATGAAAGAGAAAGGGAGGGAAGGGCTGTGTGAAAGGGGCCAGTCCTTGACTCTGGAAAGTGCTCAAGTCCAGGCTGGAGTGTGTCCCAGACAGCCACTCCAGGACGTGCTTCTCCTCCCATAACAGCGAGCCCCTGTTCAAGGGGCAGCAGGCTGGCAGTGGGCGAGTTAAGTTCCCCTTTGTCACTGAGGCTGCTGGAATTTGCACTCATGTCTGTTCTGTCTGACTGGAGGATGGTCCTCATTTTATTCCTTGAAGTGCTCTGCCTGGTGTCAGGGCCAACTTTGATATCCAACATCACAATGTTCTCTTCCACGCAGCAGATGAAATGGAGACTTTCTTCTCCTTTCTTCAAGGCACAGTGAGGGGCAGGCTTTGTTCTTCATAAATCTTTCCAGCTTCCTCAGGTATGATTTTATATAAATCCATCCAGGTATATACACAAATGTGGACACAGATGCCTCCTCTCAAGAGGTAGGATGGTGCAGGGCTGACTGCTCAGGCTCTGGCACAGACCACCTGGTTTGAATACTGATTCTGCCATTTACTAGCTCTGTACAATCTTTATCTCTCAGTGCCACAGTTTCCTCATCTGTGAAATGGGGTTACTAAGAATACAGACCTCATAGTGTTGTTGTGGAGACTGAGTTAATATGTATAAAGGTTTTAGGACAGTGCATGGCACAAATAAGCCCTAAATGTTGGCTATTATTATTTTATTGTCACCTCTTCCTTTATTCTACACCCTTGAGCTTTAATACAGGCACTGTTGGCATCTCAAAAACCAGGACAGGTTCTCTGATGACTTTCCCAGCACTTGGGAGCTTGTGCTTATGACCCATTCTCTCTCAGGTCCGAGTCTTTGGTGTGGGGGAGTGAGGACTTCTCACTAGGGCAGATCTCTATCTGATCTCCTCAGCTGCCCTCCCCACTTGCATGGTCCCAGCTTTCGTTAACTGCCTCCTCCCCTAATGTGAGGGATGGAGAAGGTAAAGTGAGTAAGGAAATGAAAGTCTGACAAGGTCTTATGCCCTATTGTAAAGCTTAAGTTTATATACAGATTTGTTAGAGATAAAATATAATCATGTTAATTTATATATGCATGTGCAAAAGCTCCTCTATTTATAGACACTTTAGTATGTAAATCCAAAGTGATATTTATAAGCAATGAATACTGATCCATCAGTGTAAATCTAAATTTCATTTCATGGTATCCACTTGCCTCTTTTAGTACCATATTCAACATACTTGTTATTTTTGCCCTTGAAAGGCATTATGAAATTGATAATGAATATAAAACATCTCAAAAGTGAGGTGAGCCAAATATAACTTAGAGTTGATATACTTATACCTGGGGAAGTTTGTAAGCGGATACTTTCTTCTTTATAAGTTAATAAACTGTCTGAATATGTAAAGGAGGCTTGGCTTTCTAGAAGCAGGCTTGTTTTTGATGACCAGTGGAGTTAGAAACATCATGATGTAGATGAAGAGCCGCAGGGGTTCATGTGAGAGACAAGATCCCCTGGTGTGGTTGTGCCCTGCACAGGGCCCTTATCTGAGGGGGAGGACGAGCTGAAATCTAGCCTGTTCTCCACTTGGCAAACTATGTGACCTGGCTCAGCGCCCCATCAGACACAGGAAGTAGCATCTGTCCAGAAGGGGCACATAATTAGCATTTTTTTCCCTAATTTGCAGTAAAAGCTAAAAATGGTCCTTAGCGAGTATGAGTTCAAGTCCTGGCAAACTATAGTTAACATTATGAACTTGGGAAAGTCAGTCTTCTGAAAGGCACATCCTTAGCTATAGCTGATGTTACAGGGATGTTGTGAGAAACGAGAAAGGATATATCTCAAAGATACGCATTTAATCCCCCAATTTGCACTTCTACCATCATGCTGGGCTCTGTTGTAGGTGCTGGGAATGCAGTAGTGAACAGGGCGAAGCCCGCTGATGGCCTCCAGGACATGTCCACTTGATGCTCCCACAGTTATCGCATGCTCACCATGTTCAAAACTAGAATGAACATCTTTCTGCTCAACCTTGCTCCTCTTCCTGTATTCCCTTACTCACGGACTGGCATCACATCAACCAGTTGCCCAATCTAGAAACTGGAGAGTTATGTTAGACACGTTCTCATTCCCCCCCCCCACATTTAATCATGAAGACCTATTACTTTTTTCTTCTTAATATTTTTTCTATGCAATTTTTACTGCTTTGCTTCAATTTCTCATCTCTTCCTGCAGAAATGAGGATGATAACGATGACACTGATTTATTTATGCAACAAATATTTACTGAGCACCCATTATGTGACAGACCAATGTTATCCCGGTCAAAAAATAGTCAATACTCAACATCTTTAGTCATTAAGAAAACGCAAATTTTCCACACTGAGATACAACTTTATCCTTATTACTTTGCCTAAAAACAACAATAGCAACACACTGATAATTCCCAGAAATGGGAAGAATGCAGAGCAACTGGAATTTTCATATATTTTTGCTAGGAATGCAAAATAGTACAATCACTCTGGAAAAGAGTTTGGCAGCTTTTTATAAAATTAAACAAAAATTTATCATGCAACCTGGCAATCCCACTCCTAGGTATTTCCCCAAGTTAGAAAGAAAGCTACATTCACATAAAACCTGTGTGTGAATATTTATAATTGCTTTACTTATAATCTCCAAAAAATTGGAAACAACTCAAATGTCCTTCAGCCAGGGAATGAATACATAAATGGTGTTTGAGCCATACAATGGAGTGCTGCTCGGTAGTAAAAAGAAAGGAACTACTGATACACCCAACAACACTGAGGAACCTCTAATGTACTATGTAACTGAAAGAAGTGACATTCACAAAGCCTATGACTGTATAGTTCCATTTATATGACATTCTGGAAAAGGCTAAACTGTAGGGACAGAAAACAAGTGATCTCCAGGGGCTTGGGTATGGGGAGGAGGTGATTAGAAAGGGTCATGGAGGATTAAACCCAGGTCTGTTTGATTGTCACACTAACTTACCACGTAGTTACTGGTCTTCCAGTTTCTGCTCTCTGCCCACCTAGAACCTCACCTCCTCCAGGCTGCTAACCTGACCTTTCTCAGTACAAACCTGAGCTTAGGACTGGTGTTGAAACGTCTTTCGATGGCTTGTCATTGCTTTCAATATTCAAATACCTCAGTAGATACTATTCAATGCCTTTGCTTTTAGGGCACAAGGGCTGTCCCAAATTTGTTCTTTTGGGCTCTCTGCCTTCCTTTTCCATCACTCTTCTGCATGCACTCTTTTCTTTAGCTCTTCATAAATTCTTGAAGTTTACACTATTTAGCACCTCTGAGACATCCTACTTGGTCCTCCCTTTGTTTAGATCTCTCCTCCTTTATTTCTTGGTCTGAACAGCTCCTACTCTTCCTTCAAAAGCCAGCTGGAGCATCACTTACTCCAGGAAGTTATCTGGTTGTTGCTGCATGTGCTTCTTTCGCACTTTCATCACACTGCAGTGCTGATTGTCTTGGAGTCTACCTGCATAGATGGTGAATTCTGGAAGACAGAGATCATGTCTCTGTGTCCCTCACCCTTGGAACAGTGCTGGTCACAGGGCAGATACTCAATAAACATGTTTTGAACAGAATTGCTTTCTAAACATAAACTGCAATTATTATCTTAGAGTTAAGCTTCTGTCATCTCCACACAGAAACACATATATGTGATACTTCTGTTCAAATTTGCTTTGACTTACTCTGGTCTTTTCTTATATCCTCATGACCAATGGCTTAGGAGCAAGAACTGAGCGGGGAGAGTGAGTGAGGTGCAGTACGCTGAACTCACATTAAGGAACTTTTTCCAGGAATCATCTAGTTCTGGTCCCAACTACATTTTGGGTGGGAAAGACGAATGCTAGTGACAGAGATAAACACAAAGGAAGTTCTTGCTCTTTGGAAGGTGTGGCTGGTCAAAGAATCCTTCACCCGGTGTGAAGCATGCATGTGCGCCCGATGGCTGAAGGTGCAGTGCTTTACCTGGAAGCAGTTAAGTGAGTGGGTCAGCCAGTGTGTCCTCACACAGGCCAGCTGGCATCTGCGAGGACCACTGTGTGCTTAATAAGGCTGAGGTCTGCAGCACCACCACATCTGACTTCGGCAGCGGTTATAGCTGTTGGGTGGACTTAGGCTCTGCACGTGTTTAGGAGGCCTGGAGGGCCACACCAGTGATTCTAAGCAGGTCTTTGTCATTCCCTTAACTGTCCTTGGCTGACCTAGTTATTAAGAAATCTTAATTCCCCCGTCTTGTTAGCTAAACAATCACTCTTGCTTCATATGTAAACATATATGTATGCACTTTCATCTTAGTCTCTCGTGGTCCTAAGTTTTGTTTAAAGAAAGTGGATCTTCAAACTTGGAGGGCATTTTGATATTCTGAGTCAACATCCATTACTAATATTACAAGATACAGTCTCTGAGAGCACGCATCTCTGGGAGGCTGAGGAGCTGGAGAGGGATCCTGAAGAAAGCCGGGAGGGCGGAGGGCTAAGTTCTAAGCTTGCCTCTATATAAGTGGCTTCTGTATGCCCCTAATGTGCCTGGGGGATCCTGCAGAAGCGTTGGGCTCCTTATCATCCATAGAGCTCCTGAGATGAGCTCTCCTGACTGCCATGTTGAAAATGTCAGCCCCAGATGGTCTGGTGGTTACATTTTCTCAAAACAGTTGGGAGCCTCTGCCAATTTCTCTACAGAATGAAAAAGATAATTTTTCAAAATGCTGATTAACAGAGCAAAATGTACTTGAGCTGGTAACAGGTTTTTTCCTCCTCCCTCCATCCACTTGCTGCAAAACAACCTATGGTGATTCAAAACCCGAGAAAGAAGCTAACGACTTTACTGAGAGACAATGCTTCAGAGAAAGGTGAGAAGGTGGTGGCCAAAGATGGAGAAACAGCACTCAAGAGTGGTAAGTATCAGAGGCCTCCTCCTGTTTGTCTCCCCCAACATCAAGAGGCTCTGAGGAGGTCAGTACTTCACTGGTCAGCCCATGATTTTGACACCGACCTGTGGCTCAAAACCCAGCAGGTCTGCTAGGACCCTGCGCATCTTTGTCTGCCCTGTTGTACACACTCCCGGGATTTGGAATTCATAGGTGCCCAGGGACTTCCTGTGAAACAAATGGAAATGCCAGGAGTGTGATGAGATGGGGACTGGGGAACTGCAAGCACTTTTGTTCCTGGTGTCAGGCCTCCTCAGTTCCCTGACAAGTCTGAGGACACATGAGCCAACATTCCAGCCTGCTGTAAGGCAACCAGTTGGTCCATATTTGCTTGAGAAGATCAGAAGCTTGAATACTAAGTAGGTAATCGACTATAGGTTATTTTCTTTGATCATGCCTGAACACATGTTTCTCATGGTGCCTGGTGTCTGGATTCCAGCCCCTGTTCTGAATTTGAAGAATTTCACCATCCATTGTTCCAGATCCTGTATATGTCGAGGCCCCCAACTGCAGTCCTGTAGAGGGGAGTTTAAGAGCCTTCAGTCTTGAACCTATTGATTAATTTTAATTTTAACTAGGTACATAAAATATGGAGCAAAAGCAAGAGAATGAGAGTGTAGCAGAAACTTCAGAGAGATCACACAAACTCCCCCTGGATCTTTCTCTGGATGGAAAAGAAAAATGGCCATGTGTGGATATGTGGTCCTGCAGGAGGATTAATGCAAACCCGCGGAAGTTAGTGTTTCCTTCCCCTGAAACCTTCAAATTTGGATCTCAGGGCCAGAAGCACCTACTACTAACGAGAAGTAGGAGCTGTGGGGCTCTGCAAATCTCCAGTCCTAACTCCACACGTTGGTGGGATGTTGCACAGCAGGCTTCCAACTGGTCAAGTGATCATTGACACATCCTCCATTCTCAAAGGCCCTTGAGAGTCTGCAGAAGAGGCACTCTCTTGTTTTGAGGGGGGTCGTGCTTTCCTGCCCTGAGGTGCTCATAGAAGAGGGTGGCGGTTTTGTGGCATTCTCTAGGGATCTTATTCTCCCTCTAACATTGAGAGTCCAGCAGTCTGCCCTGTGTTTATTCTGAAGTCCCTAGCCCCTATCCCTTCAAAGGGAGAAAGCTAATTTGTTCCTATGGAGCTTCTGACTCCACCCTTGCTCTTTGGCTGTTCTGTCCCACTCTGCTGCATCTCTTCCTTCCTGGTATGCTCAGGTGGCCTCTTTGCAGTGTCCCGGTGCACATAGGGTCACTGTTTTCCTATTGATCCGTCATCTGCCAATGTTTGTGGGTAGAGTGTAAGCACCTTAGGAGCTATGTGGCATTTGGACAGCTATATTGGTCTTTCCCAAACCCCCACTCTGACCTGCGTGTAGCAGGGCATGGCTGAAGATGCATTAGCTCTTTCAGGGCCTTGAGTCAGTAAGCAGTGATGGACGTGAACTCAGTGGAACTTCAAGGCCCTGATTATTGCAGGACCTCCCTACTAATCTTTTACCTTTACACTTAGACTCTTATTTCACACTATATTAATCAGCATTTGTTTCCATGTTTCTTCCTTCAGGCTCCCTCAGTGCTATGGCTGTGCCTCTCTAACAGGCACCCACACACGCACACATTCACACACACTCAAGCAGGCGTATTTACAGGTACAGTCTTTCGGTTTTTAACACTTAATTGCAGACTCCCTAGAAATACTTTTTTATCTTCTTTTTGAATATATGTTAGCAAATTTTGTTCAAAGGCACACGAATTAAAAGCAAGTATTATCTTTGCTTTTAAGAAACATTTGAACACCCAGAAATTCCACTCCGAGGTATGTTCCCAAGAGAAATAAAAACATATGCCTAAAAATACTTATACAAGAATGTTCATGGCAGCATTATTCATAATAACCAAAACCTGGAAACAATCCAAATGTCCAGGAACTGATGGGTGGATAAATAAAATGTAGTACATCCATACAATGGAATATTTCTTTGCCAAAAAAAGGAATGAAGTAGTGATATATGTTGTAAGATAGTTAAGCTTTGAAAATGTTACAGTAAGTGAAAGAAGCCAGACACAAAAGACCACATAATGTATGATTTTATTTATATGAAATTTTCAGAATATGCAAATCTATTGAGATGGAAAGTACGTTAGTGATTGCCCAGGACTGCGGGAGTAGGGGGCTGGGGATAAATTGGGGTGACTGCTAATGGGTATGGGGTTTCTTTTTGATATGATAAACATACTCTGACATTGATTGTGGTGATGGTTGTAAAACTCAGTAAACACACTAAAAGCTGTTGAACTGTATACCTTAAATGGCTGAATTGTATAATGTGTAAATTATATCTCAATTATTAAAAAAAAAAGAAAAGAAATGTTCAAACAGAAGTCAGCACAAAGTTTTTATACCTAAAATCCAAAATAAATTCTTCATGGTTTTTTCTCCCTGCAGCCCTCACACAGAATTCTTGCCTCCCCATGGGAAGTAGTCCAGCAAGGTGGTCAAAGGGATGCTCTTTCCTCTCTAGAAGTCCTATAAGCAAAGAACAGGTGTCAGGTCTAACAAGAAATAAATCGGAAGCCTTGCATTTGGAGCAAACCTATCTCCTGACATTTACTACTTCTTATATAACAAGATGAGAGATTTTTATCTCCAGGTTTTACTGTACAAAAATAGCATTAATGCTGCAATATCCTATCCTCTGGGTTGCCTGCACTCTATTTCTTTGATGAGCTGGGAAGAGAAATGGAAACAGCATATTGGGGAGATGTGGAGGAGGAGTCGTTCTTGCCAGAAACCTGGGAATCATCTCTGACACCTCCCTCTCTCTTGCCCTCCAGAGTCTAATCAATTGCCAAGTTCTCTGATCTACCACCTGAATTTCCCTACATCTCTCCATTTCCACTACTGCTCTGGAATCTAAGCTGCTGTCCTCCTCCTTCTTCATCAAGAGCATCTTCATCATCGTTTTTTTGAATTACCATAATAACATCTTTAACTGGTCCTCCTGTATCATATCCATTTTCACTCCCACCTCACCTGCCACC
Source organism: Equus quagga (assembly GCF_021613505.1). NCBI lineage: Eukaryota > Metazoa > Chordata > Mammalia > Perissodactyla > Equidae > Equus > Equus quagga. The sequence continues at coordinate 81,622,468 of NC_060280.1, read as the reverse complement.
TCCTACAAATCTATCTTTCAAAGTGTGATCAAAGAGAACATTTAAAAATGCAAATCTGACCTGGAAATTCTCTTTTAAAAACATATTCCTTCCAAATTCTTCTAGATAAAGTCCAGAATCTTCTCACAATTTAGAAAATCCTGCCTATTTTTGCAGCTCAGTCTTCTCCAGCCACTTTGGTCTCTTTCAGATCTTTGAACTAAACCACAAAGCTCTTTCCATGCTTGGGACTTGTGCGTATGCTATTCCTTCTGCCACACTCCTCTCCCAGCCTCTCGTTCTTCTCATGAATTTCTACTTGTCCTTCAAGTTTCGACCTAAATGTCATCTTCTCAGCAAAGACTGCGCTTCCCCTCGCAGAGTCTCATTATATGTTCTCTTACTCGCACTTCCTCTTGACAGCTTCAGAGCACTCATCACAGTTATAATGAACTGTTTACTTAATCATTGGTTTTATGTCTGTGGCCATCACTGGACTACAAGCTTCCAGACAAGAGGAATGTGTAGACTTATTCCCTAATGTACCCTCAGTGCCTGACCCAGGTCTGGCCAGATAGTTTATCCTCAATCACTATTAGAAAATGAAGACAAAACAGAAATCAGGGAGGAAGGGAAGGAAGAAGGAAAGGAGTATGAATGGGAAAGCTCGGCAAGAAGGTGAGTCAGCAGTGCAGCTCCTTATCTCATGAGGCCTCCTGGTCGTTGAAGCTTGTTGAACAAATGCATAACCACTCTGAGCGAGTTTGGCTAGAGTGGAGGCAGAGGAGCTGGTGCAAGTGGAGCTGCTGGACAGGGCTGGCAGGGAGGACTTGAGAGGCTTTTCTCCTGCCCAGTGTACTCTGGCAATGTCAACGCGTGTGAAAAGGGAACCCTGTGAGGGTGGCAGGCAGGGGTCTGGGAAAGGGGTTTCAGCTGGCCCCGCCACTGGTAAGACATCCTCTGAACCTAACGAGATTGGGAGGAGGTCTTTATCACTTACAGGAGGAAGCTGCCATTTGCGGCTCTGCTCTTCCATGGAAAACACCATCTGTCCTCCTGGGACATCTGCTCTGGGGCCATCATTGGTGACAGAGGCTAGCACTCTTGGGATCATGTGTTTATTTTCTAGCCACCTGCCGTTACAGGAGATTCAGGGTTTCCACCTGCAGATGTGCCATTTTTCTAGGCTGCTCTGCCTCCAGCCCACATGGACACATATCTGCCCTTCCCTTAGGCTTCCTCCAGAATAGAAATCATGGGTCTGCTCGAGAGGCAGCAATTGTTACATGGCTGGAGTTATATAGACACAGATTCAAATTCCAGCACTGCCACTCAGTAACTGTGTGACCTGGTCACAACTTATTACTTAGAATCTGCCAGGGCTTAGAACTTTCATTTGCCAGTTGGGCATAATAATAGTATCTACCCCCATAAGGTTATCATAAGAATGCAATGAAATATTCCATGTAAAGCCCTTAGTGCTTGGAAGAATAATTCCATGAGTGTCAGCTATTTAGTTAGAAGTTTGTCACAGTGCCTCACCACCCTTGAAGCAAAGGCTTGTTCCGTTATAATTTATGAACCAACATTGTTACAGCTCTGCTTCATGACAATTTTCTCTTGCTGCAGTTCAGGTGAGTGTGGGGACAGATGGCCATCATCTCCTCGATGGTGCCTTTGGGGACAGGTGTTCATGAGCTCAAGGATTTGAAGTTTGTCACTGTTATAGACCAGTTGGCCTTTCTCTTAGGCCTCAGGTTGCCTTACTAACGCTAGCCAGTTTCTGGCAAGTGGAGAAGATGACCATAAAGAAGTCTGAGCTTAGATAAAGAATCTCAGTTCTGTTATTCAATAGAGCTGGAATCTTGGGCAAGCCACTTAATTTCTCTGAATCTCACTTTCCTCATTTAAGGAATCAATCTCCTGGTCCCAGCTCTTTCCTCTCTGGGTTGTTGAGAGGACTAAACAAAAATCACACATATACGATGGCCCAGGGAGGAGCCTGCGGCACTGCATTTGTGCTAAGCAGGTTTAAATTTGGACCTGATTGTGCTCGGTCATTATCAATCCATCTCCAAGTTAGGGAAACACATTGCAAGACATGTCTCCTGCCCACTGGAGGCTGAGCAACACTGCTCTGTGTGGAGAAGGAATATTTTTTCCCTTTATTTACGTGTCTCTCATACCACCTCAACTCTTCTACTTGCTAGAGCATCTTCTTAGAGGTCCTCTTTCCTTATCAAAAGATAAAAATTGGAACTCATTTCAGGTTTGTATTATCTTTCTCACATCGTTTCCCAGCTCCTAGCTGCCTGTTCTCTCCATGTTGCTACATTAATGATCTTTCTAAAATGCAGAGCTGATTATGCCCCTCCCAGTTTAAAACTCTTCCTTGGCTCACTATCCCTTTTACAACAATGGCTCCTCCAGCCCCATCTCTTGCCACTGCCTCCCAGGTGCTCTTCACCCAGGACACCCAAAACTGTTTGCAGTTTTTAGAACTCACTAGGCTATTTCACATCTTCATCCCTTTCCTTTGTGTTATTTCCTCTTAGAATGACTTTCAAAATAGTTCCACTACTTAATTTATTTCTACTTATCTTTCAAAACTCAGCTGTAACTGAAAAGACAAGCCTCAGACTGGGTGAAAATATTTGCAAATCATATATCTGATAAAGGACTTGTATCCAGATTACAGAAAGGACCCCCAAAAGTCAATAATAAGAAAACAAAAAATAGAAAAGCAGATACAAGATTTGAGCGAATACTTCACCAAAGAAGATATACAGGTAGCAAACAACACATGAAAAATGTTTAACACTGTTAGCCAACAGGGAAATGGAAATTAATACCACAATGAGATATCACTGCACATCTATTAGAATGGCTAAAATGAAAAAGATTCACTACACCAAGTGTTGATGAGGACGCAGAAGAAGTGGAACGCTCATATATTACTACTGGGAATATAAAATGGTATAACCACTTTGAAAAATAGCTTGGCTCTTTTTTAAAAAGAATTGAACATATATCTACCACATGATCCAGGTACTCCACTACTAGGCATTTACTCAAGAGATATGAAAGCATATATTCATACAAAGACTTATGCATGAATATTCATATATCTTTTTTTGTAGTTGTCAAAAGCTGAAAACAATACCAAATGTCCATCTGTAGGTGAATGAACAAACAAATTCTGGTAGAGTCATACAATAGAATATTGTTAATGACAACGAGGAATGAGCTTTTCATACATGCTACAACACGGGAATCTCAAAACAATTACGCTGATAAATGGAGGCAGACATAAAAGAATATGTACCACATGATTCCAATTATACAAAATTCTAGGAAACACAAAGTAATGTGTAGTGATGGAAAGCAGATCGTGGTTTGTCCAAAGAGGGGAGATGAGGGAAGGGGACAGGGAGAGATTACAAAGGGGCGAAAGGAGAGGGAAGCCCAAGGTTGCACAGGAAGATCTTGAACTCATCTCTTACACCAAATCTACAGCTACATATGGATCATTTCCCTCTGAAAAAAATCTGAAAACTAGATTAACTGCTTCTCCACAACAAAGGAGAAGAGGATCACATTGAGATGGACAGGAGAGGAAGAGACAAGTCTCACCAAAAACCCTATCCCCAGCACTGTGACACACAATAGGGAGGGGTCTCACCCCTCTGGTGCTTCTCCTGGATGAATGAGGAGTTGGTGACTCACAACAGGCACCCCAACCCCTGGGATCTGCAGCAGAGAGATGAGCCCCCAAAATGTCTGGCGTAGAAAATGAATGGGGCCAACGTCCAAGAGACTCAAAGTGCTATAGGAAACTGAGACTCCCCTTTTAAAAATTGTTATGTACAGTGGAAACCCCGTGAGGCTATCAGCAGATTTCTCAGCAGAAACTTTGCAGGCCAGAAGGGAGTGACATGACATATTTAAAGTACCAAAAGGAAAGAGGCTTCCAACCAAGAATACTCTCCCCAGCAAGATTCTCATTCAGAAATGGAGGAGAGATGACGAGTGCTCCAGACAACCCAGCAAGATTCTCATTCAGAAATGGAGGAGAGATGAAGAGTGCTCCAGACAACCCAGCAAGATTCTCATTCAGAAATGGA